>NW_026575017.1:0-344872 GCF_905146905.1 Nyctereutes procyonoides
ATAAATTTATTTTTTATTGGTGTTCAATTTGTCAACATATAGAATAACGCCCAGTGCTCATCCCGTCAAGTGCCCACCTCAGTGCCCACCACCCAGTCACCCCCACCCCCCACCCTCCTCCCCTTCCGCTACCCCTAGTTTGTTTCCTAGAATTACGACTCTTTCATGCTCTATCTCCCAGGCCATGGTGGGGACCCTCACTGGATGTGGTCTCACAGGCTCTTTGGCTAGAGTAGGGTGTCCCTGGGCCTTTTCATGACTCCACACCTATGAGAATAAGCAAGTGCTTCTTGCAAATCAGCTTCCTCTCTCCCCTGGCCCAGGGTCACTCACATGTAATCCGGGAGATCTTGAAAGGAGCAGATGCGGGGACCTCACACACACCAATGATAGCACGATTGTGACACAGACAGGCAGGAAGACATCTTTCACCAAATCACCTTCCTATGACCCTGGTGACCTCCATCCCAAAGTCCCTTTCAGAGAATCCTGAGAGCTGTATGAGGGGATGGATATGTTTTCCAACTCCTGCCCTGCCTCTAAATCACCTCAACTATAACCCCTCTCTGGGACATTTTCTTCCCTCCCCAGGGACATTATTCCTTGTCACCTTGGAGGATCCTAGCAGTCACTCCTCCAGCCATGAGGACACTGGGAATCTCAGAGTCCATGTGACAGATGTAGCGATGGTGCTCTCCTCTTTGTTAATCATGGATAGTGTATACAAGGAGTCCAGGGGTTGCCGACCAAGGATGTCTCTTTATCAGAAATGAACACAACACTGTGTGAACAAGTGAACCTCATGGAGCATTTTGAACTCTATTTCCCTTTGTGTTCTGCTGAGGATCAGATGGTCCTGGAAGGCTGGGAATGAGCCTGGAGAAGGAGGACTGGCAGGAGCATAAGGAGTCTCCAGGAACAGGGGAAGATGAGGCTCAGGACTCATGTTTTCCCCAGGGTGAGATACCAAAATGACTGGCATTCATTTTGGAATTACTTGTAAATTGTTCGTTTGACAAAACCTGCATGTTCTTTCCCCTTATCTTCATGTTTAAGATTCAAAACTCATATCTGAGAAAAATACTCATACTCTTGATTTGCCTATTAAACTAACACATCCCTGACACTTTAGAAAAGAATAGGTAATTTCATTACTATCATTTTGAGATGAACAGCAGTATTTATACTCAAGAAAATAGAAGAATGGGGAAAGCTGAAAACACAAACAGCATCTTTTTCCATAGATAACTATATAGTGACATAAACAAGGAAAGAAATAAGAACTGAAATGATGGCAGATAAAGACTCAGGCACTTACTGCATATTCCATCAGAGCACATTTGAAAGACATAGAGCAACGGTCCCTGAAGTGGTCCACCTGGATACATTGCCCAGGCCTTCCCCAGACACCAGGGTCCTATTGACTTTTCTGTGGGGCAGATCTGGGTGGGGATCTGCAGCCAGAGCACAACGGAGGGATGGATAGACTGGAGACAGAATCACCCAAGTCCCCAGGAGTCCTCTCAGGCAGGAGGTGATAGAGCAGCGCCCCCCGTGTGTCCTGCGTGATCCTACAAGAGTCAGGCAGGAGCTTCCTCTGGGTTGTCTTGTACCTCTGAAAGGACATACTGATGCAGGCTTACCAGGGCACTCTAGAGATCACTGTGGTCCCTGTGGTGTATCCTTTCACATCACTGTTCTCTCCCACAGGGCATCAGGGAACCAGCACTGCGAGCTCAGGGGCTCTACCCGGGTTGGAGCATCTGATGCATGGCTCAGTGCCTCTTCACATCTGCTCCCCTCATTCCATGTTCCTCATCACCTATAGACTGCACACAACTATCCTCAGGTCTAATCCTCCCAGGGGATCAAGGACAATTTTTAAAAAAGATTTTAATTATTTATTCATGAGACACACACACACACCACACACACACACACACACACAGAGGCACAGATACAGGGAGAGGGAGAAGCAGGCTCCATTTAGGGTGTCCCATGCGGGACTCGAACCCAGGACTCCAGGATCATGTCCTGGGCTGAAGGCAGGCACTAAACTGCAGAGCCACCCAGGGATCATGGTCAAACTGAAATTATGGTTGTGAAGAACTGGAGCACAAATTAGCCAATTAGCCCTGCCTTGCCCAGAATTGTTGATGTTCCCATGGGATAGAGGCGAAGCCATCTACTGAGTAGCTGACACCATGGCAAGTGGGCAAAAGGAAATTTTGCCTGCTTCTGCCAGGAGGTTATGGATACCTTGTCTCTGCTGAGCAATAAAGTGAACCCTGCATGAGGGCACAGTTTGGGGATTCATTAGTATATGCAAGCAGTGGGCACGTTTTTTCCAAATATTTCCTCCCCTTAGGCCAACTTATCTCAATATCCTCTGACCATGAGAGTTGGTGCTTTTGGAGATTGGGTGTTTTTTGGCTTGATTTTATGGCTCTCAGCCTCTGGATACTTCTTGGTTGGAGGAACTTACAGCCTCGTATCTTACATGTGGGAGACATAATACAAGAGAAGGAACCCTGGGTTCTCACTGTTGTGTTGTGTTTTCCTCAATTTGTTTGAAGTCTTCCTTCTTCATTCTACCTTCTGAAGTCTTCCTATACTTGACTGTTGTAGTGTGTCAGGACTTTCAGTTGTAAGATCAGACCTGATTGAATGGGAGCATTTCCTATTGTCCAGAACTAGGGATCCTCATGGTGCCTTCTCTGATTGCTTCACTGCAGTGCTAGGATGGGGAGGATCCTGCTGAGGTGATGCTATGGAGGTGATCGATCTTGACTCCCAAGCTGTTAAAGTAAAAGACAAGTAATTTGAGTATCATTTTACATTATTCTTTATAGAATAATAAAAACTATAGAGGCACATAACCAAAACTTCAACGCAAGAAGTTTTACAAGCTAGATGGGACATATTATAGTACAAATGTCCAGCTTTTTGTTCTTAAATGCAGGGGATGGAAGAGGGTATATTTTTATTCCCATTTTCCGTATGTTTCTGTGTGTTGAAATTTTATGTATATACACAAAAAGGCAAAAATGTGTTAGAGATGTCTAACTACATTTCTTTTTTTAAAGATTTTATTTATTTATTTATTCATGAGAGAAACAGAATAAGAGATTGAGGCATAGACACAGGCAGAGGAAGAAGCAGGCCCCATGCATGAAACCTGATGTGGGACTCGATCCCGGGTCTCCAAAATCAGGCCCTGGACTGAAGGCAACATTAAACCACTGAGCCACCTGGGCTGCCCCTAAAATACATTTCACCCAGTTTTCCTAATGGCTTTCAGACTGAGGGACACATAGCACCGGAAATGGGCAGAGAACCTGCTGAAACTCATAAAGGTATTTTATCTCTTAGCTGCCTCAGCTTTGACATTCTGTATCCCTAAAGGATATGAGGGTAAAGACCCCAACTGTTCTCCTTGCATCTCCTTTGCAGTCATGCATAGGGGCCCTGGCCTCTTCTTGAGAGATGGAGGATTTACTACATATGTGCAGGGAATGGCTGAGGACAAAGGGGCTGTGTCATGGTAGGAACTGGCCATGGAGCCCCAGCCACCACTGAACCAGCAAAGTACTTACCTTAACAATCTCCAGATTCATATCAGGAGGTGTGGAAAGGAGGAGCATATGGAGGTGTGAGTGCTTGGGGATCAGGGATCAGTGTGTATTAGGATTAGACCCATCCTGATAAGACACTCAACATATGAGGAGAGAGAAGGAGAGTCCCCAGCTGCCCTTTGCCTGTGACTAGTACAGAAAGTAGTGATATGGAGGTGGGACATGTGCAGGACATCATGCAGCAAACCCTGAGATCTACCGATCTGCTGGCACCCCCCCCCACACACACAGTCTCCCTCACTGCCACCCACATCCTTGAGCAGGGGCTCCTCAGGCACATCCACACTCCACCCCTGGAGAAGTCCAACAGCTTCAAGCCATGAGGAAGGGTCTCTCAAATTGACCGGTTTAGGGGTCTCTCTCCTGTTCTCCACAGAGGGGGCTAGACAGGAGGATGCAGGGAAGGAAGCCCATGAACATCCTGACCTACAACCTAATCATTAAAGCCCCGCTCTGAGGCTGCAAAGGCCCATAGTTGTCCCTGAAGTAGGGCTCACATCCAGGGGGACTCAGCTCATGGGAAACCTCCTGACAGTGAGAACAGGGAAGGAGGGGTCACAGCAGTGACCAGGCAGCCTTGAGCTCCCCGTCTCTTCACAGAAGGACCCAGACATCCTGTCTGACTTCACAGTGCAAACTAGAAATGTGTCCATTAATTATTCTCTGGAACTACAAGTAGAGATGGATGTACACATTGTGTGGTTCCTAAGTATGACTATATGTATTCTCAGTCCTCAATCAATCAATTGTAGTAGAATTTAGAACTTTTATCTATGGGCATTTTACGAAATAAGAAATGTGAATTACGCCATGAATGAAAACTTCTTTTTGTAAAAAAAAATTATTTATTTATTCACTAGAGAGAGAGAGAGAGAGAGAGAGAGAAACAGCCTCCATTCAGGGAGTCTAAATGCAGGACTCAATCCGGGACCTCAGAATCACACCCCAGGCTGAAGGCAGTGGTAAACCACTGAGCCATCCAGGGATCCTCAAAACTTGAAAAATTCTAATCATAATTATTTCTTCAACAATAAATACAGTCAACTTTCAACTATGAAATGACCTGAATGGAGTAACTCAGTGAAGAGAAAACCCATTGCACACCAGGAGGGGTGCTACTGTTTGATTCTAGGGAGGAGACAGAAAGTAAGTGCAATGTTTAAACCCCCTTCATGCACATGGACCTAAGTCCCCTGTAAGGTGAGAGTCAAGGCTGTGGCCATATGTTAGTCCAGCCCTCTATTGACTGTGAGGTGACAGCTGGCCTGGAGCCTCAGAAGGAACTTCCAGTACATAGCACATTCAAGTGTCCTCAGACCTGTGTAGACGTGTATGTGCAGACCTCATGGCTGACAGATCTAGGGGACTGGACGTCAAAGCCACCTCTTGTTCAGTGCGAAGCACACAACTCAGAGCCTCTCACGAGGGCCTCAGGGCAGGAACCAGGAAGGAAAAAGAATTATTCTGGGACTAAGCAGCTGCAGGTCCCAGGATAGGCAAAAAGTGACCCTGCTGATAGAGGGAACATTCCTCAACATCTTAAAAGCCATCTAGGGATCCCTGGGTGGCGCAGTGGTTTAGTGCCTGCCTTTGGCCCAGGGCGCGATCCAGGAGACCCGGGATCGAATCCCAGGTTGGGCTCCCGGTACATGGAGCCTGCTTCACCCTCTGCCTGTGTCTCTGCCTCTCTCTCTCTCTCTCTCACTGTGTGCCTATCATAAATAAATAAAAATTAAAAAAAATCCATCTACAAAAAGCCCACAGCAAATATAATTCTCAATGGGGAAGCACTGGGAATCTTTCCCCGAAGATCAGGAACAAGACAGGGATGTCCCCTCTCACCACTGCTATTCAACATAGTACTGGAAGTACTAGCCTCAGCAATCAGACAACAAAAAGACAGTAAAGGCATTCAAATTGGCAAAGAAGAAGTCAAACTCTCCCTCTTTGCCGATGACATAATACTCTACATAGAAAACCCAAAAGCAATTGAGGGGGGCAAGATGGTGGAAGAGTAGGATCCCCAAATCACCTGTCCCCACCAAATTACCTAGATAACCTTCAAATCATCCTGAAAATATACGAATCGGCCTGAGATTTAAAGAGAGAACAGCTGGAAAGCTACAGTGAGAAGAGCTCACACTTCTATCAAGGTAGGAAGATGGGGAAAAAGAAATAAAGAAACAAAAGGCATCCAAGGGGGAGGGGCCCCTCAAGGAGCTGGGCTAAGGCTGGGGTGAGCACCCGCAGGACAGGAGAGCCCGGTGCCAGAGAAGCAGGAGCTTCACTAGTCTTCCCGGGCGGAAAGGCACTCGCAAGGAGTTAGAGGAGGACCCCGGGAGGGCGGGTATGCTCTCAGGCTCCCTGGGACACTAACCGAGCAACTGCGCCCCAGGGAGAGTGCACCGAGCTCCCTAAAGAACTGCAACGTGCACGCTGGACCCGAGAGCATCAAGGAGGGGCTCCGGCGGCTTCTGCAGAGGGGGCTGCATGGCCAGGAGCACGATTCCAACAGCGTAGGCCCAGGAGCACAGGATGCCACAACACAGCACAACATCTGGCCTCCCCCTGGGACAGGCAGAGGCCAGGAGGGCCCAGGACAGCAAGGACGCTCCTGCTCTGAGCTGAGCAGATCACCGGCCCTGCCCACGGAGCATCCAGGCCCCTGGGACAGAGAGCTCCATAGTTACTGTAGGAGCTGACTCCAGGGCTTGGGGAGGTGGCCACCGCCACTGTGGTTGTTCCTCCTGGGGCATCACAGGGTAAACAAGCCCCACTGAACCCTGCACCAGGGGCAGAGCAGGGGCAGGGGCAGAGCAACTCCCCCAAGTGCTAACACATGAAATTCAGCACAACAGGCCCCTCCCCCAGAAGACCAACTAGAGGACAAGTTACAGGGGAACTCAAGGGACTTAATGTGTACAGAATCAGAAGATACTCCCCCGTGTTTTTTTTTTTGTTTGGTTTGTTATTGATTTTGTTTTTGTTTTTGTTTTCTTTGCTTTTTGATATCTGTTTGCTTCCCCCACCCTTCTTTACTTTCTTTCTTTTTCTTTCCCTTTTCTTCTTTTTTTCTTCCTTTTTTCTTTTTCCTTTTTCTCTTTCATTTCCTTCTTTCTCTCCTTTCTTTTTCTCCTTTTCCCAACACAAATTGTTTCTGGACGCTCTGCACTGAGCAAAATGACTAGAAGGAAAACCTCACCTCAAAAAAAAGAATCAAAAACAGTCCTCTCTCCCACAGAGTTACAAAATCGGGATTACAATTCAATGTCAGAAAGCCCATTCAGAAGCACTATTATACAGCTACTGGTGGCTCTAGAAAAAAGCATAAAGGACTCAAGAGACTTCATGACTACAGAATTTAGATCCTATCAGGCAGAAATTAAAAATCAATTGAATGAGATGCAATCCAAACTAGAAGTCCTAACAACGAGGGTTAACGAGGTGGATGAACGAGTGAGTGACACAGAAGAAAACTTGATGGCAAAGAGGGAAACTGAGGAAAAAAGAGACAAACAGTAAAAGACCATGAAGAAAGATTAAGGGAAATAAACGACAGCCTGAGGAAGAAAAACCTACGTTTAATTGGGGTTTCCGAGGGCGCCGAAAGGGCCAGAGGGCCTGAATATGTATTTGAACAAATCCTAGCTGAAAACTTTCCTAATCTCGGAAGGGAAACAGGCCTTCAGATTCAGGAAATAGAGAGACCCCCCCTAAAATCAATAAAAACCGTTCAACACCTCGACATTTAATAGTGAAGCTTGCAAATTCCAAAGATAAAGAGAAGATCCTTAAAGCAGCAAGAGACAAGAAATCCCTGACTTTTATGGGGAGGAGTATCAGGGTAACAGCAGACCTCTCCACAGAGACCTTGCAGGCCAGAAAGGGCTGGCAGGATATATTCAGGGTCCTAAATGAGAAGAACATGCAACCAAGAATACTTTATCCAGCAAGGCTCTCATTCAAAATGGAAGGAGAGATAAAGAGCTTCCAAGACAGGCAGGAACTGAAAGAATATGTGACCTCCAAACCAGCTCTGCAAGAAATTTTAAGGGGGACTCTAAAATTCCCCTTTAAGAAGAAGTTCAGTGGAACAATCCACAAAAACAAGGACTTAATAGATATCATGATGACACTAAACGCATACCTTTCAATAGTAACTCTGAACGTGAATGGGCTTAATGACCCCATCAAAAGGCGCAGGGTTTCAGACTGGATAAAAAAGCAGGACCCATCTATTTGCTGTCTACAAGAGACTCATTTTAGACAGAAGGACACCTACAACCTGAAAATAAAAGGTTGGAGAACCATTTACCATTCAAATGGTTCTCAAAAGAAAGCAGGGGTAGCCATCCTTATATCAGATAAACTAAAATTTACCCCGAAGACTGTAGTGAGAGATGAAGAGGGACACTATCTCATACTTCAAGGATCTATCCAACAAGAGGACTTAACAATCTTCAATATATATGCCCCGAATGTGGGAGCTGCCAAAATATCTATCATTTAATATCCAAAGTGAAGAAATAGTTAGAAAATAATACACTTATACTTGTATTTCAATCCAGCTCTTTCTATACTCAATAGGTCTTCTAAGGAAAACATCTCCAAAGAAACAAGAGCTTTAAATGATACACTGGACCAGATGGATTTCACAGATATCTACAGAACGTTACATCCAAACTGAACTGAATACACATTCTTCTCAAGTGCACATGGAACTTTCTCCAGAATAGACCACATACTGGGTCTCAAATCGGGTCTGAACTGATACCAAAAGATTGGGATCATCCCCTGCATATTCTCAGACCATAATGCCTTGAAATTAGAACTAAATCACAACAAGAAATTTGGAAGGACCTCAAACACGTGGAGGTTAAGGACCATCCTGCTAAAAGATGAAAGGGTCAAATGAAGATACAACCGTTCAAATATTTGGGATGCAGCAAAAGCAGTCCAAAGGGGAAATACCTCTCAATACAAGCATCCATTCAAAAACTGGAAAGAACTCAAATACAAAAGCTAACCTTACACATAAAGGAGCTAGAGAAAAAACAGGAAATGGACGCTACGCCCAGCAGAAGAAGAGAGTTAATTAAAATTCGAGCAGAACTCAACGAAATCGAGACCAGAGAACTGTGGAACAGATCAACAAAACCAGGAGTTTGTTCTTTGAAAGAATTAATAAGATAGATAAACCATTAGCCAGCCTTATTAAAAAGGAGAAAGAGAAGACTCAAATTAATAAAACCATGAATGAGAAAGAGATCACTACCAACACCAAGGAAATACAAACAATTTAAAAACATATTATTAACAGCTATACACCAATAAATTAGGCAATCTAGAAGAAATGGACGCATTCCTGGAAAGCCACAAACTACCAAACTGGAACAGGAAGAAATAGAAGACCTGAACAGGCCAATAACCAGGGAGGAAATTAAAGCAGTCATCAAAAACCTCCCAAGACACAAAAGTCCAGGGACAGATGGCTTCCCATGGGAATTCTATCAAACGTTTAAAGAAGAAACCATACCTATTCTCCTAAAGCTGTTTGGAAAGATAGAAAGAGATAGAGTACTTCCAAATTCATTCTATGAGACCAGCATCACCTTAATTCCAAAACCAGACAAAGACCCCATCAAAAAGGAGAATTACAGACCGATATCCCTGATGAACATGATGCAAAAATTCTCAACAAGATACTAGCCAATAGGATCCAGCAGTACATTAAGAAAATTATTCACCATTACCAAGTAGGATTTATCCCCGGGACACAAGGCAGGTTCAACACTCATAAAACAATCAATGTGATTCATCATATAAGCAAGAGAAAAACCAAGAACCATATGATCCTCTCATTAGATGCAGAGAAAGCATTTGGCAAAATACAGCATCCATTCCTGATCAAAACTCTTCAGAGTTTAGGGATTGAGGGAACTTTCCTCGACATCTTAAAAGCCATCTACGAAAAGCCCACAGCAAATATCATTCTCAATGGGAAGCACTGGGAGCCTTTCCCCTAAGATCAGGAACAAGACAGGGATGTCCACTCTCACCACTGCTATTCAACATTGTACTGGAAGTCCTAGCCTCAGCAATCAGACAACAAAAAGACATTAAAGACATTCAAATTGGCAAAGAAGAAGTCAAACTCTCCCTCTTCACCGATGACATGATACTCTACATAGAAAACCCAAAAGCCTCCACCCCAAGATTGCTAGAACTCATACAGCAATTTGGCAGTGTGGCAGGATACAAAATCAATGCCCAGAAGTCAGTGGCATTTCTATACACTAACAATGAGACTGAAGAAAGAGAAATTAAAGAGTCAGTCCCATTTACAATTGCACCCAAAAGCATAAGATACCTAGGAATAAATCTAACCAAATAGGTAAAGGGTCTATACCCTAAAAACTATAGAACACTTCTGAAAGAAATTGAGGAAGACACAAAGAGATGAAAAAATATTCCATGCTCATGGATTGGCAGAATTAATATTGTGAAAATGTCAATGTTACCCAGGGCAGTTTACACATTAAATGCAATCCCTATCAAAATGCCATGGACTTTCTTCAGAGAGTTAGAACAAATTATTTTAAGATTTTTGTGGAATCAGAAAAGACCCCGAGTAGCCAGGGGAATTTTAAAACAGAAAACCATAGCTGGGGGCATCACAATGCCAGATTTCTTATTGTACTACAAAGCTGTGGTCATCAAGACAGTGTGGTACTGGCACAAAAACAGACACATAGATCAATGGAACAGAATAGAGAACCCAGAAGTGGACCCTCAACTTTATGGTCAACTAATATTCAACAAAGAAGGGATCCCTGGGTGGCGCAGCGGTTTGGCACCTGCCTTTGGCCCAGGGCGCGATCCTGGAGACCAGGGATCGAGTCCCATGTCAGGCTCCCAGTGCATGGATCCTACTTCTCCCTCTGCCTGTGTCTTTGCCTCTCTCTCTCTCTCTCTCTGTGTTTGACTATCGTAGATAAAAATTAAAAAAAAATATTCGACTAAGGAGGAAAGACTATCCAATAGAAGAAAAACAACCTCTTCAATAAATGGTGCTGGGACAATTGGACATCCACATGCAGAAGAATGAAACTAGAGAACTCTCTTGCACCATACACAAAGATAAACTCAAAATGAATGAAAGATCTAAATGTGAGACAAGATTCCATCCAAATCCTAGAGGAGAAAAGAGGCCACACCCTTTTTGAACTCAGCCACAGTAACTTTTTGCAAGATACATCCACGAAGGCAAAAGAAACAAAAGCAAAATTGAACTATTGGGACTTAATCAAGATAAGTTTTTGCACAGCAAAGGATACAGTCAACAAAACTAAAAGACAACTTAAAGATATTTGCAAATGACGAATCAGATAAAGGGCTAGTATCCAAGATCTATAAAGAAATTATTAATCTCAACACTAAACAGACAAACAGTCCAATCATGAAATGGGCAAAAGACATGAACAGAAATCTTACAGCAGAAGACGTAGACATGGCCAACATGCACATGAGAAAATGCTCTGCATCACTTGCCATCAGGGAAATACAAATAAAAACAACAATGAGATAGATCTTAGAGCAGGAAGGAGAATGTGAGGGGTTGCATGCAACTCAATTTTCCTATCATTGTCCTCCCAGAGTTGGACCCCTGAGACTAGAAACTACAGCAAGATCATTTCTGGTTTTCTCTGAAATCCTGAGGTGGAGACTTAGCTCAGACCTGAGGCGCCAGAGGGAGAGACCAAAGTCAAAGGACAGAGGAAAATAGAGGGGGAAGAGAAGAGAGGGGGTGTTGTCAGGGAGAGCCTGAAGGATCTGGTCCGAGTTCCTGTGGAGAAGGTTCAGAGAGAGGAGACTGTGTCTGTGACCAGCGTTATGGTCAATGTATCCCCTGTGGATATAACAGTAGTGACACAAGGTCACACTCCATGGAATGAGATAATAGAACTGAGTGTGGAAGAATGTTTGGAGTCTGCCCGTTCAGCTGGATCATGGTGTTTCTTCCTGTTCATCTTCTCCACATTGAGTGGCGAGGAGCCTTGGGCTCTTTTATGTTATTTGTCTGTGTCTCCTGGAATGTTCCATTTTCTCTCAGGCTATGCACTTTACTGGAATGTTTTTGTTTCCTGTGGAAGGACAGCTCATCGTGCAGCAGAGACCACACTGCTCAGTCTCTCCAGAAAAGTTTCTTCCTGAATGGGGGTTCAGAGACAGGATCCTTGGGTCCAGAGATTTGTCTCACTCCCTCCTTATTTGAGACCTGTGAGTATCTTGTCAAGGAGGACAACCTGACAAAGTCCGTGGAGGAAAGTCAGGCTGTAGCCTGGAAGCTCAGTCAAGGCTGTGGTAACTCCCAACTCAGCGCTACTCCCAGAGAGCTCCTCCTATATTAACTCCCATTTTGCTGCTCTTCCCTCCACAAAAGGTGAATTCTACATTTGAGGCTTCACAACAGCTTCATAGGCAAAGGGATTTGCCGCAAATACTCAGATTCCTCCTCCCTAGACATCCAAGCCATCCTCCTCTACCCAAGACTCTTGCAAAGCTCCACTGTGTACCAGAGGAGAGGATGCTGCAAGCAGGAACTGGGGAATCAGGAACAGGCCCTCCAAGGATGCCCATGGTCCTGAGTGGTGTCAGTTATAGGAAGTCACGTCCACAGGACTACTTCACCCAGTGTCCCTTGAGCAGGTTCAGGGTTTTTACAACTTTTCAGGACCCCAAATCCCCCATTCCTAACCACAACCCTGATGTCACAACTGAGTGTCAAGTCCACAGCTATGGGCCAGAAATTCCTCTTGGGCCTGGTTCTCAACCAGCATCCCCACAGCCTAGTGCCTCATACCTGGGATGCACTGATCCTTGGCCTATCCTGAGAGCAGAGGCCTGGGAGAGATGAGGAGGTTTCTGCTCTGACAGCTGGAAGGGCAGAGTCCACCCTGAGAAGGGCTCTAAAATTGCTGAGATGGTCCCTTTGTTCTGAACATTAAATTTATAAAAGTGACATTCTATGGGAAGAGAAAAGGACAACCATGACAACAGGATCTCATTTTTCTTTTCTTTTTATTTTTTTAATAGTTCTATGGGCCACCTGCTAAGAAGCAGCAGGAGCTTCTTTTTTTTTTCTTTTTTTTATAAATTTATTTTATTGGTGTTAAATTTGCCAAAATATAGAATAACACGCAGTGCTCATCCCATCAAGTGCCCCCCTCAGTGCCCGTCACCCATTCACCCCCACCCGGCGCCCACCTCCCTTTCCAGCACCCTTAGTTCATTTCCCAGAGATAGGAGTCTCTCATGTTCTGTCTCCCTTTGTGATATTTCCCACTCAGTTTTTCTCCTTTCCCCTTTATTCCCTGTCACTATTTTTTATATTCACCAAATGAATGAGACCATATAATGTTTGTCCTTCTCCAATTGACTTATTTCACTCAGACTAATACCCTCCAGTTCCATCCACGTTGAAGAAAATGATGGGTATTTGTCGTTTTTAATGGCTGAGTAATATTCCATTGTATACACAGACCACATCTTCTTTATCCATTCATCTTTCGATGAACACCGAGGCTCCTTCCACATCTTGGCTATTGTGGACATTGCTGCTATAAACATCGGAGTGCAGGTGTCCCAGTGTTTCACTGCATCTGTATCTTAGAGGTAAATCCCCAGCAGTGTAATTGCTGGGTCTTAGGGCAGGTCTATTTGTAACTCTGAGGAACCTCCACACAGTTTTCCAGAGTGGCTGCACCAATTCACATTCCCACCAAAAGTGCAGGAGGGTTCCCCTTTCTCCACATCCTCTACAACATTTGTTATTTCCTGTCTTGTAATTTTCCCCATTCTCACTGGTGTGAGGTGGTATCTCATGGTGGTTTTGATTTGTGTTTCCCTGATGGCAAGTGATGCGGAGCATGTTCTCATGTGCATGTTGGCCGTGCCTATGTCTTCCTCCGTGAGATTTCTGTTCATGTCTTTTGCCCATTTCATGATTGTATTGTTTGTTTCGTTGCTGTTGAGCTTAATAAGTTGTTTATAGATCTTGGATACTATTCCTTTATCTGATACGTCATTTGCAAATATCTTCTCCCATTCTGTAGGTTGTCTTTTAGTTTTGTTGACTGTTTCTTTTGCTGTGAAGAAGCTTATGATCTTTATGAAGTCCCAATAGTTCATTTTTGCTTTTGTTTCTCTTGCCTTCATGGATGTATCTTGCAAGAAGTTACTGTGGCTGAGTTCAAAAAGGGTGTTGCCTGTGTTCTCCTCTAGGATTTTGATGGACTCTTGTCTCACATTTAGATCTTTCATCCATTTTGAGTTTATCTTTGTGTTTGTTGCAAGAGAATGGTCTAGTTTCCTCCCTCTGCATGTGGATGTTCAATTTTCCCAGCAATGAGATACCACCTCACACCATTGAGAATGGGGATAATTAACGAGGCAGGAAATCACAAATGTTGGAGAGGATGTGGAGAAAAGGGAACCCTCTTACACTGTTGGTGGGAATGTGAACTGGTGCAGCCACTCTGGAAAACTGTGTGGAGACTCTTCAAAGAGTTAAAAATAGATCTGCCCTACGACCCAGCAGTTGCACTGCTGGGGATTTACCCCAAATATACAGATTCAGTGAAATGCCAGGACACTGGCATTCCAATATTTATAGCAGCAATGTCCACGCAGAAGTGGACCCTCAACTTTATGTTCAACTAATATTCGACAAAGGAGGAAAGACTATCCACTGGAAGAAAGTCTCTTCAATAAATGGTGCTGGGAAAATTGGACATGCACATGCAGAAGAATGAAACTAGACCACTCTCTTTCACCACACACAAAGATAAACTCAAAATGGATGAAAGATCTAAAAGTGAGACAAAATTCCATCAAAATCCTAGAGGGAACACAGGCAACACGCTTTATGGACTTGGCCACAGCAACTTATCTCAAGATACATATAAGAAAGCAAGGGAAACAAAAGCAAAAATGAATTATTGGGACTTCATCAAGATAAGAAGCTTCAGCGCAGCAACATTAACAGTCAACAAAACTAAAAGACAGCCTACAGAATGTGGGAAGATATTTGCCAATGACATATAAGATAAAGGGCTAATATCCAAGATCTATAAAGAGCTTAAAAATCAACACCCAAGAAAAAATAATCCATCATGAAATGGACAGAAGCCATGAACAGACTTTTCTCCAAAGACCTGCATGCGACCCAACAAGCACATGAGAAAATGCTCCACATCACTTGTTGTCAAATCACAATGAGATACCACTTTACACCAGTGAGAATGGCTAACATTAACAAGACAGGAAGCAACAAATGTTGGAAAGAATGTGGAGAAAGGAGAACTCTCTTGCACTGTTGGTGGGAATTCAAGCTGTTACAGCCACTCTGGGAAACAGTCCAGAGGATTCTCAAGAAGGTAAAAATAGAGCTACCCTATGTCCCAGTAATTACAGTGCTGGGTATTTGCCCCAGAGATCCAGATGTAGTGGCATGATGGGATGCCTGCACCCCAGTGTTCATAGCAGCAATGTCCACAATAGCCAAACTGTGGAAGGAGCCACCATATCCTTTGACAGATGAATGGATAAAGGGGATATATACAATGCAATATTACTCAGCCGTCAGAAAGGATGAATTACCTACAATTTATGTTGACCTGATGGAACTGGAAGGTATTTTGCTGAGTGAAATAAGTCGATTGGAGAAAGACAATCATCAAATGGTTTAACTCATATGTGGAATATAAGAAATAGCGAAAAGGACTCTAAGGGAAAGGAGCAAAACTGGGTGGTGGAAAGTTTGGGAGGAAGACAAACCATAAGAGATTCCTGACTCTGGGAAACAAACAAAGGGTTGCAGAAGGGGAAGAGAGTAGGGGACAGGGTGACTGGGTGACAGGCACTAAGGAGGGCATTGATGGGATGGGCACTTGTGTTATATGTTGACAAATTGAGTTTAAATAAATAATTTTTAAAAAATTATTATGGCTGGGTGGCTCAGGTGGTTAATGATCTGCTTTCAGCTCAAGACATGATGCTGGGGTCCTGATATCCAGCCCAGCATAGGGTTACCTGATGAGCAAGGAATCCTTTGTCCCTCTCCCTCAGCTCCCCCTTATCTCATGCCATCTCTCTCTTTCAGATAAATACATAAAATATTGTCTCTGTTGAAAGTATACATTTAGGGATGCGTAGATGGTTCATAGTTTGAGCGTCTGCCTTTGGCTCAGGGCATGATCCTAGAGTCCCGAGATGGAGTCCCACATCAGGCTCCCGACAGTGGGTTTGCTTCTCCCTCTGCCTATGTCTCTGCCTCTCTCTGTGCAGCACTCCTGAATAAATAAATAAAATTTTTGAAAAAAATAAATATGCATCTATAGGGGTTCCTTGCTAGCTCACTCACTGGAGGGTGGGATTCTTGATCTCGGTTGTAGGTTTGAGCCCGATGCTGGATGTAGAGGTTCCTGAAAAATAAAATCTTAGAAAAAAGAAAAAATATAAATAGAAGTGTAATATTTCCTAAAACATAGTAGGCTGGTGTGTGCTGTCATCTGTATGGATTTCATCTATTCTACACATTTTATGAGCAAGAAAGTATTAGTGATGTTAAGATTTTAGTATTAATAAACATTTTATCTAACAGTTTAGAGGGGCTATGGATATTGTCTTTAAGAAAGGAAAGAGTTACAGGGAGGCACCATTTCATGCCAGCATCCCCGAGGAATATGCTCTATTGAGGTCACCAGAAAAGGGATTCACTGGCCTTGTGTCCCTGCTTGGGAGCTATGGCCCCAGGACTGTGGACCACCCCCTCATATGTCTCTGTCACTGTGCTTAGCATCACTGTCATACACATGACTGTAAGCTCCACAGAAGCTTCTCAATGAAAAGGACCAGAGAAAAGGACCCAGGGTTTTTTTTGTCTCACTTCCTCCTTATCTGAGATGCTGTGGGTAAGTGTAGCTGCTCCCACTGTCATCCTGTATACCACAGTAGTAGTCAGCCTCATCCTCAGGCTGCGCCCCTGTGATTGTGAGGGCAGCTTTGTTCCCAGAGATGGATCCAGAGAAGTGATAAGGGACACCAGAGGGGTGGCTTTTTGTGTTGTAGATAACTGTGCTAGGAGCCTTGCCTGCGGTCTGCTGTTACCAGCTGGGGTAGTTACTTGTAGTGACTGACCCAGAGCTGAGGCCACAAGTGAGTGTGACTGTCCCTCTTGGAGACACTGACAGTGATGGCTCCTGGGTCACCACAATCTGAGAATAAACTCCTAAAACCAAAAAGAGAGAAAAGTGTTGTTATGGAAGACAAGAGTCATATGAATCCCTGCTTCTCTGTGCCCCCAACAGATGCAGAGTCCATTTCCCTGACCTGAGCCATAAGCAAGGAGTCCGAGAAGAAGCACCATCCATGCCATGGTGGGGACCCTCAATGGAGATGGACTCCACAGGCTCTTTGGCTGGAGAAGGGTGTCCTTGGATCTTTTCATGACTCCAGACCTCTGAGAATAAGCAAGTGCTTTATGCAAATTAGCTTCCTCTCTTTCCCTGCCCCACGGTCACCTGCAAGTCACTTAGGAGAACTTGAAAGGGGCAGATGCTGGGATCTCACACACACAAATGTCTGCAGGGTGACCTGGGACACAGACTGGCAGGAAGACATCTTTCTCCAAATCAACGACCTATGTCCTGGTGACCTACATCCCAAAGTTCCTCTCTGAGAATCCTGACAGCTGTATGAGGAGATAGATACATTCTCCAACTCCTGGCCCAGCCTCTAAATCACCTCAACTCTAACCCCTCTCTGGGACATTTTCTTCCCTCCCCAGGGACATTGCTCCTTGTGTCTTTGGAGGATCTTAGCAGTCACTCCTCCAGCCATGAGGACACTGGGAATCTCAGAGTCCATATGACAGATGTAACGATGGTGCTCTCCTCTTCGTTAATCAGGGACCATGTCTGCAGTAGTCCAGGGCAAGCTGACCAAGGATGTCTCTTTATCAGAAATGAACCCAACACTCTGTGAACAAGTGAGCCTCATGGACCATTTTGAACTCCATTTCCCATTGTGTTCTGCTGAGGATCAGATGGTCCTGGAAGGCTGGGTAAGGAACCTGGAGAAGGAGGACGGGCAGGAGCATAAGAAGTCTCCAGGAACAGGGGAAAATGAGGCTCAGGGCTCATGTTTGCCCAAGTGTTAGATACTAGAATGCCTGCCATTCATTTTGCAACTACTTGTAAATCGTTGGTTTGATAAATCATGCATGTTCTTTTTTCCTTTCTCTTCATGTTTGAGAGCCTGAACTCATATCAGAAAAAAAACAATCATACTCGTGATCTTCCAATTAAACTAAGGCATCCCTGACACTTTAGAAAACAATAGGTAATTTCACATCTATCAAATTTTGAGATGAGGAATGATATTCATACAAAGAAAAAAGAAAGAATGGGAAAAGCTAAGAACACAAACTTTATCTATTTCCATAGATAACTATAAAGTAGTGACATAAACGAGAAAGTCCAATAAGAAATAACTACTGAAATGATAGCAGACAAAGGACTCAGGCTTTACTGCCTATTTCATCAAGAGCACAATTGGAAGTCATAGTTTAAGCAAGGGACCCTGAGGGTGTCCACCTGGACACATTACCCCAGGCCTTCCCCAGGGTCCTTTTGACTTTCCTGTTGGGCAGACCGGGGAGGGGGGCAGGATCTGCAGCCAGAGCAGAATAGAGGGATTGATAGACTGGAGACAGAATCACCCAAGTCCCTAGGAGTCCTCAGGGGCATGAAATTCATAGGGCAGCGCCCCCTGTGTGTCCTGAGTGATCCTACATGAGTCAGGCAGGAGCTTCCTCTGGGCAGTGCTTGTACCTCTGAGAGGACATACTGATGCAGGCCTACCAGGGCACTCTAAAGATCACTGTGTCCCCTGTGGTGCATCCTGTCACATCACTGTTCTCTCCCACAGGGTATGAAATATAGTTCATCTTGAATTAACTGGGGAGTCACAGTAATCAGCCAGCCTCCCTCACCTTGAAGGGAGCCCTGAGCTACCCCTAGAACCTGTCTCAGGCATCCTCAAGGCTTCCCAGGTCAGAGGAATCCTTTCTGACTGGGAAAGTCTGGAGTCACTGGTGAGCATCAGGATTGGAAACTGGGTGTGGAGAACCCAGGGCCCAGGAGCCCCTCGCAAAGTTGGAAGATGCAGACAGAAACCCCAACCCCCACTGGCTCTATGGTGATGCAGGCTGTCCCTGGGGAGAGCTGTCTTGGCTGTGTTGCTCATCTCTGAAGGACCATGCTGATGCACTCTGTTCTAGAGGGTCTGTGGTACCCAGGTAACCCATCAGTGGGACGAAGTGTGAGCAGATAAAGCTACAGGGTGTCCAGGATGTTGAAAGAAGAAAAGGAAAGAAAGAAAGAAAGAAAGAAAGAAAGAAAGAAAGAAAGAAAGAAAGAAAGAAAGAAAGAAAGAAAGAAAGAAGAAAGAAAGAAGGAAAGAAAGAAAAGAAAGAAAGAAAAGAAAGAAAGAATAAAGAAAGAAAGAATAAAGAAAGAAAGAAAGACAGTGAGAGACTGTCACAAGTCTTGTGTCTTTCCTGACACAAGAGAAGTCATTTTAGTCCTCAGCTGTATTCTGGGATCGCTGTCCTAGTGTCTCTCCTTTCCCATCACACATCTTGCAGATCTACCTAAGATTTAAAAAGAAATACAAAACAAACAAACTAACAACAGAAAACCAATCAGTAGTTGAGGATTTTAACAGGACAAAGAGATTGGGGACCTGACAGTCTCTACCAGGCCAGGAGAGATCCTGACCACGTCAGAGAACACAAATCAGTGGTGAACCCCCCAGTGCTGGCTCAAAGGAAGCCAGGCCCTGCACTCCTTACTCCAAATGAGGAGCCCAAACCCTTTCTGGTTTACACTGGCTCTGGAGCAGGTCCTCAGTGCCTTCCCCCTGTGGGACAGTGACCTCTGCTTCACTCCTGAACAAAAGAAACTATTTGGGCAGCCCTGGGTGGCTCAGCTGTTTAACACTGCCTGCAGCCTGGGGCATGATCCTGGAGACCCAGGATGGAGTCCAAAGTCGGGTCCCTGCATGGAGCCTGCTTCTCCCTCTCCCTGTGTCTCTGCCTCTCTCTGTCTCTCTCTGTCTCTCTCTCTCTCTCTCTGTCTCTGTCTCTCATGAATAAATAAACAAAATCTTAAAAAAAAAGAAAAGAAACTAATGTTTCTCCATACCTGATCCCTGCAAAACTCACCATCTGTCATTGAGCACTCTTATACTTTTATGACAGTATATTTATTAGAACAAGGTTTTAAGATTCTGTTTTTTTATAAGAAGATATAACTGGAAACATTGGTTATATTACCAAGATGTTTTTTTAAATTTAATTTTTAATAGACTATTTTTAAAACAGTTTTATTTTCACAGAAATACTGAGTAAAAAGCACCAAGATTTCCCATATTCTCCCTGTCTCACACATGCATAACCCCTCCTTGCCATTGACATCCCCCATATAAATGGTACATTTGTTACAATTGATGAACCTACACTAACACATTATTATCACCCAAAGCCCATAGTTTACATTAGGGCTGACTCTTCATGAGCGAACATTCCATGAATTTGGACAAATGTAGAATGACAGGTACCCATCATCATTTTATCCTACAAAGAATTTTCATTGCTCTAGAAATACTCTATACCCTCCCCCCTCTAACCTTGGCCACCACTGATCTTTTTATTTTCTCCATAGTTTTGCCTTTACTAAAATGTCATATAGTTGGAATCACATAGTATGTAGCCTTCTCAGATTGGTTTAATTCACTTAGTAATATGCATTTAAGCTTTCTTCATATCTTTTCATGGCTTCATAGCTCATTTCTTTTTAGTACCGAATAATATTCCATTATCTCAATGTACCACAGTTCATTTATCCATTCATCTACTAAAGGACATCTTGGTTACTTTCAAGTTTTGACAATTATTTTTTTAATAAATTTATTTTTTATTGGTGTTCAATTTGCCAACAAACAGAATAACGCCCAGTGCTCATCCCGTCAAGTGCCTCCTCAGTGCCCGTCACCCAGTCACACCCACCCCCCGCCCTCCTCCCCTTCCACCACCCCTAGTTCTTTCCCAGAGTTAGGAGTCTCTCATGTTCTGTCTCCCTTTCTGATATTTCCACTCATTTTTTCCCTTTCCCCTTTATTCCCTTTCACTGTATTTTATATTCCCCAAATGAATGACACAATATAATGTTTGTCGTTCTCCAATTGACTCATTTCACTCAGCATAATACCCTCCAGTACCATCCATGTTGAAGCAAATTGTGGGTATTTGTCAATTCTAATGGATGAGTAATATTCCATTATATACATAAACCATATCTTCTTTATCAATCCAACTTTCGATGAACACCGAGGCTAATTTTTCAATTTGGATCACTAACAATATTTCTGTATCTCTTTCTTATCAGTTTTTATTTCTTCTGTGTCTTCAGAAAGGTGTAAATAGAAAACTAGGAGGAAGGATATTGTGATCCAGAATCTACTTCCAGGAAAATTAGTGTGTATTCAAGTTCTGTTAAATTGAGAGACAGAGTACAAGGCCATAGGGAGGCTGAGGTGTTGCCCCACGTCCTCCTCTGTGTGTGTCCCTGTGACCAGGACCACTGTGCCAGATTGTACAGTAAGAGTCAGCCTTGTCCTCACGCTGCAGCCCAGAGATGAGCAGAGGCCCTGCTTCAGCTAAGGTGTCTTCAGATCTAGAGCAGGGCTGGGGACGTTGAGCCCTGGTGCTTATCTGAGTCTGAGTAGAACCTCAGGAGATACTAGCAGAGGGGGCTCCCTGGCTTCTGTTGGAACCAGTATATGTAGCAGCCGGCAACAATGAAGCCACTTCTCATGGTTCATGTGAGTCTGGCTGTTGTTCCTGGAGATGCAGAGGGAGGTGGGGGGCCAGCTGGGCCAGCCCTGGCTAGGACAGGGAAACTGTAGATACACAAACTCCCAAGAGTTGGGGTTTTTTTGGTGGGAGTATCCAGGGGATGTTAATATCGGGGAAGTTTCCCCAGAAGACAGATGATGTCCCTCCGTGGGCAGAAACACAAGAACCGGAGGAGGAGAGGAGTCCAGGCCATGTTGACAAATTCCCTATCCCAAGAATGGAGCTGCACTCTGCTAAGCTTGTCTAATTCTCCCTACAGTCTCCAGGCAAATGACAGTGCTCTTTATGCAAATTGTCACCCCTTCCAGTCTCTCTCAGACTCCATCTGTGATTCCAAAAAACAGGGGACAGAGGATGCAGAAGGCAGGGACTGCTCAGAGTGGACATAGGAAGGGTAGAGGGAGCATCTGTGGGAACCCCTCAGGACCCTGCCCAGAAGACTCTGCAGGGCCCTAAGGGCACTAGGCTACTGGGTCTCACCAGAGGCACAGGGGGCAGCTCAGCCTGTGCCCAACTGTGAGGCCAGGGGGGGTTCCCCCAGGTATGAGGGTCCCCCTGCAGGGCCCAGGGGATGCACAGTGCCCCCTGCTGATTACATGTCCCTTTCAGGGTCCTCAGTGTTCTGAAGGTAACATCCAGAACTGTGACCCCAGCACTCACCAGTGACCTGAAGGACTGGGTGGAGCACCCTGCATGGTCTGCTGTAAAGAACAAGGATACAGGGTCTGTGATTTGAGAGCTTCCCACATGGAGGGAAGAGTCCTCACAAAATAAAGCACTCCTGTGAGCAGGGGAATGTCTACAAAACATAAATCATGCACAAGACTGAGCCTATCCTAACTCATGGAACATTTAGGGAGCTCCGCAGAGGAGGGTCTTTCATATTCATCTCAAGACAGGACTGGTGGTGTTCTTCACAAAGAGTCATAGAAGAAAAAAAAAAAAACAATGCATAAAGATCTTCAAACCAAGATGGAAGGCAGTGATTTTTTTTCTTTTTTAAAATTTTTATTTATTTATGATAGTCACAGAGAGAGAGAGAAACAGAGACACAGGCAGAGGGAGAAGCAGGCTCCATGCACTGGGAGCCCGATGTGGGATTCGATCCCGGGTCTCCAGGATCGCGCCCTGGGCCAAAGGCAGGCCCCAAACCACTGCTCCACCCAGGGATCCTGGAAGGCAGTGATTTAACAGAATCATCACCACCTGGTGAACCTGTGGCCCCAGGGGATAGGAGGGGGGACAGAACAGGGCAGGACTGAAGATAACCAGGTGTCAGAGCAGAGCACCTGAAGCAGGAGCACAGCAGGAGGAGATGCCAGTGGCTGTGGTCGCAGGAGAAGGCAGGGAGAAAAGGGGGAAGAGGACTGTGTGAACTGGGGTCTCTGCTATGAGGAGCCCCTGAGAGGATGCTGCTGTCGCTGCAGGGGAGTGTCAGGTAGGGAGAGGCTTCTCTGTGCATGAAGGAGTAGAAGATCTGGGGAAGGAGCACAAACACTGAATTCCTGGGTAAGAAATGGGAGACCCTGACCTTGAGCATCAGGATCAGTGCCCACAGCCTAAGGCAGGTATGCAGCCCTGGTGAGCAGGCCCTGTGGTGTATGTGTCTGTGTAGGGGGACAGGAGCCTGGGTTGGTACCCTGGACCCATTCCCTGGGTGCAGGACAGGGACAGGAGTCCAGGAGGCAGCGTCCCTCAGTCCAGACTGGCTCAGGGGGCCTTCCCTGCAGCATCCCTGCAGTGTGTGGGGATGTTAGTCCTCCCCTCTGCTCCAAGTCCCCAGAGGTGAGCCAGGTGTCAATGACACGACACATGCCCATCGCCTCCTGCATAAAAATGTTCCATGAGAGCTGAGGCCAGTGACCATGTGTTGGGGGCTTTGCAGACCTTTACAACCCAGTGGGATGAGGAGTCATGGAGGAGCATGAGCTGAATGTCTAAGGTTAGGCTGCAGTGCCTGGGACATGGACGTCATGAAGAAGTGGGGTGGGGAAGAACCCCAACTTCTGCCTTGACCTGCACATCCCTAGGATCTGAGCCATGGGGGGGCAGCACTGGGGGCTCTTTCTCAACCTTTCAGCCCCCAGAGGGAGGAGAATATCATCTTGGTCACTGCTCCCCACTCCCACTTCCTCTCCTGGTGCCTGTAATGGGAAGGGCCTGGGAGGACCCGTCTGAGATCAGGGTTTCTGGGGCTGAAAGCAGGTGGGACCTGGGCCCAGACTCAGGCAGGGGATGCACAGCATCCAATGGACCCAAGGGACCGGCTCCAAGACTCCTGCTGCCCCAGTCCTGGTCCACACTTGCTGAGATGAGGGAAGAGGATTCCAGAGCAGAGCCCTCTGCCTCTAGTGCTATAGGTCCCCACCCCTTGTGCATGGAGGACAGGCCACACCCAGGTCACACCCAGCCTTCCTGAGGCTGCACCTCGTGACCCCAAATGGCTCATAACCCCCTGCTGTGGCTACTCCCTGTGGACTGTTTCCAACTGTCCCCACTGCTCCACTGGTTCTCCAGGATCAGAGTGAGTCTCAGGGTCAGGACCATCCCCAGGGCAGGGAGCACATGGACAAACACATCAGGGATGCCTCCCCCATGGACTCCAAGGTGGGTCCTCGAGGCCTGGTCTCTCTCTCTGTCTCTCTCTGTCTCTCTCTCTCACATGAGCTCCTTCTCTGTCAGCTGAGCCTCTGTCCACACTCCTGGTAGGGAGGCTACAGCTTTGCTCTGTCTCTATGATGATCTCTCTCTGTGACCCCAGGTGTGTGCTATAATTTACAGGTTTATATATAATATACCCTTAGTTTTCAAACTGTCCTGTGTTGTAGCTGAAGGACCTAGGGCAATCATCTCCAGAACCATAGGGCGGGTCCGATCTCCACACTGGCTATAGAGAGGTCGAGACCCTCACAACACAGGACCTTCTGTTCCTGAAGACACAATGATGTCTCCCATCATCTGTGACCGTGGACATCACAGTTCAATTCCAGGCCTGGCCCCGACACATCACAAGGACTGAGCCCTCAAAACAGGGGACACACTCTGTCATCCAAAGGGGCTCAGGTGCAGTTTCTTTGCTCCCTTTTCAAACTTCCTGTTCAATCTTCCTCAGGTCTCCAGCATCCTGTCCTCCCCTTTTTGGGGAAAAGGGTCACACCTCCTTGTGGAAGTGGATGGGATGATATTCCGCTGTGAACTCCGTCACGGACTCCAGACTCTTAGAGGACATTCTCTGCCTGCATGAAGGTGCTGTGGCTCTGGGGTACAGTTTACTGAGCTGTGACCACAAAGCAGTGTGGTGTGGATGCCATCACAGTGCCCTGTAGGAGAGTGATATCGCCACAAATACAGTCACCGCACACACTCACCCTCCTCCTTCCTCCATCTGCTGTCAATCCCTGGCCTCCTTACCACCTCTAGATTCCCGCCTCTACCAAAATACAATGAAATTCCCATGATGTGGAATTTAGCCTTTTATATGTTATTCATCCTGAAGAAATGTGCAGTTAATATTCATGCATGTTTTTGAACTTAAAAACTTATTTCTTTAAATGTTGACTAATATCACCCGCTATGACTATATATCAAGTTTGAGTAAATCTTCATTACTTCAAATCTGGTCATTTTATAAAAAGCTGGTATAAAAAAAGTGCACAGATTTGTGATTGCTTTGAAGTGTGTTGATTATGAATAAAGTTTCCATAAACATTCACATGGGGATTTTTCTCTAGAAAGCTTTACTTTTTACCTTTTATATTTCTGAGTGTGCATTGATTTATATGTTCCATGGAATCATCAAATAATAAGAACTCGTCCTCTGGTTGAAGCTAAGGCATTAATATTCCCAGGGGCAAAAAGAGCTGACATGTGCATCAGCAGAACAGGGATGGGGATGAAGGACCATGATAGCTTCGCGACCTAAGAGTGTTTCTTTTACTGAGAAATCAGAAGATAACAAGTGAATGTACACTAGCCTAAAAGAACCTGTCCCTGATCACAAGGACACAACTTTCTCTTTCCTTTGACACCCTCTGTGCATAATGGGCTACTCTGAGTGACTCTGAGGTTAGAGATGAAGCAAACGCCACTCCTGGAGGTCCCCAAGATGCACCTGGGCTCAGGGCATCAACTGAAGAATCAGCAGAAACCCAGGGGGAGCCTAAGCAGGCAGCTGCTGGGGGGCTCACTCAATTTGCAGATGCGTAAGTGGGTTTTTGTCTCACTTCCCCACAGGCCAGGAGCACCGTGGGAGCACTGAGACTGCTGTCCCACGATGAGCAGTAATAATCGGCCTCATCCTCAGCCTGGAGCCCAGAGATGGTCAGGGTGGCTGTGCTGCCTGACTTGGAGCCAGAGAATCGATCAGGGACCCCCGACGGTCGGTTACTATTACCATAGATGACGGTTCTGGGGTGTGTTCCTGGGAGCTGTTGGTGCCAGCTCACATAATATCTACCGATGTTGGAGCTGCTTCCAGTGCAGGAGATGGTGACCCTCTGGCCCAGCGACCCAGACACTGAGGCCGGCTGAGTCAGCACAGACTGGGCCCAGGAACCTGCAAGAAGGAGAGAAACAGACAGGGTGATGCTGGAGTCTGGACCCCACATGTCCTCCCAGGACCCCTCCCCCTGTACCACATCCAGTGACCTGTGCAGTGAGCGAGGAGGGTGAGGAGGAGAGGGGACCAGTCCATGGTGGAGGTCATCACTGATCCTGTCTTCAGTGGCCCCTCAGCTGAGCAGAGCCTCCCCTCATCTCTCCCTTCCCCTCTTCATCCTCTGAGAGAGGGAGGGGCCCTCCCATGCAAATGAGACCCCAGCTCTCTGACCCCTCCCTGGCCCTGGGTCAGGTCCCTCTGCCTGAGGATGTCAGGGGGTTGGCAGAAGAGGGGCTCTTTGGGGCTGGGTTGTGATTCAGGGAGTCCCAGCTGTGAGTCCTGAGCAGAGGCCACAGTCAGTGCCAGGTGGTGTTCCCAGCTCTGATCAAGCCTGACCCCTCATAAATATGCCTCAATCGCCTTCAGGCATCCTGACACCACCTCACCTTGCATGACATGGGGATCAGTTGCCCATAGGACACAGGTCCTGTCTCCAGAGCTCTGTCCACTCTCCTCCTACGATCTGGACAAGTCTCCCTGCATGTGGTCTCCCATGACTGTGGCATAGATTTTAGGCTACACTCTCACTTCTCAGTGTGAGGGACTCCTGGGTGGCTCAGTGGTTAAGCGTCTGTCTTTGGCTCAGGGCATGATCCTGGAGTCCTGGGTTCAGACCCCCCATCCGGCTCTGTGCAGGGAGCCTGCTTCTCCCTCTGCCTGTGTCTCTGCCTCTCTCTCTGTCCGTCTCTACCACGGATCCCTTGGTTTTTCATGGGCCACTCAGGACTGAGGTGGTGTTGCTACACCAATTCGTCTCACATCACTGTCACATCCAGAGGAGTGAAGGGTCGCCGTGTACAAGTGGCCTCTTCTGCACAGGATGCTGAGACCTTCCTCTTATATGATGACCCTGGTTGCAGCCCTCTCCTTCTCTGAGTTTCCAGAAATACTGAAGACCCAGGGAGTGAGATTTTCCAGGTTGTGGGTGGAAGCCCTCGTGTGCTTTCCTGGAAAGGTCACACACTGAACATCGTTGTCATCTCTCACTGTTTTCACCTGTTTTAAACTTTAGTTCTCCCCACCCTGTGGGCAGTGACTCCCTCCTAGGGTCTGTCCTCCCCCACATGGACACAGGTCCGCAGGAGCCCTGCCGTATGAGGTTGTGTGTGTGTCACTGACCTCCGAGCACAAGGGGCAGACCTGCAGGGTGTTTTAGCAGGAAGATGTGACACCTGGAGAATTTCTGACAAGAATCCAGAGGAAGAGATTGCCTATTGGTCACCCCCCAGACCAACTGTGCACATAAAATGGATGAATGTTCTTTTTAAGAAAATCTTCTCACTGTGCATTGGCTAAGACTCAATGATGATGTCACTGTGAAGACGCAGGTTGAATTACGAGTATATTGTTCACAGATCTGCGCGGACTGCACGGAGAATAACGATGGAAGTGGCATTTAAAACCTCAGTGCAGTTGCACCTGGTGGCTCAGTGATTGAGCATCTGCCATGGCTCAGGTTATGATTCCAGGTTCCTGGGATCGAGACCTGCATCAGGCTCCCTGCGGCAATTCTGCTTCACCCTCTGACTGTGTCTCTGCCTCTCTCTCTCTGTGTCTAATGAATAAATAAATAAAACATTTTAAAAGAAGGAATGATTTTGGCTTTCATTTAAACAGACATTTATAAACATTTTATAAAATCATTTGTCTCTTTTTTTAACCTTATGATTATGTCATGGGTCTGATCATGCAGGCAGGAAAGCCTGAAGTGGTGCCCATGAGTCCCCATGAGGACTCTGTTGTATGAACTTCGCAGCCATCTGAGTGCGGGAATTCCCATACACAGACGAGCTTCCTGGATGAGAAATTCCGGGTCCCACTCATATCTAAGGTGGGCACAGCTGGGGCCTGTGTCCAGCATGTGCAGGACAGAGCAATTGCTAATTCAGCCCCCCATGAGTAGGAGAACGAATTTCTATTGGCAAAAAGCACCTGGACCCAGGGTTGTTGTCAAGGTCCCCTGTGAGTGGTGTAGAGTGGAGATGAGAGGCCAAGTTCCTGAGGTCACAGACCCTGTGGTCCTGACTTGGAACAGATGATTTAACAGAGGTCCAGCCAGGCTGGAGGAGTCCATGGTGAGACTGTTGGAGGACAGCCCAGCCCTGAGAGCACAGGGAGGGTGAGTCCCACATCCCTGGGGGCCTTGACCTCTGGTGGATCAGCCCTGAGGCTGGGGTCCCAGAATCAATGTACTAATCGGCCTCAGGTGCTGATTGGAGCCCAGAAATGGTGGGGGGCTGAGCTGCCTGTGGGGACGGAGAGTCTCCCTAGGAATCCTGAGGATCAGCGTTGTCCCAAGAAACAGGTATTCAGAGAATATCCTGGCTGCCCAGGTGACAGGACCACAGTCCCTTGTGTTCCCTGGGGCTAGGGATTTTGCCTTCTGGAGATTGTGACATCAAAGACTGCTGGTGAGCACAGATTAGCCTAATGGGTGGAGAAGCCCAAAAACTGCAGAGCCCAGGACAATATACAACCAGAGATGAGACACCTGTGAGTGTGAATGTGTATGTGTCTGCATGTTGGTGCACACGTGACCTAAAATTTAGCCAAGTGGCCCTCATTCTCTTCTAAGCCTTCTCAATACACTGGGGGATTTTCCTTTATCTCAGGTCCTGGAGCCCGGATTTCAAGGTCTGTGTCTCAAAGCCCTTTTCCCTGAGGGAGGATTGATCCAGGCAGTGAGGACTCACTCATATGAGAGCAGCCCTGTAACAACATCTCTGAATCAGACAGGCAGGTGCTGCCGAGTGACAGAAACAGAAGGAGAATGTAGGGTTTCACATGCAATCCTAATTTCTGGTCATTCTCCTCCCCATAGATAGGCCCTGGGGACTGGAACCTTCAGCAAGATCATTTCTGGTTTTCTCTGAAATCCTGAGGTGGAGACGGAGCTCAGACCTGAAGAACGAGAGGGAGAGACAAACCTGAGGGACAGGGGAGCAGAGGGGAGAAGAGGAGGGAGGGGGTGGGGGTGTTGTCAGGGAGAGTCTGCAGGATCTGGTCCAAATTCACGTGTCTCTGGTTCAGAGAGAGGAGACTGTCTGTGACCAGAGTTATAGACAGTGTATCAGCTGTGGGTACATCAGGAGTGACAAAGGTCACACTTCACGGACTGAGATGATAGAACTGACTGTGGATGAATATTTGCTGGGTGGCAGGTTCAGTTGCAGACACAGTATTTATCCCTGTCCATCTTCTCCAGACCTCAAGGGGGTGTGCTGTTGGGCTCTGATTCCTCATCTCTTCCTGTCTTCCTCAGATGTCCAAGGAGGTGTCACTTTGCAGACATCCCCTTAGTATTTCTCTTTTGTCTTTTGAATCGAGACCTTCTGAGGCACCAGGGCGGCTCAGCGGTGGAGCATCTATCTTCAGCTCAGGTTGTGTTCTCAGGTCCAGGGATGGAGTCCTGCATCAGGTTCCCCACAGGGAGCCTGCTTCTCCCTCTGCCTATGTCTCTGTCTCTCCGTGTTGCTAATAAATAAATAAATAAATAAATAAATAAATAAATAAATAAATAAATAATATATTAAAAAGAACCCAGACCTTCCTACATATTATGTGCCCCTGCATGTATCTCCAGGTAAGATTCTCTGAAAAGTAGCTCCAGACCATGACTGTGGGTCCAGAGGTCTTTGTCTCACTTCCTCCTTCTCTGAGACCCTGTGAGTATCAGGAACTGCTCCCACTGCCATGGTCTGTAGCACAGTGACAGTCAGCCTCGTCCTCAGGCTGCGGCCCAGAGACAAGCAGAAGCCCTGCATTGGCTGAGGTGTCCTTGGAGCCAGAGAAGCGGCTGGGGACCCCGGCCCCTGGTGAATCTCAGTAGACCATCAGCAGGTACTCAGGAGGCCTCCTGGCTGCTGGAACCAGCGTATGGCCACCGCTGCAGCCGCTGCTCAGGGTGCAGGTGAGTCTGGCTGTTGTTCCCAGGGATGCAGAGAGGGAGGGCGGCTGGGTCAGCACAGGCTGGGACGGGGAACCTGCAGACACATTCACGGGTGATGGATTAGGGGTCAGACTGAATTTCCTCAAACCTCTAAGCTAGACCAGCTGACATAGGCTGACAGTGGCTCTGTGTCCCTGAGGTCAGTCCTGACTGTGCACTGACAGAGTAGAATGAACATTAAAGATCCCAGGTCAGGGTGACACAGTCCCTGGTCCCCTCCGTGGGATGGGCTGTGCTGGGCCTCCTCTTCTCCTCCCCCGTCTGCCACAGGAGGGGCTGTCCATGCACAGGGCACCACCCACTGACAGCCCAGCCCCTCCCCAGGCCCTGATCCTGGAGCTCTGCTCACACCACACACTGAGGAGGATGGGGGTGGCTTCAGCCCCAGGAACAGCCCTGTGGGGAACCACCTGCTGGCACCACACACAGGTCCCCAGGGGAGACTGCCAGGTAGGAGGGGACACAGATGCTGAGTCCCCATCAGGGAGCTCAGAACCCAGTTGTCAGGCCCAGGCACCCTGAGTGAAGGGTCCTCACTGAGCAGCCCTGTAGGGACCACAGGGCAGTCCCTCAGCGCCCCCTCCTGGCCACAGGGCACACACCTCGGCAAGGCCCAAAGCCCTGAGAGCCCAGCTGGTTTCCAGGGCTCACCAGTTCCCTCCCCATTGGCATGTCCAGGTCTGACTCTCAGAATGGGTTCCATCTCTTGGGCATTAGAAGCATGAGTTCCACATGTTCTCACAGAAACGTATTTGTGTTTTAACCTCCCGTTTTTGTTTATTTTTGTGTATTTTTTAATAAATTCATATTTATTGGTGTTCAATTTACCAACATACAGAATAACACCCAGTGCTCATCCCGTCAAGTGCCCCCCTCAGTGCCCGTCACCCATTCACCCCCAACCCCCGCCCTCCTCCCCTTCCACCACCCCTAGTTCATTTCCCAGAGTTAGAAGTCTTTATGTTCTGTCTCCCTTTCTGATATTTCCCACACATTTCTTCTCCCTTCCCTTATATTCCCTTTCACTATTATTCATATTCCCCACATGAATGAGAACATACACTGTTTGTCCTTCTCCGATTGACTTACTTCACTCAGCATAATACCCTCCAGGTCCATTCCACGTTGAAGCAAATGGTGGGTATTTGTCGTTTCTAATGGCTGAGGAATATTCCATTGTATACATAAACCACATCTTCTTTATCCATTCATCTTTCGACGGACACCGAGGCTCCTTCCACAGTTTGGCTATTGTGGACATGGCTGCTAGAAACATCGGGGTGCAGGTGTCCCAGCGTTTCAATGCATCTGAATCTCTGGGGTAAATCCCCAGCAGTGCAATTGCTGGGTCGTAGGGCAGGTCTATTTTTAATTCTTTGAGGAACCTCCACACAGTTTTCCAGAGTGGCTGCACCAGTTCACATTCCCACCAACAGTGTAAGAGGGTTCCCTTTTCTCCGCATCCTCTCCAACATTTGTTGTTTCCTGCCTTGTTAATTTTCCCCATTCTCACTGGTGTGAGGTGGTATCTCATTGTGGTTTTGATTTGTATTTCCCTGATGGCAAGTGATGCAGAGCATTTTCTCATGTGCCTGTTGGCCATGTCTATGTCTTCCTCTGTGAGATTTCTCTTCATGTCTTTTGCCCATTTCATGATTGGATTGTTTGTTTCCTTGGTGTTGAGTTTAATAAGTTCTTTATAGATCTTGGAAACTAGCCCTTTACCTGATACGTCATTTGCAAATATCTTCTCCCATTCTGTAGGTTGTCTTTGAGTTTTGTTGACTGTATCCTTTGCTATGCAGAAGCTTCTTATCTTGATGAAGTCCCAATAGTTCATTTTTGCTTTTGTTTCTTTTGCATTTGTGGATGTATCTTGCAAGAAGTTACTGTGGCCAAGTTCAAAAAGGGTGTTGCCTGAGTTCTCCTCTGGGATTTTGATGGAATCTTGTCTCACATTTAGATCTTTCATCTATTTTGAGTTTATCTTTGTGTATGGTGCAAGAGAGTGGTCCAGTTTCATTCTTCTGCATGTGGATGTCCAATTTTCCCAGCACCATTTATTGAAGAGACTGTCTTTCTTCCAGTGGATCGTCTTTCCTCCTTTGTCGAATATTAGTTGACCATAAAGTTCAGGGTCCACTTCTGGGTTCTCTATTCTGTTCCACTGATCTATGTGTCTGTTTTTGTGCCAGTACCACACTGTCTTGATGACCACAGCTTTGTAGTACAACCTGAAATCTGGCATTGTGATGCCCCCAGCTATGGTTTTCTTTTTTAAAATTCCCCTGACTATTCGGGGTCTTTTCTGATTTCACACAAATCTTAAAATAATTTGCTCTAACTCTCTGAAGAAAGTCCATGGTATTGTGATAGGGATGCATTAAACGTGTAAATTGCCCTGGGTAACATTGACATTTTCACAATATTAATTCTGCCAATCCATGAGCATGGAATTTTATTTGCCAACATATTTTATGACACCCAGTGCTTATCCATCAAGTTCCTCCCTCATTGACCGTCACCCAGTCTCCCCATCCCCTCAACCACCTCCACATCTGCTACCCGTTGTTCATTTTGTACCAACATATTTGTTGTATCAGTGACAAATCCGAGAAGCACAGTGTGTTCACAGATGCACAGTACAGTGGCTCCCATCAGGCCACATTGTATTAGAATATAGTCCACACTGTAGAGACATATTGGGACCCTCATTCACTGATTCCTTCATTAATTTTTCTCCATACAGATTATTTTCTTTTATGGAAAAACCTCATTTTGTTTCACATATTTTACAGTGGAGTCTTTAGTAGGATTGTGTTGAAACGTGGAGATTATAAATTAATGCTCATATTCTGGGCTATCAGCTCAATAGGTAACATTTTCCTACAAATGGTGAACCTATATATTCTTGAGGGTAACATTATGAACAATCACCCAGATTACTCATTCTCTGCACTTTATTTGCTCAAAGAACTTGTCTCATGCTCAGAATTTGCCCTCTCCCACCTTCTCCCTGTGGTTTCCTTACTTGGTACCTGGAAGCCCATCATGTCCATCTCCACCTTCTGCAGGGATGGGCCTGGGTACTGGCACCATGTGAGTGGGCCGAGATTGTGCATCTACAGGGGTGAACAGGTTTGGGGACCACACTGGGGGAGTGGTCTTGTGTCTGGGTTGGTAGGTCCTGGCCTCATATTGAGACCGGTTGGTGCCTCTGTCTAAAGGAGCCAATCTGGAGGCTAGGTACTTGGAGTCAGCCTGAAACGAAGGTGAGCCAGGAGATTGGATGTACAGGAGCGCTCCTGGCACCTGGGACCACAGGGCGTGAGCTGTTCCTGGGGTGGTGGGATCCTGCATCTGATGGGGAGCTTCTGGCCCCTGGGTACATGCAGCTACCCTTGCATGGAGGCTGATGACAATCACAATCGAAATTCTAGGTCCGAGGGGCCTCCCTTCTCTTAGGTTGTTTGAGCTGGGAAAACAGAAAGGCTGAGGTCACAAAGGAACAGAGGTGTCCTGGGGCTATGGATAAAGTTGGGCACCCTGGGGTCACAAGGGTTTTGGAGGCCCCCAAAGCTGGCAAGGAACAGTCGTGGGCCAGGACCTAGGACATACAGGACCAGACAGCCATAGGAGCTGGCCTGGCTTGTGTGCCGACAGAGACTCTGGTCTCCAGGAAGGTCAGGGGCACACTTCACCCTGCCTCCAGGGGAAGGAATTCCCTCTGAGCTGGGCCCCCGATCTGGGCAGAGCTCACGGGCACCATGTGAAACTCTTCCCTTCCCCCTTCAAGGCACCTTGCCTTCTGTCTCATTCCACCCAGGGGCTGAAACAGCTCACTGGAATCCTCAGCTCTCTTGGAGGAATTTGCCTTGTGGATCTACTTTAAATTGATGCTTCTGGAAGAATAAGCTTGCTAGAAACTCCTGCACTGTCTTCCTTCTGACGCCACTCTGCTCCCTTCATGCAACTTCAATGCAATGGGATGCAGGGACCTTACATTCACTGCTGTTCTGGCTGGTCCTGAGGCAGGGGGACATCAAACTTCCTGTGTGCAATACCTATTCGAGAATGTCCCCTTCTTAGACCTCAGTTCATCTGATCTCAGCTGCTCAAATTATTGGGGGAGCAGACATCCCTCCCTGAGGGACTGGGTTCTCTTGCTCTTTCCATTTTCAGGACATCGTGGCTGCAATTGTGCATCAGCCTCAGGTAGAGCTGGAGCTCTAGACCCACCCAGAGATGGGTCTACTCAGTGTGGGTGTGGCCTTGTTTTGGATCCAGAGAAGCAGCTGGGAACCTCAGAGCCCAAATATGTACTTGAGTCTGAGTAATAGTACAGGAGACACCAGGGAGGGCTACCTGATTTCTGCTGGCACCAACTTATTACAAAGCTGTCAATACTGAAGCCACTGCTCAGGGTGCAGGTGAGTCTGGTTGTTGTTTCCAGGGATGCAGAGAGGGAGGATGGCTGGGTCAGCATAGACTGGGATGGGGAACCTGCAGACACACACACGTCACAGTGAAGACAAGAGACAGGGTGCATGTGGTTGAGGAGCTGAGCCACAGGGATCTGACTGAGGCTGGGGTGCCCCCTCTACCACTGGTGACTGTGCCTTCCTGTGCAGTGACAGAGGAGCACAAGGAGGACAGGGGTCCAGGCCATGGGGGCACAGTCCCTTCTTAGGCCACAGAGCTGGGGCTGGGCTGCCCCTGCCTTGTCTTATCCCCTGTCCCGGGGCCTCACAGAGGAGGGGCTGCTCATGCAATATGATCACCCCTGCCGCTCCCTCCTGTGCACTTACAGGCCTGTGGCCCTGTGACAGGGAGGATTGCTGATGCACTAGCTTCCCCATGGTGGACCTGGAGGGAGTAGCTGCCAGGACCCACGCTGACCCAGGTCCAAGTACCCATCCCAGTTCAGAGAGGACATTACTATTTAGTTCCCACTAAAAGCAAGGTACCCAGCCCTAGGACTGTGTCAGAGGAGGGATTGCATAACTGGGAGCCCTGTCCTGCAGAAACCCCCAGACTCCATCCTACTTCTCACTGCTGGCCTCTGGGCAACTCTCCCTCTTTACCACCTCAGGCAAGCCTCCTCTTCTGCTTCTCTGACTCCTGTGCTCCCACCATGTGAGAGTAACCCTCCAGGGATGGGTAGAGGTCCTGGGGTGTCGTCTCTAATCAGGATTCCTCCATGGCCTGGGTTCTAGCGGGAGGGATCTGTGCAGTCCTCTACCAGGAGAGCCAGGAACTGCTGTGGATATGAGGACAAGACACAGGGAACACAGAACAGGGGATCTCTGTCCCTGTGGGCAGAGTCCAGGAGAGGTGGGTTGGCTCCATGTGCTGAGTGTGAGGAGGAGCTGGTGTGGGGGACACAGATCTTCGTAGAGGAGGACACAGAGGGTGGGAGTGCTGGGCACTTCTTGAGAAAGGTTGACAAGACACAGAAAAGACTGATGAAGCTGCCAGTGTTTTGGGGACAGAGCAGGGCCTGGGCATCAAACAGGGACCAGTGCAGGGCCATTCTGTGACATCCTTCCCCTCCATTTACTGTGAGATTTTTCATCCCAGCTGTGCCCGTCCTCAGGAGTACTCATCAGAGAATTAGCTTCAGTGGACATCCTAGTGCAGAACGTGGGACAGGGAGACCTAGGAGGGTCCTTAGGAGGAGGGAGTGGCTGGAGAATCGTGACAGCCAAGGCAATGGGTAAGGGTGCAGGGGCTTGTGTCCACAGGTGGGACACTGGGAGGTGACTGACTGGACTCCAGGTTGTGGGAGAGGGTGGGATGGTCCATAGTGTCAGGTGGATGGAGGTTGATGCCAACAGAGTCTGGAATGCCTGGAGAGACACAGGTAAGGTCAATCGGGAAAGCAGGTGGAGGACTGGTGGTGGGTCTGTTGTTCCCATGTCACATAAAGACCATATATGTTTTGTACAAGGTGTGGAGACATTCCAAGACAACCAGGGCTGAGGGAAGCCTTCCCTCCCCCAATGGAAGGAGTGAGTGAGTGAGTGCTACATTAACCACAAGCCTGAGGGCTTAGTCTGAGGGGTCCTGAAAGGAAAGCTGGTGGTGACAGAAGGAACAGGGTGATGAACAAACACACAACGATGATGGGAACCAAGTAGTGTAAACCTTCCTCCACCCCTGCATCTTTGCTATGCATCCCTGAAGGGAACCCCTTGTCTATGAGGGGGCGGGGAGGAGAGGACAGGACAGAGAAGCCCAGGGCTCTGCTGGCTGAGGCCACACGGTGGCATTAACATCCTCCCCTCCACAGTGGTCCCTTGTCGTAGACCAGGTAGCATTGCAGGTGATTCATTTCATCATGGGAACCTCTCTAGGCAAGGAATTGTCTGTCCTGCCTGAACACCAGCCTGAGCAATGACTACACGGGGAGGGGGATGCAACATGAACAAGGGAGGGAGTCAGAGCTGAGCACCCATGCACCTCCAGGGGCTTGGATGCTGCAGAGTCACAGGGCAGTGAGGACACTACCTGCCAAGTGTGCAAGAATTACTAGAGTATTTCCCTGGCTGGGCTGGACCAGAAGCCTGGCCTCAAGGGACCTGTCCCACGGTGCCACCTGCTGGGCTGAGACACTGAGTCCTCCAGGCTCTCTCACCCTCCCAGCACTCCTGCAATGATGTCCAGATTTTTGCAGTTGACTGGAGATGACTGGAGATGTAGCCCAGGACAGTGAATGGAGAGGTGCCCACTGTGGAGTTTTGGGCTGACAGGGTTGTTTTTTTTTTTCCAACTCATTAATGACCCCGGGTGATTAAATACATGGTGTACTGCACAGGGCTTCTGTTCCCAGGTGGTTCAGCATCCCTGAGAGTGGAGTTTACCTCTTCCAGGTGCCTGAGTTTATATTCAGTCTACCATCATCTTGAACCAACTCTATGCCACAAAGGCCTCACCATACCGTAGTGGTTGATACCTTATAATAATTCTACATGGTCCCACCTTCCACTTTCATCCTTGTTGTTGTTGTGAGTTTAGATTCTCCTGTGAAGTCCTGTCAGACTGCCCTACAAGGCCCTTAGATGCTTCTCTTTGTCATGAGAATAGAATGCTGTCAGGGAAACATGTCTTCTGCTTCTCCTGGCTTTTCTGGTTTCAAAGATTCTTGATATTTAGCCTGGCTTATAGATGTGACTCTTTCATATACCTAATATATTTTTAAACCAGTTTTTCACTCAGTGTCAGGATTGGTATAAACATAACATTACTATAAATGGAAGCCTCTTCTACTGAGCGGTCTTCCACCTCCTGCACTGAGAACCCTCATGATATGGGTATTGGGCCCTAACCAACTATTATTGCTCAGAATTATTGTTTGGAATTCATGGGGGATGGATATCTGATATCTAGGCTCAATGAACAGACATTTGTCCAAGACCTTTCCAGCCAAGGAGCCAGACGGAGTTAGCAGCAGGCATCATGTGGTTGAACTGAGATAGTCTGAGAGAAAAGCATTAATTTTCTACAGGTCACTAATAAGACCCAGACTGTTCCATGCAGGGATTATTTAACAGTGTTTATGTGAGGTAATATATTAGTGTTACCTAACCTTTGAGCTTGCTGTCTGCATGGCCCTGGAGTTCCAATCAGTCTCCAGTCAAAACCAAATTCAAGGCCAACTCTTTCCCAAAGTTCACTGTTCATTCATACTTGATAAGATCTACGTGGGTAATCCTACCTGAGGGACCAATGTTGCTGGTGCTGTATTATGAGAGTCTCCTGTTACATCACGTGACCCCCAGTGCACAGGTCCTGGCAATGATGTCTGCATTGGTACAGACTAATATGATCTCAGCATGAAAGTGTCCACTATCGTGCTTCCTAGTCTGGGTTTTAATTTTCCGTTTGCTGTTAGCCTGGGAATTCATTATTTCTTCTGTCTCTCTCATATACTTATGATTCATTTTCCTTTTTTATTAGACCACTGTTCTAATGGTTAAGAGTATAAGGATTGACTAAACATTTTATATGGTACGAACACCTTAGAATTTCTTTCCCTACTCCTGAATCAAGGGACCCCCAGTACCTGGTATCCCACCTCTATTCAGCCTTGTATTTATTTGGTAAGTGAAGCAGGGATTAACAGTATAAAGGCCACAGAAACTTCTGATTTTTTTCTGTTATATCAAGGATCTCTATGACAATGAAAGCTCAGTCCATAATTCTCTTCTCTAAAACATGGAGAAGCCTTTCACCATCATTCCAACCTAAGTGTCAGAGGAAAACCCAAGTGAGAGAAAGACTCCAACTGAGATTAAACCTTACTGGTCTCACCTTAGCTTATTACATCTACAACATCCCCATTTCCTAATTCTGACACATCCTGACACATGAAATATTTGAGAACTTTTTACCACATGAATGAGTGGAGACTAGAATCAATCCATTAAAATTTATATCCCCAGTTTGTTCACATTTTTTAGTTTTCACCTGATGTCCCTTTTCTCTTCTGAGACCCAGGTCAGGATTTTTTGTTACATTCCTGATATCTCCTTAAACTTCTAACAATATGATATTGTCTCAGGCTCTCCTTGTTTTCTGGCATCTATGTCCACACTTACTGAGTGAAGATTATGCCTGACATCATTCAGGTCCAAGAGTTTATACCTGTTACTCGAAGTCCTCTGCACAGGAAAGTGTCTCTTCTGTTTATTCATTGGTACAAGCAGTTAAGAATATGGTCCATGAACAGCTCTTCTAGACTTCGAGTTAAAAGTCAATGCTATTATATTCATTTGACCCTCAAATCTTTCCAGTTTTTCCCAGTGGCAGGATTTTCAGGTGGCTCTTGAACTCCTTGACACACCCTGTCACTGTGTGTGTTCCTGTGTATGCATGGTGGGAGTGCACTGATGTGCTTGTGTTTGTTCTGATGGATTCTTCACTTTCTGACACTACAAGGTGTTCCCTGTTCATCCTGTGTAATCCCTGATCTGGGGATCAAGCATTTCTCCCAAGGAGCCTACCTCTCCTCCTGAGAGAATGGGATTAGAGAGCAATAGCTGAGGAAATACACCATAGTGGTGTTATGGGGCTTCACTGCATCTAATCCCTCACAGCGGAAACACGAAGGAATTCTATGTGGGAGTAAGTAACCCAAACATGCACATAGTGGTCACCATTTCCATATGCAATTATCAGTCTCCACCAAATTAGTTTGCAAACTGCCATCTCCAGCTCAAATCCATGACCACAGGCCTCACTGGGGCCTCCTCCCTTGGTGAATCTGAATTTCTGAAGTGAGCAATCAGCTTCAAACAGCGCCAATCCATTTACTTAATTGTGCAATTCCAGGACACAGCGCAGCCCCATCAAAACCATGCACCTGTCCCCCGCGGAAACACCCCTGTCTCCTAGATACAAAGCTCTGTGCAGTCTCTCATGAAGATGTGGTTTATGTATACAATGGAATATTACTCAGCCATTAGAAACGACAAATACTAGGCGTGGTGGAAGGGGAGGAGATCAGGGGATAGGGCGAATGGGTGACGGGCACTGAGGGGGGCACATGACGGGATGAGCACTAGGTGTTATTCTGTATGTTGGCAAAAAAAAAAAGGATGGAGGTGGCTCAGCCCTGGGGAGAGCCCTGGGTGGAAGCACCTGCTGAGACCACACAAAGGCCCTCAGGGGAGACTGCCAGGCCAGAGGGGACACAGATGCTGAGTCCCCATCCGGGAGCTCAGAACCCAGTTCTCAGGCCCAGGCACCCTGAGTGAAGGGTCCTCACTGAGCAGCCCTGTAGGACCACAGGGCAGTCCCTCAGCGCCCCCTCCTGGTCACAGGGCACACACCTCGGCAAGGCCCAAAGCCCTGAGAGCCCAGCTGGTTTCCAGGGCTCACCAGTTCCCTCCCCATTGGCATGGCCAGGTCTGACTCTCAGAATGGGTTCCATCTCTTGGGCATAGAAGCATGAGTTCCACATGTTCTCACAGAAATGTATTTGCGTTTCAACCTCCCGTTTTTGTTTATTTTTGTGTATTTTTTATTGGAGTTCAAGAAACTCCTACTGTGTCATCTGGGTGATGTCACTCTGCTCCCTTCATGCAGGCTTAATGCAATGGGATGCAGGAACCTTACATTCACTGCGGGTCTGGCTGGTCCTGAGGGAGGGGGACATCAAACTTCCTGTGTGCACCAGCCATTCGGGAGTGTCCCCTCAGACCTCAGTTTATATGATCTCAGCTGCTCATCTTTTGGGGGACCAGACATCCCTCCTTGAGGGCCTGGGTTCTCTTGCTCTTTCCGATATCCAGACAATGTGGCTGCAATTGTGCATCAGTCTCAGGTGGGGCTGGAGCTCTAGACCCGACCAGAGATGGGTCTACTCGTTTGTGAATGTGGCCTTGTCTTGGATCCAGAGAAGCAGCTGGGGACGCCGGAGCCCAACTGTGTACTTGAGTCCAAGTAATAGTACAGTAGGTACCAGGGAAGGCTCTCTGCCTTCTGCTGGAACCAGCTTACAACATATCTATCAATACTGAAGCCACAGCTCAGGGTGCATGTGAGTCTGGCTGTTGTTCCCAGGGATGCAGAGAAGGAAGCTGGGTCACCACAGCCTGGGATAGAGAACCTGAAGACACCCACACATCACAATGAAGACAAGAGACAGGTTGCTTGTGATTGAGGAGCTGAGCCACGCAGATATGACACAGGCTGGGGTCCCCCCCCCCGCCCTTGCACTGGGGCCTGTACCTACCTGTGCAGTGACGGAGGAGCCCAAGGAGGACAGGGGTCCAGGCCATGGTGGCACAGTCCCTTCTTAGGCCACAGAGCTGAGGCCGGGGTGACCCTGGCATGTTATCCCCTGTTCCAGGGCCTCACGGGGGAAGGGCTGCTCATACTAATGTGATCACGCCTGTCTCTCCGTCCTCTGCATTTTTTGGTCTGTGGCCCTTTGACAGGGAGGATTCCTGATGCATTAGCTTCTCTCTGGTTGACCTGGAGGAAGCAGCTGCTGGGACCCCCACAGGCCCATGTCCAAGGACCCATCTCAGCTCAGAGAGGACATGACTATTTAGTTCCCACTGAAAGCAAGGTACCCAGCCCCAAGACTGTGTCAGAGAAGGGATTTCATAACTGTGAGCCCCTGTCCTGCAGATCCCCAGACTCCATCCTACTTCCCCCTGCTAGTCCCTGGGCAACTCTCTTTCGTTCCCACCTCAGGCAAGCCTCCTCTTCCCCTGCTTCTCTGAGTCTTGCACCCCCACCATGTGAGAGTAACCCTCCAGGGATGGGTAGAAGTCCAGGGCTGCTGTCTCTGATCAGGATTCCTACTTGGAATGGGTTCTAGAAGGAGGGATCTGTGTAGTCCTCTTCCAGGAGAGCCAGGAACTGCTGTGGAGTTGAGGACCAGACCAGGGAACAGATAGCAGAGGGTCTCTGTTCCTGCCGGAGGGGCGCAGGGGAGATGGATTGGCTCTGGGTGCCGGAAGTATGCAGGAGCTTCTGGGCGGGGGACCACACATCTTCACACAGAGGAGGACACAGAGGTGGGAATGCTGGGCAATTGCTGAGCAGGGTTGAGAGGACACAGAAAAGTCTGATGAAGCTGCCAGGGTTTTGGGGACAGAGAATGGCCTGGGCATCAAGCAGGGACCAGTGCAGGGTCATCCTGTGACCTCCTTCCCCTCCATTTGCTGTGAGATTTTTCATCCCAGCTGTGCCTGTCCTGTCCTCAGTGGTGTTCATCAGAGAATTAGCTTCAGTGGACCCCCTAGTAGAGAAGGTGGGACAGGGAGACCTAGGAGGGTCATTAGGAGGAGGGAGGGGCTGGATGATCAACACAGCGAAGGCAATGGGGAAGGGTTCAGGGGCTTGTGTCCCCAGGTGGGACAGTGGGAGGAGACTGACTGGACTCCAGGTTGTGGGAGAGGGAGGGATGGTCCACAGTGTCAGGTGGATGGAGGGCGATGCCAACAGAGTCAGGAATGCCTGGAGAGACACAGGTGAGTTCAACTGGGATAACAGGTAGAGGGCTGATGCTGGATCTGTTGATCGCATGTCACATAAAGACCATATATGTTTTGTACAAAGTGTGGAGACATTCCCAGACAACCAGGGCTGAGGGAAACCTTCCCTCCCCCAGTGGAAGGATGTGAGTGCTACATTAACCACAAGCCTGAGGGCTTAGTCTGAGGGGTCATGAAAGGAAAGCTGGAGGCCATAAGGTGACAGAAGGAACAGGGTGATGACCAAACACACAACGATGATGGGAACCAAGTAGTGCAAATGCTTCCCCCACCCCTGCATCTTTTCTATGCATCCCTGAAGGGAACCCCTGGTCTATGAGGGAGGAGGGGAGGAGAGGACAGGACAGAGAATCCCAGGGCTCTGCTGGCTGAGGCCACACGGTGGCATTACCATCCACCTCTCCACAGTGGTCCCTTGTCCTAGACCAGGTAGCTTTGCAGGTGATTCATTTCATCACGGGAACCTCTCCAGGTGAGGGATTGTCTGTCCTGCCTGAACACCAGCCTGAGCAATGACTACACGGGGAGGAGGATGCAACATGAACAAGGGAGGGAGTCAGAGCTGAGCACCCATGCACCTCCAGGGGCATGGATGTTGCAGAGTCACACGGCAGTGAGGACAATACCTGCCAAGTGTGCAAGAATTACTAGAGTATTTCCCTGGTTGGGCTGGGCCAGACGCCTGGCCTCAAGGGACCTGTCCCACGGCGCCACCTGCTAGGCTGAGACACCAAGTCCTCCAGGGTCTCTGACCCTCCCAGCACTCCGCAATGATGTCCAGATTTTGCAGTTGACTGGAGATGATGTCATAGCCCAGGGCCGTGAATGGAGAGGTGTCCACCTTGGAGTTTCGGGCTGACAGGGCTTTTTGTTTTTTTAAGTCACTAACAACCCCCGGATGGTTAAATACATGGTGTACTGCACAGGGAGTCTGTTCCCAAGTGTTTCAGCATCGCTGAGAGTGGAGTTTACGTCTTCCAGGTGACTGAGGCCATATCCAGTCCACCATCATCCTGAACCAACTAACTGCCGTAACGGCCCACCGCACCTAAGTGATTCATACCTTATAATAATTCTACATGGAACCAACTTCCACTTTGACCCTTGTTGTTGTGGGTTTAGATTCTCCTGTGAAGTCCCCTCAGACTGCCCTGCTAGGACCTTAGATGCTTCTCTTTGCCATAAGAATAGAATGCTGTCAGGGAAAAGTGTCTTCTGCTCCTGCTGACTTCTCTGGGTTCAAAGTTTCCTTGAAATTTAACCTGATAACTGCTTATATATGGGACTCTCTCATACACTTAATATATTTTGAAACCAGTTTGGTACTCAGTATGAGGATTGGTGTAAACAGAACATTACTATAAATGGAGGCCTCTTCTACTGAGCGGTCTTCCACCTCCTGCACTGAGAACCTTCATGATACGTGTATTGGGCCCTAACCCAGCATTATTGTTCAGAATTCATGGGAGACGGATGTCTGAGATCTAGGCCCAATGAACAGACATTTGTCCAAGACCTTCCCAACCAAGGAACCAGATGGAGTGAGCAGGAGGCAATGCAGGGTTGAACTGAGGGAGTTTGGGACAAGAGCATTAATTTTCTCCAGGTCACTAATAAGACACAGGCTGCTGCATATAGGATTTATTTAACAGTGTTTATGTGAGGTAATATATTAGCATTACCTAACCTTTGAGCTTGCTGTCTGCATGGCCCTGGAGTCCCAATCAGTCTCCAGTCAAAACCAAATCCAAGGCCAACTCTTTCCCAAGATTCACTGCTCATTCATACCTGATAAGATCTACGTGGGTTATCCTACCTGAGGGACCAATGATGCTGGTACTATATTATGAGAGTCTCCTGTTACATCACATGACCCCCAGTGCACTGGCCCTGGCAATGATGTCTGCATTGGTACACACTAAAATGATCTCAGCATGAAAGTGTCCACTATTCATGCTTCCCAGTCTGGGTTTTCATTTTCCCTTTGCAGTGAGCCTGGGAATTCATTATTTCTTGTGTCTCTGTGATATACTTATGATTCATTTTCCTTTTTAATTAGTCCAGATTCTAATTGTTAAGAGTATAAGGATTTATTTAAAAATTTATATGATACAAAAACCTTAGGATTTATTTCTCTACTCCTAAATCAGGGGACCCCCAGGACTTGGTTTCCAACCTCAACAATTCAGCCTTGTAATTATTTGGTGAATGCAGCAGGGATTGACAGTAAAAAGGCCACGGAACCTTTTTTCTGTTATATCAAGGCTCTCTATGACAATGAAACCTCAGTCCATAGCTCTGTTCTCTAACACACTGAGAAGACTTTTACCATCATTCCAAACAAAGTGTCAGAGGAAAACCAAAGGGAGAGAAAGACTCCACATTAGATTAATCCTTACTGGTTCACCTGATATGATTACATCTGAAACATCTCCCATTTCCTGATTTTGACACATCCTGAAACATGAAATGTTTGAGAACTTTTTATCACGTGAATGAGTGGAGACTGGAATCAATCCATAATGATATATATCCCCAGTTTGTTCACATTTTCTAGTTTTTACCTGATGTCCCTTTTCTGTTCTAAGATCCAGGTCAGGATTCTTCATTACATTTCTGGCATCTCCTTTTTTTAAAAAAGATGTTATTTATTTATTCATGAGAGACAGAGAGAGAGAGAGAGAGAGAGAGAGAGAGAGAGAGAGACAGGCAGCAGGAGAAACAGGCTCCATGCAGGAAGCCTGATGCAGGACTCGATCCCAGGTCTCCAGGATGAAACCCTGGGCTGAAGGCAGCATTAAACTGTTGACCACCGGGGCTGCTCCATTCCTGGTATCTCCTTAAGCTTCTCCTACTCCGACATTCTCTCAGGTTTTCCTTGTTTGCTGGTTGGTGTCTATGTCCACACTTACTGAGGATTATGCCTGACATCATTCAGGGCCAAGAGTTTACACCTGTTACTTGAAATCCTCTGCACAGGAAAGTATCTCTTCTGTTTATTCATTGGTACATGCAGTTAACAGTATGGTCCGTGGACAGCTCTTATAGACTTGGAGTTAAAAGTCAATGCTATTACATTCATTTGGTCCTCAAATATTTCCAGTTTTTCGCAGTGGCAGCATTTTCAGTTGGCTCATGAACTCCTCAACACATCCTGTCATTGTGTGTGTGTGTGTGTGTGTGTGTGTGTGTGCCTGTGTATGCATGGTGGGAGTGCATTGATGTCCTTGTCTTTGTTCTGACAGATTCTTCATTTTCTGAAACTACAAGGTGCTCCCTGTTCATCCTGTGTAATCCTTGACCTGGGAGTCAAGCGCTTCTCCCAAGAAGCCTGCCTGTCCGCCTGAAAGAATGGGATTAGAGAGCAATATCTGGGGAAATGCACCACAGTGACATTATGGGGCTTCACTATGTCTAATCCCTCACAGCGGAAACTCAAAGGAATTCTATGTGGGAGTAAGTAATCCAAACATGAACATAGTGGTGACGATTTCCATGTGCAATTATCAGTCTCCACCAAATTACACATGATTGCAAACTGCCATCTCCAGCTCTAATCCATGACCACAGTCTTCACTCAGGCCTCCTACTTTGGTGAATCTCCATTCCTGAAGTGAGCAATCAGCTTGCAGCAGCGCCCATCCATTTACTCAATTGCGCAGTTCCAGGACACAGCTCAGCCCCAACAAACCATGCACCTTTTCTCCCCGGGACACACCCCTGTCTCCTAGATACAGAGCTCCGTGCAGTCTCTCGTGACTTTACACTTACAGGCTCCACTCATGTTCAAAGTCACTCAGTAGAGCAGCTTTCCCCCGAGCGCTGCACTGAGGTGGGCTCACAGGTTTGTCCTGCGGGTCCATGGGTTTGGTCACAGACTACATTCCTTCATGGGCCCTAAACCTCATAATTGACTTTTATATGCAGATTTAAGGGCTCTGTCAAGTGGCTCTACACAGTTCAGTGAATCCTGACAGCGCCGTAGTGACATTTCAGTACCACCACAGTAGCATATTGAAGAATTTCATTGCTCAAAAACAATTTTCTCTGTGCACGTGTACTTTTGCTTCTTTTAGCCTCTAAGCAACAGCAGGTATCATTACACTCTCAAGACAATGGCTCTTCAAAAATGTAATACAATAGTCATAATACTGTGAAAAATATCCAGTTTTACAAATGTGCCACCAATTGGATGACATGTTAGTCAGGAACTGCTGTGTGTTCATTATATATAAACCTGCAATAAACCTCCAGGGGCAGATATCTGGTTGCCTTCAGTTTTTAGAGGCTGTGAATGAAGCTGGTATAAACATTCTTGTGCAGGTTTTCCCTGAGCAAAAGTTTTTGGATTTATGTTTATAATTTTATTGTTTTATGTTTGCATCTATTTAACAAAAAATCAGAAATTAAGACAAAACAGCCAGCACTAGTTATATCCAGATAGTTTCTAAAATCAAAAGGAAATAAGGCTGACTTATTTAAGCACAAATTGGGTATTGTTGAGAACCATGGTATATTCAGAGGCAAAAGAAAATGTTTCATTTATTTTAGACTCAGAAGGTAAAAATGAATATCAACCAGCCTAGAGGTAACTACTCACAGCTGAAGAAGTCAAGACATGTCTGTTTACAGGAAGACTCTTCATTCAGGAGGGGCTGCTCTGAGTGACACTGAGGACAGAAGGGGCAGGAGGAGCCTCACCTCAGGCAGGCCCTGGGATGGACCTGGGCCCAGGGCATCAGGAAAGAATAAGCACAATCACAGGCTACTTTGAGGAGGAACTGCTGGCGTCTCCCCGTCTTCACACATGAGTGTGTTTTTGTCTCACTTCCCCCCCGGCCTGGAGCACAGTGAGAGCATTAAGACTATCATCCCAGGATGAGCAATAATAATCGGCCTAGTCCTCAGCCTGGAGCCCAGAGATGGTCAGGGTGGCTGAGCTGCCAGACTTGGAGCCAGAAAATCGATCCAGGACCCCTGAGGGTCTGATATGATGCACTTAGATGATGGTTTTAGGGGCCGTTCCTGGAGGCTGTTTGTACCAGTTAACATAATTATAACCCATGTTGTTTGTACTTCCAGAACAGAAGATGGTGAACCTCTGACCCAGGGCCCCAGACCCTGAGGGCGGCTGGGTCAGCACAGGCTGGGACAGAGAACCTGCAAACAGAGACCCTCATGGAGGATGGGTCATTGAATCTAGGAGCATCTCAGTTTTGGGGGAAGATCACCCTGGGAGCTCATCCATAAGACTGGCGCTGTTCCCAAGCAGAAAGAGCAGAGCATAGTGACACAACTCCTGAACTCCACAGTTGATGTGAGGTGACCCAGGCTTGTCTTATCCTCCCTACTGTCTTCTGGAAATGAAGGGGCTGCTTATGCAAACTTGCAGCCCCTTCCAGACTCTCTCAGACTCCATCTGATAGTGTTCAGGAGAAGAGAGGACAGAAGAGGCTGAGGGCAGGACCTGCTCTGACTTGGACTCAGGAGGGGGTGGTGTGTGCAGCGTTGGGAACCCCCACAGGACCCTGCCCAGGGGCCTCTGCCAGGCTCTGAGGGCACCAGTCTGCTGGGTCTCACCAGGGGCACAAGGGGCAGCTCAGCCTCTGCCCAGTCCTGAGGACAGGGGGGTTCCCGCAGCTGGGAGGGTCCCCCTGCAGGACCCAGGGGATGCAGAGTGACCCCTCCTGGTTACATGTCCCTCTCACGGTCCTCAGTGTCCTGAGGTTTATATCCTGGGCTCCGTCACCAGCACTCAGCAGTGACCTGTAGAACTGTGTGAAGCCCCCTGTGAGGCCTGATGTAAAGAAAATGAATACAGTGTCTGTGATTTAAAAGCTTCCAAATAGAGGGAAGAGTCATACAGAAAGAAGCGCTCCTGTGGGTGTAAGAATTTATATAATCCTGGACAGCCCAGGTGGCTCAGCGGTTTAACGCCACCTTCCACCCAGGATGTGATCCTGGAGACCCGGGATTGAGTCCCACATTGGGCGTCCGGCATGGAGCCTGTTTCTCCCTCTGCCTGTATCTCTGCTTCTCTGTGTGTGTGTGTGTGTGTCTTTCATGAATAAGTAATTAAATAAATAAATAAATAAATAAATCTTTAAAAAAAAGAATTTATATGATCCATAAACCATATGACAGGGTGAAATCATCTCACCCTCTGAGACATTTAGGAACTCCTCAGGGGAAGGTACTCATGTCTGTCTTGAGAGAGGAGTGACCGTGTTCTGCACACAGAAGAGAAAATGAGACCAGGGCATGAAGATGCTCAAACCATGAAGGGACGTGGTGATTTCACAGAGTGAGAATATCATCTGGTGACGATGTCGCCCTGAGATGGATGGGCACACAGAACAGGGAAGGACTGAAGAAACCAGGTGATTTGCGCAGAACAGCTGAGGCAGGAACACAGCAGGCAGTGTTCTCGGCAGCTGTGCTCCCCAGGAGGAAAGCGGGGTGAGAAGGGGAAGAGGATGGTGAGTACAAAGGTCTCTGATATCATGGGTCCCTGAGAGGGTGCTGGTGTCACTGCAGGGGAGCCTCAGGTAAGGAGGGGCTTCTTTGTGCATGAAGGAGTGGAACATCTGGGGAAGGAACACAAACACTGATTTCCTATTTCAAAAATGGGAGAGACCCTGACCTTGAGCAGCAGGAGCAGTGCCCTCTGCATGGGGCTGGTGTGCAGGCCAGGTGAGCAGACCCCGGGGTGGGTGTGGTCATGTAGGGGGGGACAGGAGTCTAGGAAAGAACCGTGGACCCCCTCCCTGGGTACAGGATGGGGACAGGAGTCCTGCAGGCAGCATCCCTCAGTCCAGGCTGGCTCCGGGGGCCTCCCCTGCAGGGTGCCTGCAGTTTGTGGGCCTGTGAGTCCTCCTCACTGTTCTAGGTCTCCCAGGGTGAGCTCACTGTCAGATGAGGTGACACCTGCCCCTCTTGGTTTCCCCATGGGAATGTTCATGGAGGGCTGAGAGCAGTGAGCATGTGTTGGGGGGTATGTTTGCAGACCTTCACACACCAGCGGGAAGAGGATTCATGGAGGAGCATGAGCTGAATGTCCAAGGTCAGGCTGCAGTGTCGGGGACAGTGGGCATCATGAAGATGTGGGGATGGAGAAGAACCCCAACCTCTCCCTCCACCTGTACATCCCCAGGACCCCAGCCACAGGGAGGGAGAGCTAGGGGCTCTCTATCATCCTTTCAACCCCTGGGGAGAGGGGGTCATCCTGGTCAGTCACTGCTCCACTCTCCATCTTCTCCCTGATGTCCTCTTGGGCAGGAGGACTCTCCTGAACTGTGGGGGTCTGGGCATTATAGCAGGTGGGTCCTGGGCCCACGCTCAGGCAGCCACTTCCTTCCCAGCTGCCAGCACCCCATAGACCCTAGGGACAGGCTTCCAATCCCCTGCTGCCCCAGACCCGGTCCCCCTTAGCTAAGATGAGGGGACAGGAGCCCAGAACATAGCCCCCTGCCTCCAGTGCTGTGAGTCCCGTACCCATTATGCTTGGAGTTGACAACACCCAGGTCACACCCAACCTTCTTGAAGCTTCACCTCATGACCCCAAATGGCTCAGAATCCCCTGCTGTGGCTCCTCCGTGGAGACTGTCTCCAACTGTCCCCACTACTCCACTGCTTCTCCAGGATTAGAGTGAAGCTCGAGGTCAGCACGATCCCCAGGGCAGGGAGCACATGAACAAAGACCTCAGGGATGCTGCCCCCATGGACTCCCGTGTGGGTCCCCGAAGCCTAGTCTCTGTTTGTCTCTGAGTCTGTCTCTGACCCCACTTCTCCATATGTCAGCTGAGCCTCTGTCCACACTCCTGGTGGGGAGGCCACGGGCTAGACCTATCTCTTCAATGATTTCTGTTTCTGGCCCCAAATTCCAGGTTTACAAGTAATCAACCTTTATTTTTCAAAGTTTCCTGTGTTGTACATGAAGGACGTCCTGCAGTGTCATCAGATCCACCAGGACAGGTCCGTCCTTGATATTGATTATGAGGAGGCCGATACCCTCACCACACAGGACCTTCTGTTCCTGAAGGGACAACGCTGGTTCCCACCATCTGTGAACACGGAGGTGTGGTCCAAATCCAGGCAAGACTCCGACACTCACAAAGACTGACCCCTCCGTTTGGGGACACACTGTCATCTGGACTAAGGGGCTCATGTGCAGTTTCTTTTCTCCCTTTTCAAACTGTCTGTTCACACTCCCTCAGGTCCCCTCCTTCCTGACCTCCCCATTCAGGGACACAGGGCACACCTACTTGGACCAGTGGATGGGATGATGTCATCCTGTGCCCCATCACAGCCCCCAGAAACCTGGATGACATTTTCTGCCTGCATGAAGGTGCTGTGGCTCTGGGGTACAGTCTAATGAGCTGTGACAACACAGCAGTGTGGTGCAGCCACCATCACAGGCCGTGTAGGAGAGTGACATCACTCGGAATACAGTCACCTCACACACTCACCCTCCGCCTTTCTCCACCTGCTGTCAATCCCTGGCCTCCTTACCACCTCTAGATTCCCGCCTCTTCCAAAATACAATAGAATTCCAGTTATGTGGAATGTAGCCTGTTATATGTTCTTATTCCCTATGAAATGTGCTTTTAAAATTCATGTAGGGGCAGCCCAGGTGGCTCAGGGGTTTATTGCCACCTTCAGCCCAGGGCGTGGTCCTGGAGACAGGGGATCGAGTCCCACATCGGGCACCCTGCATGGAGCCTGCTCCTCCCCCTACCTGTATCTCTTCCTCTCTCTCTCTCTCTCTCTCTCTCTCTCTCTCTCTCTCTGCCTGTGTCTCTCATGAATAAATAAATAAAATCTTTTAGAAAAATAAAAAATAAAAAATAAAATGTGTATTTTTGTCCTTGGAAGCTTATTTCCTTAAATTTTGACTAATATCCCTCTTTCCAAATATACATCATATTGGAGGATATCTTCCTTGCCTAAACTGTCCATCGTTTTATAAAAAGCTGGTATTAAAATCAGAGTGCAGGTTTTCGAATACTTTCAGGTGTGGTGATTTTGAGTAGTTTCCATAAACATTCACATGAGGGTTTTTCTCTAGAAAGGTATTTTTTTTCCTTTCAAATTTTAAGTGCGTATTGATTTATAGTTCCATGCTAACATCAAATAATAAACAGAACTAGTCATCTCCTTGAAGTTGAGCCAATAATGATCCTGGCTGCATAGAGAGCTGACACTTGCATCAGTAGAGCCGGGATGGGGCTGAAGGACCATGATAGTTTCATGACTTATGAGTGTTTCATTTACTGAAAAATCAGAAGATGATAAGTGAATGTTCACTAGCCTAGAAGAAACTGTCCCAGTTCACGAGGACAAAACTTGTTCTTTCATTTGAGACTCATTTTGTACAATTTGGGGCTACTCTGAGTGACTCTTAGGACACAGAAGACAAAGGAGCCGACATTCCCAGGTGGGTCTCAGGATGTATTAGGGCCCAGGGCATCAGGCTTAAAATAAGCAAAAAACCAGGGGGAGCTTAAGGAGGCAGCTGCTGGGGTGCTCACACACTTTGCAGATGGGTAAGTGGGTTTTTGTCTCACTTCCCCACAGGCCTGGAGCACCGTGGGAGCTCTGAGCCTGCTGTCCCACGTTGAGCAGTAATAATCAGTCTTGTCCTCAGCCTGGAGCCCAGAGATGGTCAGAGTGGCTGTGCTGCCTGGCTTGGAGCCAGAGAATTGTTCAGGGACCGCAGAGGGTCGGTCGTTATCATAATAGATGACAGTTCTGGGGCCTCTTCCTGTGAGCTGCTGGTACCAGTTCACAGAATTGCCAACGATGTTGGAGCTGCTTCCGGTGCAGGAGATAGTGAACCTCTGTCCCAGGGACCCAGACACTGAGGCCGGCTGAGTCAGCACAGGCTGGGCCCAGGACCCTAAAATGAGGGAGAGACACAGAGGGTGATGCTGGGGTCTGGAGACAAGAGGAGGAAGCCAGGAACCACTTGTCCTCCCAGGGTCCCTTTCCCTCTCCCCACATCCAGTCCCCTTGAATTGAGCAAGGAGGGTGAGGAGGAGAGGGGACCAGGCCATGGTGGAGGTCATCACTGATCTTGCCATCTGTGGTCCCACAGCTGAGCAGAGGCTCCCCTCCTCTCTCCCTTCCCCTCTTCATCCTCTGAGAGAGGGAGGGGCCCTTCCATCCAAATGAGACCCCAGATCTCTGACCCCTCCCTGGTCCTGGGTCAGGTCCCTCTGCCTTAGAATGTCAGGGGGGTGGACAACGGAGGGGATGTGTAGGGTTAGGGGTGGGAAGGTCACAGATGTGAGCCCTGAGCAGAAGGCACAGGATTTCAGGAAACTCAGGGTAGGGGAGGGCATCAAACAGGGGGATCATATAGGAGGAAGGTGTCTGGATCCTGCCCAGAAGAGGCCATGTGTACACGGGGACCCGTCAGTCCTCTGGATGTGACAGTGATGTCAGAGGAATTGGTATACAGTCACCATCTCTGTACCCAATGGCCCATGAACAGCCAAAGAAACCGTGGATAGTTTCACACCGAGTAGCTAGAGTGAAGCTTAAAATCTACACTGTGTGATGATTTTTTTAAAAGAGTTTAGTGCCCCAGAGTTAGGAGTCTTTCTTTTTTTTTATTTTTTATTTTTTATTTATTTATGATAGGCACACAGTGAGAGAGAGAGAGAGGCAGAGACATAGGCAGAGGGAGAAGCAGTCTCCATGCACCGAGAGCCCGACGTGGGATTCGATCCCGGGTCTCCAGGATCACGCCCTGGGCCAAAGGCAGGCGCTAAACCGCTGCGCCACCCAGGGATCCAAGTTAGGAGTCTTTCATGATCTGTCACCCTCACTGATATTTCCCACTCATTTTTTCTCCTTTCTCTTTTATTCCCTTTCACTATTTTTTAAATTCCCCAAATGAATGAGACCACATAATGTTTGTCCTTCTCCGATTGACTTATTTCACTCAGCATAATACCCTCCAGTTCCATCCACATTGAAGCAAATGGTGGGTATTTGTACTTTCTAATGGCTGATGAGTATTCCATTGTATACAGAGACCACAGCTTCTTTATCCATCATCTTTCGATGGACACCAAGGCTCCTTCCACTGTTTGGCTATTGTGGACATTGCTGCTATAAACATCGGGTGCAGGTGTCCAGGGGTTTCACTGCATCTATATCATTGGGGTAAATCCCCAGCAGAGCAATTGCTGGGTCATAGGGCAAATCTATTTTTCACTCTTTGAGGAACCTCCACACAGTTTTCCAGAGTGGCTGCACCATTTCCCACTCCCAACAACAGTGCAAGAGGGTTCCCCTTTCTCCACATCCTCTCCAACATTTGTGGTTTCTTGTCCTGTTAATTTCCCCCATTCTCACTGGTGTGAGGTGGTATCTCATTGCGGGTTTGATTTGTATTTCCCTGATGGCAAGTGATGCGGGGCATTTCCTCATGTGCTTGTTGGCCATGACTGTCTTCCTCTGTGAGATTTCTCTTCATGTCTTTTGCCCATTTCATGATTGGATTGTTTGTTTCTTTGGTGTTGAGTTTAATAAGTTCTTTATAGATCTTGGATATTAGTCCTTTATCTGATAGGTCATTTGCAAATATCTTATCCCATTCTGTCAATTGTCTTTTAGTTTTGTTGATTGTTTCTTTGGCTGTGCAGAAGCTTTTATCTTGATGAAGTCCCAGTAGTTCATTTTTGCTTTTGTTTCTTTTGCCTTCGTGGATGTATCTTGCAAGAACTTACTGTGGCCAAGTTCAAAAAGGGTGTTGCCTGTGTTCTCCTCTAAGATTTTGATGGAATCTTGTCTCACATTTAGATCTTTCATCCATTTTGAGTTTATCTTGGTGTATGGTATAAGAGAGCGATCTAGTTTCATTCTTCTGCATGTGGATGTCCAATTTTCCCAGCACCATTTATTGAAGAGACTGTCTTTCTTCCAGTGGATAGTCTTTCCTGCTTCAGGGAATATTAGTTGACCATAGAATCGAGGGCCCACTTCTGGATTCCTTATTTTGTTCCACTGATCCATTTGTCTGTGTTTGTGTCAGTACCACACTGTTTTGATGGCCACAGCTTTGTAGTACAACCTGAAATCTGGCATGGTGATGCCCCCGGCTCTGGTTTTCTTTTTTAATATTCCCCTGGCTATTCGGGGTCTTTTCTGATTCCACACAAATCTTAAGATGATTTGTTCTAAGTCTCTGAAGAAAGTCCATGGAATTTTGATAGGGACTGCATTGAATGTGTAAATTGCCTTGGGTAACATTGACATTTTCACAGTATTATTCTTCCAATCCATGAGCATGGAATGTTTTTCCATCTATCTTTGTCTTCCTCCATTTGTTTCAGAGGTGTTCTGTAGTTTTCAGGGTATAGATCCTTGACCTCTTTGGTTAGGTTTATTCCTAGGTATCTTATGCTTTTGGGTGCAATAGTAAATGGGATTGACTCCTTGATTTCTCTTTCTTCAGTCTCCTTGTTAGTGTACAGAAATGCCACTGATCTGGACATTGATTTTGTATCCTGCTACACTACCAAATTGCTGTATGAGTCCTAGCAATCTTGGGGTGGAGGCTTTTGGGTTTTCTATGTAGAGTATCATGTCATCGGCAAGGAGGGAGAGTTTGACTTCTTCTTTGCCAATTTGAATGCCTTTACTGTCTTTTTGTTGTCTGATTGCTGAGGCTAGGTCTTCCAGTACTATGTTGAATAGCAGTGGTGAGAGGGGACATCCTTGTCTTGTTCCTGATCTTCGGGGAAAGATTCCCAGTGCTTCCCCATTGAGAATGATATTTGCTGTGGGCTTTTCATAGATGGCTTTTAAGATGTTGAGGTATGTTCCCTCTATCAGCAGGGTCACTTTTTGTCTATCCTGCGACCTGCAGCTGCCTAGTCCCAGAATAATTCTTTTTCCTTCCTGGTTCCTGCCCTGAGGCCCTCGTGAGAGGCTCTGAGTTGTGTGCTTCGCACTGAACAAGAGGTGGCTTTGACGTCCAGTCCCCTAGATCTGTCAGCCATGAGGTCTGCACATACACGTCTACACAGGTCTGAGGACACTTGAATGTGCTATGTACTGGAGGTTCCTTCTGAGGCTCCAGGCCAGCTGTCACCTCACAGCCAGTAGAGGGCTGGACTGACATATGGCCACAGCCTTGGCTCTCACCTTACAGGGGACTTAAGTCCATGTGCATGAAGGGGGTTTAAACATTGCACTTACTTTCCGTCTCCTCCCTAGAATCAAACAGCAGCACCCCTCCTGGTGTGCAATGGGTTTTCTCTTCACTGAGTTACTTTATTCAGGTCATTTCATAGTTGAAAGTTGACTGCATTTATTGTTGAAGAAATAATTATGATTAGAATTTTTCAAGTTTTGAGGATCCCTGGATGGCTCAGTGGTTTAGCACTGCCTTCAGCCTGGGGCATGATTCTGAGGTCCCAGATCGAGTCCTGAATTAGACTCCCTGAATGGAGCCTGCTTCTCTCTCTCATTCTCTCTCTACTCGAATAAATAAATAAAATCTTTTTTTAAAAAAAAGAAGTTTTCAAGTATTATTCCATTCATGACGTAATTCACATTTCTTATTTTGTAAAATGCCCATAGATAAAAATTCTAAATTCTGCTACAATTGATTGATTGAGGACTGAGAATACATATGGTCATACATAGGAGCCACACAATGTGTACATTCATCTCTACTTGTCTTTCCAGAGAGTCATTAATGGACACATTTCTAGTTTGCACTGGGAAGTCAACAGGATGTCTGGGTCCTTCTGTGATGAGACGGGGAGCTCAAGGCCGCCTGGTCACTGCTGTGACAGGAGGCTTCCCATGAGCTGAGTCCCTCTGGGTGTGAGCCCTAGTTCAGGGACAACCAAGGCCTTTGAAGCCTCAGAGCGAGGCTCTAATAATTAGGTTGTAGGTTAGGATGTTCATGTGCTTCCCTCCCTGCATCCTCCTGCCTTGGCCACCCTGTGGAAAACAGGAGGAGAGAGACCCTTTAAAAAGTCCATTTGAGAGACACCTCCTCATGGCCTGAAGCTGTTGGACTTCTCCAGGGGTGGAGTGTGGATGTGCATGAGGAGCCCCTGCTCAGGGATGTGGGTGGCAGTGAGGGAGACTGTATGTGTGGGGGGGGTGCCAGCAGATCTCAGGGTTTGCTGCATGATGTCCTGCACATGTCCCACCTCCATATCACTACTTTCTGTACTAGTCACAGGCAAAGGGCAGCTGGGGACTCTCCTTCTCTCTCCTCATATGTTGAGTGTCTTATCAGTGATGGGTCTAATCCTAATACACACAGCAGGCCCTGATCCACCAGCACTCACACCTCCCTAGGCTTGTCCTTTCCACACCTCCTGATATGAATCTGGAGATTGCGAAGGTAAGTACTTCGCTGGGTCAGTGGTGTCTGGGACTCCATGGCCAGTTCCTATCATGACACAGCCTCTCTCTGTCCTCAGCCATTCCCTGGACATTTGTAATAAATCCTCCATCTGTCAGGAAGAGGCCAGGGCCCCCTAAGCATGACTGCAAAGGAGATGCAAGGAGAACAGTTGGGGTCTTTACCCTCACGTCAATTAGGGACACAGAAGGTCAAAGCTGAGGCAGCGAAGAGATAAAATACCTTTATGAGATTCAGCAGGTTCTCTGTCCCTCATTTCCGGTGCTTTGGGTCCCTCAGTATGAAAGCCGTTAGAAACACTGGATGAAATGTATGTTAGGGGCAGAGCAGGTGGCTCAGTGGTTTACTGTTGCATTCAGCCCAGGGCCTGATCCTGCAGACCCGGGATCGAGTCCCACATTGGGTTTTGTGCATGGGATCTGCTTCTTCCTCTGCCTGTGTCTCTGCCTCTCTCTCTCATTCTCTGTTTCTCTCATGAATAAATAAATAAATAAAATCTTTAAGAAAAAGAAATGTATGTTAGACATCTCTAACACATTTTTGCCTTTTTTCTGTATATAAATAAAAAGTTCAACACACAAAAAGATACGGAAAATGGTAATAAAATATATCATCTTCAATCCCCTCATTTAAGAACACAAAGCTGGACATTTGTACTATAACGGGTCCCATCTGGCTTGTAAAACGTTTTGCATTGAAGTTTTGGTTATGTGCTGTCTATAGTTTTTATTGTTCTATAAAGAATAATGTAAAAAGATACTCAAATTACTTGTCCTTTACTTTAACAGCTTGAAAGTCAAGATAAATCACCTCCATCGCATCACCTCGGCAGGATCCTCCCCATCCTAGCACTGCAGTGAAGCAATCAGAGAAGGCACCATGAGGATCCCTAGTTCTGGACAACAGGAAGTGCTCCCATTCAATCAGGTCTGATCCTACAACTGAAATGTCCTGACACACTACAAGAGACAAGTATAGGAAGACTTCAGAAGGTAGAATGAAGAAGGAAGACTTCAAACAAATTGAGCACAGCAGGGAGAACCTGGGGTTCCTTCTCTTGTATTATGTCTCCCACATGTAAGATACGAGGCTGTAAGTTCCTCCAACCAAGAACTATCCAGAGGCTGAGAGCCATAAAATCAAGCCAAAAACACCCAATCTCCAAAAGCACCAACTCTCATGGTAAGAGGATATTGAGATAAGTTGGCCTAAGGGGAGGAAATATTTGGAAAAACGTGCCCACTGCTTGCATACACTAATGAATCCCCCAAATGCGCCCTCATGCAGGGTTCACTTTATTGCTCAGCAAAGACATGGTGTCCATAACCTGGAAGAAGAAGGCAATTTCCTTTTGCCCATTTGCCATGGTGTCAGCTACTCAGTAGATCGCTTCGCCTCTATCCCATGGGAACATCAACAATTCTGGGCAAGGCAGGGCTAATTGGCTAATTTGTGCTCCAGTTTTTCGCAACCATAATTTCAGGAGGTCCATGATCCCTGGGAGGCTCAGCGGCTTAGTGCCTGCCTACAGCTCAGGGCGTGATCCTGAAGTGCCGGGTTCAAGTCCCATATCGGGCTCCCTGCATGGAGCTGCTTCTCCCTCTGCCTGTATCTGTACTTCTCTCTCTCTCTCTCTCTCTCTCTCTCTCTGTGTCTGTGTGTGTGTGTGTGTGTGTGTGTGTTTGTGTCTCATGAATGAATAAGTAAAATCTTTTTTAAAAAATTGGCCTTGATCCCCTGGGAGTATTAGAGCTGAGACTAGTTGTGTGCAGTCTCTCAGTGATGGGGAACATGGAATGAGGGGAGCAGATGTGAAGAGGCAGTGAGCCATGCATCAGATACCCCAACCAGGGAGGAGCCCCCGAGCTCCCAGTGCTGGTTCCCTGACACCCTGTGGGAGAGAACAGTGATGTGACAGGACATAGCACAGGGGACACAGTGATCTCTAGAGCTCCCTGGTCAGCCTGCATCAGTATGTCCTCTCAGAGGTACCAGACAGCCCATAGGACACTCCTACCTGACTCATGTAGGATCACTCAGGACCCACGGGGGCGCTGCTCTATCACCTTCCTGCCTGAAAGGACTCCTGGGGACTTGGGTAATTCTGTCTCCAGTCTATCAATCGCTCCATTCTGCTCTGGCTGCAGATCCTCACCCAGACCTGCCCCACAGGGAAGCCAATAGGATGCTGGTGTCTGGAGAAGGCCTGGGGCAATGTGTCCAGGTGGACACCCTCAGGGACTGTTGCTCTAACTATGTCTCCCAAATGTGCTCATGATGGAGTATGCAGTAAGTGCCTGAGTCTTTTATTTGCCATCATTCCAGTTCTTATTTCTTTCCTTGTTTATGTCACTATATACTTATATATGGAAAAGATTGTGTTTTCAGCTTTCCCCATTCTTCTATTTTCTTGAGTATAAATACTGGTCCTCATCTCAAAATCTTTTTTTTTTATTTTTTTAAAATTTATTTATCATAGTCACACAGAGAGAGAGAGAGGCAGAGACACAGGCAGAAGGAGAAGCAGGCTCCATGCACCGGGAGCCCGATGTGGGATTCGATCCCGGGTCTCCAGGATCGCACCCTGGGCCAAAGGCAGGCGCCAAACCGTTGCACCATCCAGGGATCCCTCTCGTCTCAAAATCTGATAGTAATGAAATTACCTATTCTTTTCTAAAGTGTCAGGGATATGTTCGTTTAATAGGCTAATCAGCAGTATGATTATTTTTCTTAGATATGAGTTCTGAATCTTAAACATGAAGAGAAAGGGGAAAGAACATGCAGGATTTATCAAACGAACAATTTACAAGTAATTCAAAATGAATGCCAGTCATTTTGGTGTCTCTCCCTGGGGAAAACATGAGGCCTGAGCCTCATCTTCCCCTGTTCCTGGAGAATCCTTAAGCTCCTGCCTGTTCTCCTTCTCCAGGTTCCTTCCCAGCCTTCCAGAGCCATCTGATCCTCAACAGAAAACAAAGCGAAATGGAGTTCAAAATGGTCCATGAGGTTCACTTGTTCACACAGTTTTGTGTTCATTTCTGATAGAGACATCCTTGATTGGCACCCCTGGACTCCTTGTAAACACTGTCCATGATTAACAAAGAGGAGAGCACCATTGCTACATCTGTCACATGGACTCTGAGATTCCCAGTGTCCTCATGGCTGGAGGAGTGGCTGCTAGGATCCTCCAAAGAGACAAGGAGCAATGTCCCTGGGGAGGGAAGAAAATGTCACCCTGAGAGGTTAGAGTTGAGGTGATTTAGAGGAAGGGCCAGGAGTTGGAAAACATCCATCTCCTCATACAGCTCTCAGGATTATCAGAGAGGAACTTTGGGGTGGAGGTCACCAGGGTCATAGGAAGTTGATTTGGTGAAAGGTGTCTTCTTGACATGCAGTGTCCCAGTCATCATGCTATCATTGGTGTGTGTGAGGTTCCAGCATCTGCTGCTTTCAAGATCTCCCAGATTACATGTGAGTGACCCTGGGCCAGGGGAGAGAGGAAGCTGATTTTCATGAAGCACTTCCTTAATCTCATAGGTGTGGAGTCATGAAAAGGCCCACGGACACCCTATTCTGGCTGAAGATCCTGTGAGACCACATCCTGTGAGGGTCCCCACCGTGGCCTGGACAGTGCTTCTTCTTGGGCTCCTTGCTTATGGCTCAGGTCAGGGAAATGGACTCTGCATCCTTGAAGAGCACACAAAATCAAGGTCTCAGGGTGACCCTTATCTCTCATAACAACACCTTTCTCTCTTGGTTTTAGGAGAAGATTCTCAGACTGTGGTGGCTCAGGAGTCATCAGTCTCAGTGTCTCCAAGAGGGACAGTCACACTCACGTGTGGCCTCAGCTCTGGGTCAGTGACTACAAGTAACTACCCAGCTGGTACCAGCAGACCCAAGGCCGGTCTCCTTGCATGCTTATCTCTGACACAAGCAGCCATTCCTCTGAGGTCCCTGATCGCTTCTCTGGATCCATCTCTGGGAACAAAGCTGCCCTCACCATCACAGGAGCCCAGCCTGAGGATGAGGCTGACTACTAGTGTGGTATGCATGATGTCAGTGGGAGGAGCTACAATTACCCACAGCATCTCATGTAAGGAGGAAGCGAGACAAAAAACCCTGGGCCCTTGTCTCCAGCCCTCATTATCGAGAAGCTTCTGTGGAGCTTAAAGTCAGGTGTATGACAGTGATAAGAGACAGCTAAGCACAGTGACAGAGGCAGATGAGGGGGTGGGCCACAGTCCTGGGGCAATAGCTCCCGAGCAGGGACACATGCCCTAAGGTAGGGTATCCCTTTACTGGTGACCTCAGTAGAGCATATTCCCTGGGGATGCTGGCATGAAATTGTGCCTCCCTGTAACAACGCTTTCCTTTCTTACACACGATACCAATGGATCCTCAAAAATGCTAGACAGAATGTTTATTAATAGGAAATAATCTTAACATCACTAAAACTTTTTCCCCCATAAAACATGTAGAACACAGATGAAATCATACAGATGAGAGCACATACTGTGATACTATGTTTTAGGAAATATTACATTTATATATTCCATTTTAAAAGGATTTTATTTATTTATTCACAAAAGACACACATACACAGGGAAGGGCAGAGAGACAGGCAGAGAGAGAAGCAGGCTCCATGCAGGGAGCCCAATTGGGGACTTGATCCTGGGACTCTAGGATCATACCCTGGGTTGAAGGAAGGCACTGAACTGCTGAGCCACCCAGAGATCCCCAATATTTTCCATTTTTTAAGAATTTGTTTTTCACTAACCTCTACCTACAACCGAGATCAAGAATGCTATTCTACACTGACTGAGCCTGCAAGGAGCCCCTATAGATGCATATTTTCTTCTTTTATTAAATATTTTTTATTTATTCATGAAAGACACAGAAAGAGTAGCAGAGACACAGGCAGAGGGAGAAGAGCCGCATTGCAGGGAACCCATGGGGGACTGCATCCCAGGACTCCAGGATCATGCCCTGAGCCAATGGCAGATGCTCAAACTCTGAGCCACCCAGGCACTCTAATTTTAAAAAATATTTTATTTAAATTCAATTTTTCAACATATAACCCCCGTGCTCATCCCATCAATGCCCTCCTTAGTGCCCGTGACCCTGTAACCCCATCACCCCACCCTCCTACTCTTCTGCAACCCTTTGTTTGTTTCCCAGAATTAGGAGTCTCTCATGGTTGTTCTTCGTTTCTAATTTTCCCCCACTCAGTTTTCTTCCTTTCCATTATATTCTCTTTCACTATTTCTTATATTCCACATATGAGTGAAACCCTATCACAGTTGTCTTTATCCGATTGACTTATTTCACTCAGCATAATACCTTCCAGGTCCATTTGTCCTTTCTGATGGCTGAGTAATTCTCCTTTGTGTGTGTTTGTGTGTGTGTGTGTGTGTATACAGTATATACAGGATATACATACATATCTCACATCTTTAGCCATTCATCTGTCAAAGGACATGATGGCTCCTTCCGCAATTGGCTATTGTAGACACTGATGCTGTGAACATTGGGGTGCAGGTGTCCCCTCAATTCACTACAACTGGAGAAGATGGCAAAGGAGTAGCTTCCACAACTCACCTGGTGCCACCAACTTACCTGGATAACTTTCAAAACATCCTGAACACCTATGAATCCACCTGAGATTTAAAGAGTGAAGAGCTGGAACATGACACGGAAGAGGGTTTTCACTTCTAGCAAGGTAGGAAGGCAGAAAAATAAAATAAAAAAGAATCACGTGGGGGAGGGGCACCGCGATGAGCTCGGCTAAAGTGGTCAGTGAAAGCCACAGGCAGGAAAGCCCAGCCCTAGATAGCGGGAACTTTAAAAATCTGCACCGGATTCTTCCTGGACATTAAAGCACTTAAGAGGAAATTGGGCAAGAGCGCAGGAGGGGCAGTGGAGCCTCCAGTCTCCCGGGGTCACTAACAGTTGATGCGCACCCGGGGAAAGTGAGTGCCAGACAGTGCGCCTGTCTCCATAAAGGGCTGGGACATGCCCTGCAGGGCCTCGGGGAGAAGCTGGTCGGTCAGGCCCGGGCTCTGGATGGAGGGGGCTGCGCCCTGGGGCCCTCAGGGGTCGCACCCTGGGAGCGCGATTCCAGCAGCACAGGCCCCGGATCCCAGGGCGCCGGCAGGCACAGGCCAGGATCCCACAACCCCCCTGGGCAGGCGGAGGTGGGGGGGGGGCGCCCAGGAGAGTGAGAAGTGTCCTGCCGCTCGGTGCCCCCAAACTGCAGATCAGGGCACCTGTGCCTCCCCGGGAGTATCCAGGCCCCTGCGGACTGGGAGCTGCTGGAGCTGACTCCAGGTCTGGGGAGCTGGCCGCCGCCAGTGCTGATGGCCTCCTGGTGTCACCCTGTGCCTGGGATGGAGCGGGGCCGCCAGGGACCAGAGGTGTCACAGGGTAAACAGGGCGGGGGCAGCTCCCCCAGGTGCAGACACCTGAGAATCAGCACAGCAGGCCCTTCCCCCCGAAAATGAACTAGAAGGACAGAGTAAGAGCAAGTTCTTGACCAAGCAGCGCTGCAAAGTTCCAGGGGGAGACAAGGGATTTACAGTATGTAGAACTAGAGGGCACCCCCCTTCCTTTTCCTTTTTAAATGTTTTTCCCTTTTTCCATTACATCTCGTTTTAATATCAGACTAAAAATTTCCAATAAGTCTTCTCTATTCCCACCTTAATTAAAATATTTTATCACCTCTTCATTTTTAAATTTCTTTTTTGACTTTCATATTTCTATGATTACATGTCTTTGATATATTATTCGCTTCCCAATTCCTTTCAACACACTCAATTTAATTTTGGGAGATATATCTCCCAAAACATGAGTTTTGCTTTGTGTTTTTTGTTTTGTCTGCCTCATTTTGTTCTACAATGGTGGAAGTTAATACCTTCTAAAACATGACCAGCATGCACCCAGAACCAAGTGGAATACTGTGCAGGTTCATTCTGTGAGATTATATTCTCTCCTCATTCCCATTCTGCCACCCTTTTATCTTGTTTATGTTTTGGTGGTCAATATTGTGGCTTTCTAAAAGTATTTCTGATTTATATAAATTTGGGACTGAGCATCTTCTAACATACAGAACTGAAAACTCAGAACCAAGGGGATCACACTGTAGGACCCTTCGGGTAGACTACATTCCTTCTCCACTATGACTTCTTCACTATCTCCCAGTCTCCCCCTGTTTTATCTTTTTCTTCTGTTTTTTTTTTTCTGTTTTTTTTTTCTCTCTCTTTTCTCTTTACTTTTTTTATCTTCATTTTTTCCTTCTTATTTGGGATTTTTGGCATTTTATTTTTTTACTACTTTGTTTTAAATTTTGTTTTTCACTTTAGTGGTCCTTTTGTTTTATTTTGTTCTGATCTTTGTTTTCCTTTTCTGGTCTCTTACCTTATCAGAATCATCTAGGATGAAATTTACTTAGGTTGTGGTTGATATTCTTGACTTAGCCAACTCATGCAGCCATTCTGCACTGTACAAAATGACTAGAAGGAAGAATCACCACAAAAGAAAGACTCAAAAACAGTACTCTCTGCCACAGAGTTCCAGAATTTGGATTACAATTTGATGTCAGAAAGCCAATTCAGAAGCACAAATATAAACCTACTGGTGACTCTGGAAAAAAATCATAAAGGATTCCAGAGACTTCATGACTGCAGAATTTAGATCTAATCAGGCCGAAATTAAAAATCAATTAAATGGGATAAAATTGAAACTGGATGTCCTAATGATGAAGGTTAATGAGGTAGAAGAATGAGTGAGTGATATAGAAGACAATTTTATGGTAAGGAAGGAAGCTGAGGGAAAAAAGAGAAACACAATTAAAAGACCATGAGGAAAAGTTAAGGGAAACAAATGATAGACTTAGGAGGAAGTATCCACGAATACTTGGGATTACAGAAAATGCCAAAAGGGATGGAGGGCCACTAAGTATATTTGAATAAATCATGGATGAGAAATTCCCTAATTTGGAGAGGGAAACAGGTATTAAAATCCAGTAGATAGAGGGATTCCTCCCCAAATCAATAAAACCTGTTCAATACCTTTACATTTAATAGTGAAACTTGAAAATTCCAAAGATAAACAGAAAATATTTAAAGCAATTAGAGACAAGCGATTCTTAACTTATATGGGGAGAAATATCATATTAACAGAAGAACTCTCCACAGAGACCAAGCAGGCCAGAAAGAGCTAGTGTGATATATTCAAGGTACTAAATGAGAAGAACATGCAGCCAAAAATAATTTATCCAGCAAGGTTGTCATTCAGAATAGAAGGAGAGATAAAGAGCTTCCAAGATAGGCAGAAACTGAAAGAATATGTGACCACCAAGCCAGCTCTGCAAGAAATACTAAGAGAGACCCGTAAAAGAAAGGGAGTCCAAAGAAATAATCCACAAAAACAGGACCTGAATAGGTATTAAAATGACACTAAATTCATATCTTTCAATAGTTAATTCTGAACATGAATAGGCTAAATGATCCCATGAAAAGATGCAGGGTATCAGACTGGATAAAAAAAGCATGACCCTTCTCTTTGCTGTCTATAAGAGACTAATTTTACACCCAAGGACACCTCCAGCCTGAAAATAAAAGGTTGGAAAACCATTCACCATTCAAATGGTCTTCAAAAGAAAGCTAGGGAAGCAATCCTCATATCAGATAAATTAAAGTTTATCCCAAAGACTGTAGTAAGAGATGACTATACCATACTTAAAGGGTCTATGAAAAAAGAGACCTTAGAATCATGAATATTTATGCCCCTATTGTGGAAGCTACCAAGTATATCAATCAATTAATAATCCAAGTAAAGATATACTTAGATAATAATATGCTAATAGAATGAGGCCTTGATAGGGCACTTTCTGTAAAATACAGATCTTCTAGGCACATCACCAAAGAAACAAGGGCCTTAAATTATACACTGGACCAGATGGATTTCACAGATGTACACTGAACTTTGCATCCAAATGCAACTGAATATACATTCTCCTCAAATGCACATGGACTTTCTCCAGAATAGACCACATACTGGGTCACATTAGGTCTCAACGGAGACCAAATAATAGGGATTGCCTTCTGCATATTTTCAGACCACAATGCTTTGAAACCAGAACTCAATCACAAGAAGAAATTTGGAAGAAACTGAAACTCCTGGAGGTTAAAGAGCATCCTACTAAAAGATGAATGGGTCAATCAGAAAATTAGAGAAGAATGAAAAAGATTCATTGAAACTAATGAAAATGAAGATACAAGTGTTCAAAATCTTTGGGATAGAGCAAAATCAGTCTTGAGGGAGAAATACATCACAATACAAGCATCCGTCAAAAAATTGGAAAAAAAAACAAACTCAAATACACATGCGAACATCACACAAAAGGCACTGGAGATAGAACAGCAAATAAGACCCATACCATGCAGAAAAAGAGAGATAATAAAGATTCGATCAGAACGTGGTGAAATAGAGACCAGAAGAACTATAGAGCAGGTCAAAAAATCAGGAGTTGGTTCTTTGAAAGAATTAATAAGATAGATAAAGTAATAGGCAGCCTATTAAAAGGGCAAGAGAAAAGAATCAAGCAAATTAAAATTATAAATGAAAGAGGAGAGATCACAACCAATAACAAGGAAATATAAATGATTTTAAAAATGTATTATGTACAGCTATACACCCAAAATTATGCAATCTAGAAGAAATGGATGCATTTCTGGAAAACCAAAAAATACCAAAACTGAAACTAGAAGAAACAGAAAACCTGAGCAGGCCAATAACCGGGGAGGAAATTGAAGCAGTCATCAAAAACCTCCCAAGACACAAAAGTCGAGGGCCAGATGATTTCCCTGGGGAATTCTATCAAACATTTAAAGAAGAAATAATACCTATTATACTAAAGTTGTTCTGAAGGATAGAAAGGGAAGGAATACTTCCAAACTCATTTTATGAGGCCAGCATCACCGTATTTTCAAAACCAGACCCTACCAAAAGGGTGACCCTACCAAAAAGGAGAATTATAGACCAATATCCCTGATGAACATGAATGCATAAATTCTCAACAAGATACTAGCCAATAGGCTCCAACATACATTAAGAATATTATTCAAAATGATCAAGTAGGACTTATACCTGGGTTTCAAGGTTGGTTCAACACTCAATCTTGTCTAAATGTGAGACAAGATTCCATCAAAATCCTAGAGGAGAACATAGGCAACACCCTTTTTGAACTTGGCCACAGTAACTTCTTGCAAGATACATCCACGAAAGCAAAAGAAACAAAAGCAAAAATGAACTATTGGGACTTCATCAAGATAAGAAGCTTTTGCACAGCAAAGGATACAGTCAACAAAACTAAAAGACAACCTACAGAATGGGAGAAGATATTTGCAAATAACATATCAGATAAAGGGCTAGTTTCCAAAATCTATAAAGAACTTCTTAAACTCAACAGCAAAGAAACAAACAATCCAATCATGAAATGGGCAAAAGACATGAAGAGAAATCTCACAGAGGAAGACAGTCATGGCCAACAAGCACATGAGGAAATGCCCTGCATCACTTGCCATCAGGGAAATACAAATCAAAACCACAATGAGATACCACCTCACACCAGTGAGAATGGGGAACATTAACAAGGCAGGAAACCACAAATGTTGGAGAGGATGCGGAGAAAAGGGAACCCTCTTACACTGTTGGTGGGAATGTGAACTGGTGCAGCCACTCTGGAAAACTGTGTGGAGGTTCCTCAAAGAGTTAAAAATAGACCTGCCCTATGACCCAGCAATTGCATTGCTGGTGATTTACCCCAAAGATTCAGATGCAATGAAATGCCGGGACCCCTGCACCCCGATGTTTCTAGCAGCCATGTCCACAATAGCCAAACTGTGGAAGGAGCCTCGGTGCCCATCGAAAGATGAATGGATAAAGAAGATGTGGTTTATGTATACAATGGAATATTACTCAGCCATTAGAAACGACAAATACCCACCATTTGCTTCAACGTGGATGGAACTGGAGGGTATTATGCTGAGTGAAGTAAGTCAATCGGAGAAGGACAAACAGTGTATGTTCTCATTCATTTGGGGAATATGAATAATAGTGAAAGGGAATATAAGGGAAGGGAGAAGAAATGTGTGGGAAATATCAGAAAGGGAGACAGAACATAAAGACTCCTAACTCTGGGAAACGAACTAGGGGTGGTGGAAGGGGATGTGGGCGGGGGGTGGGGGTGAGTGGGTGACGGGCACTGAGGGGGACACTTGACGGGATGAGCACTGGGTGTTATTCTGTATGTTGGTAAATTGAACAATAAAAATTAATTTATTAAAAAAACACTCATAATACAATCAAGGAGATAGATCATATCAACAAGAGAAATAACAAAACCATATGATCCTCTCAATAGATGCAGAGAAAGCATTTGACAAAATGCATCCATTCCTGATCCAAACTCTTCAGAGTGTAGGGATAGAGGGTACATTCCTCAGCATCTTAAAAGCCATCTATGAATGAAAATAGCAAATATCATTCTCAATGGGGAAAAAATGAGAGCCTTTCCCCTAATATCAGGAACACTACAGGGATGTCCACTCTCACCACTGCTATTGAACATAGTACTAACAATCATAGCCTCAGCAATCAGGCAAAAAAAAAAAAAAAGAAATAGAAGACATTCAGATTGGCAAAGAAGAAGTCAAACTCTCCCTCTTCCCAGATGACATGATTGTCCATAGAAAACCCAAAAAACTCCACCCCAAGATTGCTAGAACTCATACAGGAATTTGGCATTGTGGCAAGATACAAAACCAATGCCCCCAAAATCAGTGGCAATTCTCTACAGTAACAATGAGAGTGAAGAAAGGAAATTAAGGAGTCAATCCCATTTACTATTGCACCCAAAAGCATAAGGGTGCAACTAGGGGGTGGTGGAAGGGGAAGAGGGCGGGGTGGGGGTGAATGGGTGAGGGGCGCTGAGGGGGGCACTTGACGTGATGAGCACTGGGTGTTATTCTGTATGTTGGCAAATTGAACACCAATAAAAAATAAATTTACTATTAAAAAAAAAGTGACCCTTCCATCACTGGTAACTCCCTGTGGACTGTCTCCATGGTAAGAGCCTGCTGGTCAACACCAGATCCATTTGAAATGTCTAAAAAGTATAGAAAAATCAAATATTTGTGTTATTTTTCTGTGATGTCTCTCAACCCAACTCCTTCTCTGTCAGCAGAGCTTCTGTCCTCACTCCTGGTGGGGAGGCCACAGGCTCGCTCTGTCTCTACGATGACCTCTGTGTATGGCCCCAGGTGTGTGGTATAATTTATAGGTTTATAAGTAATCCACCTTTGTTTTCAAAGTATCTGGTGTTGTAGCTGAAGGACCTAGGGCAATCGTCTCCAGAATCATAAGGGCGGGTCCGATCTCCACACTGGCTATGGAGAGGTTGAGACCCTCACAACAGAGGACTTTCTGTTCTTGAAGGGGAAACGATGTCTCCCATCATCTGTGACTGTGGACGTCATGGTTCAATTCCAGGCCTGGCCCCGACACATCACAGGGACTGAGCCCTCAGCCCAGGGGACACACTCTGTCATCCTAAGGGGCTCACGTGCAGTTTCTTTGCTCCATTTTCAAACTTCCTGTTCAATCTCCCTCAGGTCCACACCTTCCTGTCCTCTCCCTTTGGGGACAAGGGGTCACACCTCCTTGGGAAAGTGGATAGGATGATATTCCCCTGTGAGCTCTGTCATGGACCCCAGACTCCTAGATGACATTCTCTGCTTACACGAAGGTGCTATGGTCTGGAGTACAGTTTACTGAGATGTGACCACAAAGCAGTGTGGTGTGGCCACTGTCACAGTACCCTATAGGAGAGTGACATCACCAGGAATACAGTTGCCTCACACGCTCACCCTCCTCCTTCCTCCACCTGCTGTCAATTCCTGGCCTCCTTACACCTCTAGATTCCCGCCTTTTCCAAAATACAATGAAATTCCCATGATGTGGAATTTAGCCATTTATGTTATTCATCCTGAAGAAATGTGCAGTTAATATTCATGCATGCTTTTGAACTTAAGAACTTATTTCTTTAAATGTTGACTAATATCACCCGCTACGACTATACATCAGGTTGGAGTAAAACTTCGTTACTTCAAATCTGGTCATTTTATAAAAATCTGGTATAAACAAAGTGTGCAGATTTTTTATTTTTTGAATTGTATTGATTATGAATAAAGTTTCCATAAAGTTTCACGTGGGGATTTTCTTGAGAAAGCTTTATTTTTTACCTTTTATATTTCTGAGTGTGCATTGATTTATGTGTTTCATTCAAACATCAAATAAGAAGAACTCATCATCTGGTTGAAGCTAAGGCAATAATGATCCCAGCTGCAAAAAGAGCTGACATGTGCATCAGCAGAACAGGGATGGGGCCGAAGGACCATGATAGCTTCGCGACCTAAGAGTATTTCATTTACTGAGAAAACAGCAGATGACAAGTGAATGTTCAGTAGCCTAAAAGAACCTGTCCCTGAACACGAGGACAAAACTTTCTCTTTCCTTTGACACCCTCTGTGTATAATGGGCTACTCTGAGTGACTCTGAGGTCAGAGATGATGAAGCAAGTGCTATTCCCAGGAGGTTCCCAAGATGCACCTGGGCTCAGGGCATCAACTGAAGAATGAGCAGAATCCCAGCGGGAGCCTAAGCAGGCAGCTGCTGGGGCGCTCGCTCACATTGCAGATGGGTAAATGGGTTTTTGTCTCACTTCCTCACAGGCATGGAGCACTGTGCCAGCACTGAGACTACTCTCCCACGTAGAGCAGTAATAATCAGCCTCGTCCTCAGCCTGGAGCCCAGAGATGGTCAGGGTGGCTGTGCTGCCTGATTTGGAGCCAGAGAATCGATCAGGGACGCCTGAGGGTCGGTTACTACTACTATAGATGACGGTTCTGGGACCTGTTCCAGGGAGCTGTTGGTACCAGCTCACATAATATCCACCGATGTTGGAGCTGCTTCCAGTGCAGGAGATGGTGACCCTCTCGCCCAGGGACCCAGACACTGAGGCCGGCTGAGTCAGCACAGACTGGGCCCAGGAACCTGCAAGAAAGACAGAAATAGACAGGGTGATGCTGGAGTCTGGATCCCACATGTCTTCCCAGGACCCCTCCCCCTGTCCCACATCCAGTCACCTGTGCAGTGAGCGAGGAGGGTCAGGAGGAGAGGGGACCAGCCCATGGTGGAGGTCATCACGGATCCTGTCTTCAGTGGCCCCTCAGCTGAGCAGAGCCTCCCCTCATCTCTCCCTTCCCCTCTTCATCCTCTGAGAGAGGGAGGGGCCCTCCCATGCAAATGAGACCCCAGCTCTCTGACCCCTCCCTGGTCCTGGGTCAGGTCCCTTTGCCTGAGAATGTCTGGGGGTCAGTAGGGGAGGGGCTGTTTCGGGCTAGGGTGTGGTTTGGGAGGTCCCCACTGTGAGCCCTGAGCAGAGGCCACAGTCAGTGCCAGGTGGTGTTCCCAGCTCTGATCCAGCCTGACCCCTCATAAATATGCCTCAATCGCCTTCTGGCATCCTGACACCACCTCACCCTGCATGACATGGGGATCAGTTGCCCATAGGACACAGGTCCTGTCTCCAGAGCTCTGTCCACTCTCCTCCTATGATCTGGACAAGTCTCCCCGCATGTGGTCTCCCATGACTGTGGCATAGATTTTAGGCTACACTCTCATTTCTCGGTGTGAGGGACTCCTGGGTGGCTCAGTGGTTAAGTGTCTCTCTTTGGCTCAGGGCATGATCCTGGAGTCCTGGGATCAAGGCCCCCATCCGGCTCTGTGCACGGAGCCTGCTTCTCCCTCTGCCTATGTCTCTCTCTCTCTTTCTCTGTCTCTCTCTGTCTCTCTGTCTCTCTCTCTCTCTTTCTTTCTCTCTGCCACGGATCCCTTAGATTTTGATGGGCCACTGAGGACTGAGGTGGTGTCGCTACACCAATTTGTCTGACATCACTGTCACATCCAGAGGAGTGAAGGGTTCCCATGTACAAGTGGCCTCTTCTGCGCAGGATGCTGAAACCTTCCTCCGATATGATGACCCTGATTGCAGCCCTCTCCTTCTCTGAGTTTCCTGAAATACTGAAGACCCAGGGAGTGGATTCTCCAGGTTGTGTGTGGAAGCCCTCATGCTCTTTCCTGGAAAGGTTACACACTGAACATCGTTGCCATCTTTCACTGTTTTCACCTGTTTTAAACTTTAGTTCTCCCCACCCTGTGGGAAGTGACTCCCTCCTAGGATCTGTCCTCCCCCACATGGACACAGGTCCCCAGGAGCCTTGCCACATTTGGTTGTGTGTGTGCCACTGACCTCAGAGCACAAGGGGCAGACGTGCTAGGGTGTTTTAGCAGGAAGATGTGACAGCTGGAGAATTTCTGCCAAGAATCCAGAGGAAGAGATTGCGTATTGGTCATCCCCTAGATCAAATGTGCACATAAATTGGATGAATGTTCTTTTAAAGAAAATCTATTCAATGTGCATTGGCTAAGACTCAATGATGATGTCACTGTGAAGACGCAGTTGGAATTACGAGTATATTGTTCACAGATCTGTGCAGACTGCATGGAGAATAATGATAGAAGCGGCATTTAAAACCTCAGTGCAGGGCAGCCCCAGTGGTGTAGCGGTTTAGTGCTGCCTGCAGGGCAGGGCGTGATCCTGGAGACCAAGACCAAGCATTGAGACCCACGTCGGGCTCCCTGCATGGAGCCTGCTTCTCTCTCTGCCTGTGTCTCTGCGTCTCTCTCTCTCTCTGTTTCTGTCTCTGTCTCTGTGAATAAATAAATAAAATCTTTTAAAAAATAAAATACCCACCATTTGCTTCAACGTGGATGGAACTGGAGGGTATTATGCTGAGTGAAGTAAGTCAATCAGAGAAGGACAAACATCATAAGTTCTCATTCATTTGGGGAATATAAATAATAGTGAAAGGGAATATAAGGGAAGGGAGAAGAAATGTGTGGGAAATATCAGAAAGGGAGACATAACATAAAGACTCCTAACTCTGGGAAACGAACTAGGGGTGATGGAAGGGGAGGAGGGCGGGGGGTGGGGGTGAATGGGTGACAGGCACTGAGGGGGGCACTTGACGGGGTGAGCACTGGGTGTTATTCTGTATGTTGGTAAATTGAACACCAATAAAATATAAATTTATTATTTAAAAAGGAATTAATAAAGAATTAATAAATCTAATTTGGCAGTTTAACAGAAGAAAATCAAACTTCATAGCCTACATAGTGGGTATCCACACAGACGTGGAGAATTCCAAAGACAGTCAGGCACCATGACACATATGTGAGTGAAGGAGAGGGGCATCAGTCTGATGACCAAAGAGGAGAAAGTGCATTAGAGGGAAGGGGAGAGGATTTGTTTGGAAAAGAGAGGTTGTCGTGCTATAGAGACACATGTCTTAGGTAAAGAGGGATCCTGGTCATAGCTCTCTTCCTGGTACAAGCTGGCAGTTTTGGAGGATTAAAAAGCTTTTCCTAAATCTGCTGAGTTTCATTTGTTTAAAGTGAAACTAACGTTCATGCCAATGGGGTCCAATCTGGGGCAGCCTATGATTAGCCAGTTCCCTCCCTTCTCTGAAATTTCCCCAAAGATACATGTGTTAAAACTTGTGCTAGCAGATTGTTCAGTTTTGTTGACCCTCTCCTGACAATGGCAAGTTTATTTAAACCCATTTCAGGAGGGGTTGATGGAGGTGCATTCTCAAAGTCAGGCTTGTGGTTCAAGAAATCAGGTATTAAACAAGAGGCAGTTGTATGGGGGAAAAAAGGATGGTAAATGATCGAATGAAATTGTAGGTAGTTTCTGAGTTCTGAGGGTAACCAGTGGAGAAGATTTCTTGATGTCAAGCTCATGTCGTCTTCAGGTAGAGTGACAGAAGGCTGTGACCATCTAACAGACTTTCCTGGTTTGTACTTCAAATGTGTCTGGTGATCTCTGTCCCAGAGAGCCACTGGCATGAAGACCACCTCTGCATGAGCGACTGTGGTGACTTCTCTGAAGGTTGTATCATTGGATTTGCAGTTAGCTTTCAGGACCTCAGGGCAGTTTGAATGCACTTCCAAAGGTGGGAGAAAAGTCAACATGCTAGTTTTCAGACTTGTAGCCATAGATTTTAGGAAGCTAGAGAAAATCAGGATCAAGTTCAGGTTATAATGAACAGTAATCGCATCAAGTATTTACTCAGATGTGTCATTGAAATATACGTTTTCTCAACAAACACCCTCATTTCTACTAAATATAGTTGCAGCAAGTATGGCACTTGAACATATAGGCTCTTGTTAAAATGTAATTTGCTGCAACTTTTGTGAAAAACCTCTGGATGAAATGTTTAACAGCTCCTCCAGTATAGAAGTGAAGCCAAAACTTGTGCCAAACTTGTCATCAGACTTAGCCTGAAACACGTATACACTTGGGTGCATTTTCTGTTCTTGAGGTACCCAAATATCCCAAGAATCCTGCACCTGCCAGGACATGACCTCCTGACTAGCCTGATAAAGCTGTTGGAAACTCTGTAAGAAGGTTGTAGGATGATATTTCCAAGAGGTTATACTGGATCCATGAAGTCAATGCTACTTCCCTAAATCTGACAGGTCATATTTGATTATGTGTGCATCGATGTATACAGATGCATATGTCTCATTCAAATATGACATTCTACCCCTTGTTCATTTCCTAGAGTTAGGAGTCTCTCATATTTTGTCACCCTCTCTAATTTATTCCACACATTTTCTCTCCTTTTCCCCTAAGGGGCGGTGGAAGGGTGATGGGGTGACTGGGTGATGGGCATGTGGGGGGGAACTTGATGGGATGAGCACTGGGTGGTATAGTATATATTGGCAATTCGAACTCCAATAATATATATATATATGTATATATATATATATATGAAAATTTATACATATAAACCAGTATGACATTGTAGTAAACATCTTGGTAATATAACCAATGTTTCCAGTTATATCTTCTTATAAAAAACAGAATCTTAAAACCTTGTGCTAATAAATATATTGTCATAAAAGTATAAGAGTGCTCAATGACAGATATTGAGTTTTGCAGGGATCAGGTATGGAGAAAAGTTAAATAGTTTCTTTCCTTTTTTTAAAAGATTTTGTTTATTTATTCATGAGACACACACAGAGAGACAGAGAGAGAGACAGAGAGAGAGACAGAGAGAGGCAGAGACACAGGGAGAGGGAGAAGCAGGCTCCATGCAGGGACCCGACTTGGGACTCCATCCTGGGTTCCAGGATCATGCCCCAGGCTGCAGGCAGTGGTACACAGCTGAGCTACCTGGGGCTGCCCAAATAGTTTCTTTTGTTCAGGAGTGAAGCAGAGGTCACTGTCCCACAGGGGGAAGGCGCTGAGGTCCTGCTCCAGAGCCAGTGTAAACCAGAAAGGGTTATGGTCCTCATCTGGGGTAAGGAGTGCAGGGCCTGGCTTCCTTTGAATCAGCCCTGGGGGGTTCAGCACTTATTTGTGTTCTCTGATGTGGTCAGGATCTCTCCTGGCCTGGTAGAGACTGTCAGGTCCCCATTCTCTTTGTCCTGTTAAAATCCTCAAGTACTGATTGGGTTTTGTGTTGTTTGTTTGTTTTGTATTTCTTTTTAAATCTTAGGTAGATCTGCAAGATGTGTGCTGGGAACACAGAGACACTAGGACAGCGATCCCAGAATATAGCTGGGGACTAAAATGACTTCTCTTGTGTCAGGAAAGCTATACCTCACTGTTTTTGTTTGTTTGTTTGTTTGTTGTTTGTTTGTTTTCGGTTTGTTTTTGTTTTTGTTTTTTACGTCCTGGGCACCCTGAAGCTTTATCTGCTCACACTTCGTCCCACTGATGGGACTCCTGGGGACCGTAGACCCTCATGAACAGAGTGCATCGGCATGGTCCTTCCAACATGAGCAGCACAGCCAAGACAGCTCTCCCCAGGGACAGCCTGCATCACCCTAAGCCAGCAGGGGACAGGGTTTCTGTCTGCATCTTCCAACTTTGCGAGGGGCTCCTGGGCCCTGAGTCCTCCACACCCAGTTTCCAATCCTTGTGCTCACCAGTGGCTCCAGACCTTCCCAGTAGGAAATGATTCCTCTGACCTCGGTAGCCTTGAGGATGCCTGAGACAGGTTCTAGGTGTGGCTCAGGGCTCCCTTCAAGGTGAGGGAGGCTGGTTGATTACTGTGACTCCCCAGTTAATTCAAGATGAACTATATTTCATGCCCTCTGGGAGAGAACAGTGATGTGACAGGATGTACCACAGGGGACACAGTGATCTCTAGAGCACCCTGGTCAGCCTGCATCATTATGACCTCTCAGAGGTACCAGACAGCCCAGAGGATGCTCCTGCCTGACTCATGTATGATCACTCAGGACCCACAGGGGGCGCTGCTCTATCACCTTCCTGCCTTTGAGGATTCCTGGGGACTTGGGTGATTCTGTCTCCAGTCTATCAATCCCTACATTCTGCTCTGGCTGCAGATCCCCTCCAGGTCTGCCCCACAGGGAAGTCAATAGGACGCTGGTGTCTGGGAAAGGCCTGGGGCAATGTGTCCAGGTGGACACTCTCAGGGACCCTTGCTCGGACTATGACTTCCAATTGTGCTCTGGATGAAATATGCAGTGAGTGCCTGAATCCTTTATCTGCCATCATTTCAGTTGTTATTTCTTACTGGATTTTCTCATTTATATCACTACTTTATAGTTATCTATGGAGAAAGATATTGTTAGTTTTTTCAGCTTTCCCAGTTCTTTTTTTTTCTTTTGTATGAATACCATTCGTCATCTCAAAATTTGATAGATGTGAAATTCCTTTTGTCTTCTAAAGTGTCAGAGATGCCTTAGTTTAATAGGAAATTCATGAGTATTGTTCTCTGATATGAGTTCAGGCTCTCAAACATGAAGAGAAAGGGAAAAAAACATGCATGATTTATCAAACCAACAATTTACAGGTAATTCCAAAATGAATGTCAGTCTTTTGGTATCTAACACTGGGGCAAACACGAGGCCTGAGCCTCATCTTCTCCTGTTCCTGGAGAATCCTTATGCTCCTGCCAGTCCTCCTTCTCCAGGTTCCTTCCCCAGCCTTCCAGGACCATTTGATCCTCAGCAGAGCAAAAAGGGAAATGGAGTTCAAAATGTCCCATGAGGATCACTTGTTCACAGAGTATTGGATTCATTTCTCATAAAGAGACATTCTGGGTTGGCACCCCCTGGACTATTTGTAGACACTGTCCATCATTAACTAAGAGGAGAGCACCATCCCTATATCTGTCACATGGACTCTGAGATTCCCAGTGTCCTCATGGATGGAGGAGTGGCTGCTAGGATCCTCCAAGGAAATAAGGAGCAATGTCCCTGGGGAGAGAAGAAAATGTTCCAGAGAGGGGTCAGAGTTGAGGTGATTTAGAGGCAGGGCCAGGAGTTGGAGAATGTATCCATCTCCTCATAGAGCTGTCAGGATTCTCAGTGAGGAACTTTGGGGTGGAGGTCAACAGGGTCATAGGTAGGTGATCTAGTCAAAGATGTCTTCCTGACAATCAGGGTCCCAGGCCACCCTGCAGACGTTTGTGTATGTGATGTCCCAGCATCTGTCCCTTTCAAGATCCCCCATGTGATTTGCAGGTGACCATGGGGGAGGGATAGACAGGAAGCTAATTTGCATAAAGCACTTGCTTATTATCATAGGTCTAGAGTCAAGAAAAGGTCCAGGGACACCCTATTCCAGCCGAAGAGCTTGTGGAGTCCACATCCATTGAGGCTCCCCACCATGGCCTGGACGGTGCTTTTTCTTGGGATACTTGCTCATGGCTTAGGTCAGGGAAATGGACTCTGCATCCGTTGGGGGAACATAAAAGCAGGGACTCACGTGACGCTTGTCTCCCATAACTATACCTTCCTTCCTCTTGGTTTTAGGAGCAGATTCTCAGATTGTGATGACCCAGGAGCCATCACTGTCAGTGTCTCCAGGAGGGAGAGTCACATTCACTTGTGGCCTCAGCTCTGGGTCAGTCACAAGTAACTACCCCAACTCGTTCCAACAGACCCCAGGGTGGGCTCCTGGCACGATTATCTACAGCAGAAACACCCGCCCCTCTGGGATCCCTGATCGCTTCTCTGGATCCATCTCTGGGAACAAAGCCGACCTCACCATCTAGGAGCCCACCCTGAGGATGAGGCTGACTATTACTGTTTTACACGACATGGTAGTGGGAGCAGCTACACTTACCCACAGCATCTAGATAAGGAGGAAGTGAGACAAAAAACCCTGGGTCCTTTTATCTGGTCCTTATCTGAAAGAGAGAGATGGGATGAGATAGGAGGAGCTGAGGGACAGGGATAAGCAGACTGCTTGGTGAATAGGCAGCCCAGTGCAAGGCTGGCTATCAGGACCCCAGCACCACAGCCTAAGCTGAAGGCAGATCATTAACCACTCGAGCCCCCGAGGCATCACAATTATTCAAAATAATTTATTTAAACTCAATTTGTCAACATATATCACCAGTACACATCCCTTCAATGCCCTCTTTAGTGCCCATCACCCAGTCAGCCCTTCCCCCACCTACCTCCCTTTCTGCAACCCTGTTTGTTTCTCAGAGTCAGGAGTCTCTTATGGTTTGTCTTCCTCTCAAACTTTCCCCCACTCAGTTTTCCTCTTTTCCTTTATAGAAATGTTCACTATTTCTTTTTTTAATAAGATTTTATTTATTTATTCATGAGAGACACACAGACAGAGAGACGCAGAGACCCAGGCAGAGGGAGAAGCAGGCTCCAGGCAGGGAGCCCAACATGGGACTCAATCCTGGGACCCCAGGATCATGCCCTGGGCTGAAGGCAGTGCTAAACCACTGAGCTACCTGGGCTACCCATCGTTCACTATTTCTTATATTCCACATATGAGTGAAACCATTTGAGGATTGTCCTTCTACGATTGACTCTTTTAACTCAGCCAATACCTTCCATTTCTATTCATGTAGACATAAATTGTAAGTAATTCATCCTTTCGGATGGCTGAGTAATTTTGCATTGTATATATCCTCTTTATCCATTCATCTGTCAAAGGATATGGTGGTTCCTTCCACAGTCTTTTTTTTTAAAAAAATATTTATTTATTTATTCATGAGAGACACAGAGAGAAAAAGAGGCAGAGACACAAGCAGAGGGAGAAGCAGGCTCCATGCAGGGAGACCAACGTGGGACTGGATCCAGGGTCTCCAGGATCATGCTCTGGGCTGAAGGTGGCGCTAAACCGCTGAGCCACCCAGGCTGTCCAGAGAGAGGGATATTAATCAAAAAAAGGAAAGAAGCTCTCAAGTCGAAAAATATACATACGTTTCAAATGCACATTTTTTATGGAAGAAGAACATATCAAGGCTACATCCACATCATTGAAATTTCTTTGTATTTTGGAAGAGGTGGGAATGTAGAGGTGGTAAGGAGGCCAGGGATTGACGGGGGGGGGGGGGGGAATGAGGAGGGGGAGTGTGTGAGGTGATTGTATTTGTGGTGATATTACTCTCTTACATGGCACTGTGACAAAGGCCACACCACACCGATGTGTTGTCACAACTCAGTAAACTGTACCCCAGAGCGACCGCACCTTTGTGAAGGCAGAGAATGTCTTCTAGGAGTCTGGGGTCCATGACAGAGCTCACAGGGGGACATCATCCCATCCAGTGCTCCAAGGAGGTGTGACCACATGTTCCCGAAAGAGGAGACAAGAAGGTGGGGACCTGAGGGAAATTGGACACTTTGAAAAGGGAGCAAAGAAACTGCACCTGAGCCCCTTAGTCCAGATGACAGAGTGTGTCCCTGGGCAGAGGGGTCAGTCATTGTGATGTTTCAGAGCCATGCCTGGAATTGAACCACAACCTCTAATGTCACAGATGGTGGGACCCAGCGTTGTCCCTTCAGAAACAGAAGGTCCTCTGTTGTGAGGGTCTCAGGCTCTCCATAACCAATGTCATGGTCACATCTGTCCTTGTGGTTCTGATTGCGACTGCAGGACGTCATTCAGCTGCAACACAGGGACTTTGAAAACTAAAGATTGATTACTTATAAACCTGGAAATTGGGGCCAGAAACAGAAATCATTGTAGAGACAGGTCTAGCCCGTGGCCTCCCCACCAAGAGTGTGGACAGAGGCTCAGCTGACATATGAAGGAAGTGGGGTCAGAGACAGACTCAGAGACAAAGAGAGACTAGGCTTCGGGGACCCACACGAGAGTCCATGGGGGCAGCATCCCTGATGTTTTTGTTCATGTGCTCCCTGCCCTGGGGATCGTGCTGACCTCGAGCTTCACTCTAATCCTGGAGAAGCAGTGGAGTAGTGGGGACAGTTGAGGACAGTCCCCACGGAGGAGCCACAGCAGGGGATTCTGAGCCATTTGGGGTCATGAGGTGAAGCTTCAAGAAGGTTGGGTGTGACCTGGGTGTTGTCAACTCCAAGCATAATGGGTACGGGAATCACAGCACTGGAGGCAGGGGGCTATGTTCTGGGCTCCTGTCCCCTCATCTTAGCTAAGGGGGACCGGGTCTGGGGCAGCAGGGGATTGGAAGCCTGTCCCTAAGGTCTATGGGGTGCTGGCAGCTGGGAAGGAAGTCGCTGCCTGAGCGTGGGCCCAGGACCCACCTGCTATAATGCCCAGACCCCCACAGTTCAGGAGGTACCTCCTGCCCAAGAGGACATCAGGGAGAAGATGGAGAGTGGAGCAGTGACTGACCAGGATGACCCCCTCTCCCCAGGGGTTGAAAGGATGATAGAGAGCCCCTAGCTCTCCCTCCCTGTGGCTGGGGTCCTGGGGATGTACAGGTGGAGGGAGAGGTTGGGGTTCTTCTCCATCCCCACATCTTCATGATGCCCACTGTCCCCGACACTGCAGCCTGACCTTGGACATTCAGCTCATGCTCCTCCATGAATCTCTTCCCAGCTGGTGTGTGAAGGTCTGCAAACATACCCCCCAACACATGCTCACTGCTCTCAGCCCTCCATGAACATTCCCATGGGGAAACCAAGAGGGGCAGGTGTCACCTCATCTGACAGCGAGCTCACCCTGGGAGACCTAGAACAGTGAGGAGGACTCACAGGGCCACAAACTGCAGGCACCTTGCAGGGGAGGCCCCCGGAGCCAGCCTGGACTGAGGGATGCTGCCTGCAGGACTCCTGTCCCCCATCCTGTACCCAGGGAGGGGACCCAGGGTTCTTTCCTAGACTCCTGTCCCCCCCTACATGACCACACCCACCCCGGGGTCTGCTCACCTGGCCTGCACACCAGCCCCATGCAGAGGGCACTGCTCCTGCTGCTCAAGGTCAGGGTCTCTCCCATTTTTGAAATAGGAAATCAGTGTTTGTGTTCCTTCCCCAGATGTTCCACTCCTTCATGCACAAAGAAGCCCCTCCTTACCTGAGGCTCCCCTGCAGTGACACCAGCACCCTCTCAGGGACCCATGATATCAGAGACCTTTGTACTCACCATCCTCTTCCCCTTCTCACCCCGCTTTCCTCCTGGGGAGCACAGCTGCCGAGAACACTGCCTGCTGTGTTCCTGCCTCAGCTGTTCTGCGCAAATCACCTGGTTTCTTCAGTCCTTCCCTGTTCTGTGTGCCCATCCATCTCAGGGCGACATCGTCACCAGATGATATTCTCACTCTGTGAAATCACCACGTCCCTTCATGGTTTGAGCATCTTCATGCCCTGGTCTCATTTTCTCTTCTGTGTGCAGAACACGGTCACTCCTCTCTCAAGACAGACATGAGTACCTTCCCCTGAGGAGTTCCTAAATGTCTCAGAGGGTGGGATGATTTCACCCTGTCATATGGTTTATGGATCATATAAATTCTTTTTTTTTAAAGATTTATTTATTTAATTACTTATTCATGAAAGACGCACACACACACACACACACACACACACACACACAGAAGCAGAGATACAGGCAGAGGGAGAAACAGGCTCCATGCCGGACGCCCAATGTGGGACTCAATCCCGGGTCTCCAGGATCACATCCTGGGTGGAAGGTGGCGTTAAACCGCTGAGCCACCTGGGCTGTCCAGGATTATATAAATTCTTACACCCACAGGAGTGCTTCTTTCTGTATGACTCTTCCCTCTATTTGGAAGCTTTTAAATCACAGACACTGTATTCATGTTCTTTACATCAGGCCCCACAGGGGGCTTCACACAGTCCTACAGGTCACTGCTGAGTGCTGGTGACGGAGCCCAGGATATAAACCTCAGGACACTGAGGACCGTGAGAGGGACATGTAACCAGGAGGGGTCACTCTGCATCCCCTGGGTCCTGCAGGGGGACCCTCCCAGCTGCGGGAACCCCCCTGTCCTCAGGACTGGGCAGAGGCTGAGCTGCCCCTTGTGCCCCTGGTGAGACCCAGCAGACTGGTGCCCTCAGAGCCTGGCAGAGGCCCCTGGGCAGGGTCCTGTGGGGGTTCCCAACGCTGCACACACCACCCCCTCCTGAGTCCAAGTCAGAGCAGGTCCTGCCCTCAGCCTCTTCTGTCCTCTCTTCTCCTGAACACTATCAGATGGAGTCTGAGAGAGTCTGGAAGGGGCTGCAAGTTTGCATAAGCAGCCCCTTCATTTCCAGAAGACAGTAGGGAGGATAAGACAAGCCTGGGTCACCTCACATCAACTGTGGAGTTCAGGAGTTGTGTCACTATGCTCTGCTCTTTCTGCTTGGGAACAGCGCCAGTCTTATGGATGAGCTCCCAGGGTGATCTTCCCCCAAAACTGAGATGCTCCTAGATTCAATGACCCATCCTCCATGAGGGTCTCTGTTTGCAGGTTCTCTGTCCCAGCCTGTGCTGACCCAGCCGCCCTCAGGGTCTGGGGCCCTGGGTCAGAGGTTCACCATCTTCTGTTCTGGAAGTACAAACAACATGGGTTATAATTATATTAACTGGTACAAACAGCCTCCAGGAACGGCCCCTAAAACCATCATCTAAGTGCATCATATCAGACCCTCAGGGGTCCTGGATCGATTTTCTGGCTCCAAGTCTGGCAGCTCAGCCACCCTGGCCATCTCTGGGCTCCAGGCTGAGGACTAGGCCGATTATTATTGCTCATCCTGGGATGATAGTCTTAATGCTCTCACTGTGCTCCAGGCCGGGGGGGAAGTGAGACAAAAACACACTCATGTGTGAAGACGGGGAGACGCCAGCAGTTCCTCCTCAAAGTAGCCTGTGATTGTGCTTATTCTTTCCTGATGCCCTGGGCCCAGGTCCATCCCAGGGCCTGCCTGAGGTGAGGCTCCTCCTGCCCCTTCTGTCCTCAGTGTCACTCAGAGCAGCCCCTCCTGAATGAAGAGTCTTCCTGTAAACAGACATGTCTTGACTTCTTCAGCTGTGAGTAGTTACCTCTAGGCTGGTTGATATTCATTTTTACCTTCTGAGTCTAAAATAAATGAAACATTTTCTTTTGCCTCTGAATATACCATGGTTCTCAACAATACCCAATTTGTGCTTAAATAAGTCAGCCTTATTTCCTTTTGATTTTAGAAACTATCTGGATATAACTAGTGCTGGCTGTTTTGTCTTAATTTCTGATTTTTTGTTAAATAGATGCAAACATAAAACAATAAAATTATAAACATAAATCCAAAAACTTTTGCTCAGGGAAAACCTGCACAAGAATGTTTATACCAGCTTCATTCACAGCCTCTAAAAACTGAAGGCAACCAGATATCTGCCCCTGGAGGTTTATTGCAGGTTTATATATAATGAACACACAGCTGTTCCTGACTAACATGTCATCCAATTGGTGGCACATTTGTAAAACTGGATATTTTTCACAGTATTATGACTATTGTATTACATTTTTGAAGAGCCATTGTCTTGAGAGTGTAATGATACCTGCTGTTGCTTAGAGGCTAAAAGAAGCAAAAGTACACGTGCACAGAGAAAATTGTTTTTGAGCAATGAAATTCTTCAATATGCTACTGTGGTGGTACTGAAATGTCACTACGGCGCTGTCAGGATTCACTGAACTGTGTAGAGCCACTTGACAGAGCCCTTAAATCTGCATATAAAAGTCAATTATGAGGTTTAGGGCCCATGAAGGAATGTAGTCTGTGACCAAACCCATGGACCCGCAGGACAAACCTGTGAGCCCACCTCAGTGCAGCGCTCGGGGGAAAGCTGCTCTACTGAGTGACTTTGAACATGAGTGGACCCTGTAAGTGTAAAGTCACGAGAGACTGCACGGAGCTCTGTATCTAGGAGACAGGGGTGTGTCCCGGGGAGAAAAGGTGCATGGTTTGTTGGGGCTGAGCTGTGTCCTGGAACTGCACAATTGAGTAAATGGATGGGCGCTGCTGCAAGCTGATTGCTCACTTCAGGAATGGAGATTCACCAAAGTAGGAGGCCTGAGTGAAGACTGTGGTCATGGATTAGAGCTGGAGATGGCAGTTTGCAATCATGTGTAATTTGGTGGAGAATGATAATTGCACATGGAAATCGTCACCACTATGTTCATGTTTGGATTACTTACTCCCACATAGAATTCCTTTGAGTTTCCGCTGTGAGGGATTAGACATAGTGAAGCCCCATAATGTCACTGTGGTGCATTTCCCCAGATATTGCTCTCTAATCCCATTCTTTCAGGAGGACAGGCAGGCTTCTTGGGAGAAGCGCTTGACTCCCAGGTCGGGGATTACACAGGATGAACAGGGAGCACCTTGTAGTTTCAGAAAATGAAGAATCTGTCAGAACAAAGACAAGGACATCAATGCACTCCCACCATGCATACACAGGCACACACACACACACACACACACACACACAATGACAGGATGTGTTGAGGAGTTCATGAGCCAACTGAAAATGCTGCCACTGCGAAAAACTGGAAATATTTGAGGACCAAATGAATGTAATAGCATTGACTTTTAACTCCAAGTCTATAAGAGCTGTCCACGGACCATACTGTTAACTGCATGTACCAATGAATAAACAGAAGAGATACTTTCCTGTGCAGAGGATTTCAAGTAACAGGTGTAAACTCTTGGCCCTGAATGATGTCAGGCATAATCCTCAGTAAGTGTGGACATAGACACCAACCAGCAAACAAGGAAAACCTGAGAGAATGTCGGAGTAGGAGAAGCTTAAGGAGATACCAGGAATGGAGCAGCCCCGGTGGTCAACAGTTTAATGCTGCCTTCAGCCCAGGGTTTCATCCTGGAGACCTGGGATCGAGTCCTGCATCAGGCTTCCTGCATGGAGCCTGTTTCTCCTGCTGCCTGTCTCTCTCTCTCTCTCTCTCTCTCTCTCTCTCTCTCTCTCTGTCTCTCATGAATAAATAAATAACATCTTTTTTAAAAAAAGAAGATGCCAGAAATGTAATGAAGAATCCTGACCTGGATCTTAGAACAGAAAAGGGACATCAGGTAAAAACTAGAAAATGTGAACAAACTGGGGATATATATCATTATGGATTGATTCCAGTCTCCACTCATTCACGTGATAAAAAGTTCTCAAACATTTCATGTTTCAGGATGTGTCAAAATCAGGAAATGGTAGATGTTTCAGATGTAATCATATCAGGTGAACCAGTAAGGATTAATCTAATGTGGAGTCTTTCTCTCCCTTTGGTTTTCCTCTGACACTTTGTTTGGAATGATGGTAAAAGTCTTCTCAGTGTGTTAGAGAACAGAGCTATGGACTGAGGTTTCATTGTCATAGAGAGCCTTGATATAACAGAAAAAAAGGTTCCGTGGCCTTTTTACTGTCAATCCCTGCTGCATTCACCAAATAATTACAAGGCTGAATTGTTGAGGTTGGAAACCAAGTCCTGGGGGTCCCCTGATTTAGGAGTAGAGAAATAAATCCTAAGGTTTTTGTATCATATAAATTTTTATTTTTTTTATTTTATTTTTTTTTTATAAATTAATTTTAATTGGTGTGTATCATATAAATTTTTAAATAAATCCTTATACTCTTAACAATTAGAATCTGGACTAATTAAAAAGGAAAATGAATCATAAGTATATCACAGAGACACAAGAAATAATGAATTCCCAGGCTCACTGCAAAGGGAAAATGAAAACCCAGACTGGGAAGCATGAATAGTGGACACTTTCATGCTGAAATCATTTTAGTGTGTACCAATGCAGACATCATAGCCAGGGCCAGTGCACTGGGGGTCATGTGAAGTAACAGGAGACTCTCAGAATATAGTACCAGCATCATTGGTCCCTCAGGTAGGATAACCCACGTAGATCTTATCAGGTATGAATGAGCAGTGAATCTTGGGAAAGAGTTGGCCTTGGATTTGGTTTTGACTGGAGACTGATTGGGACTCCAGGGCCATGCAGACAGCAAGCTCAAAGGTTAGGTAATGCTAATATATTACCTCACATAAACACTGTTAAATAAATCCTATATGCAGCAGCCTGTGTCTTATTAGTGACCTGGAGAAAATTAATGCTCTTGTCCCAAACTCCCTCAGTTCAACCCTGCATTGCCTCCTGCTCACTCCATCTGGTTCCTTGGTTGGGAAGGTCTTGGACAAATGTCTGTTCATTGGGCCTAGATCTCAGACATCCGTCCCCCATGAATTCTGAACAATAATGCTGGGTTAGGGCCCAATACACGTATCATGAAGGTTCTCAGTGCAGGAGGTGGAAGACCGCTCAGTAGAAGAGGCCTCCATTTATAGTAATGTTCTGTTTACACCAATCCTCATACTGAGTACCAAACTGGTTTCAAAATATATTAAGTGTATGAGAGAGTCCCATATATAAGCAGTTATCAGGTTAAATTTCAAGGAAACTTTGAACCCAGAGAAGTCAGCAGGAGCAGAAGACACTTTTCCCTGACAGCATTCTATTCTTATGGCAAAGAGAAGCATCTAAGGTCCTAGCAGGGCAGTCTGAGGGGACTTCACAGGAGAATCTAAACCCACAACAACAAGGGTCAAAGTGGAAGTTGGTTCCATGTAGAATTATTATAAGGTATGAATCACTTAGGTACGGTGGGCCGTTATGGCAGTTAGTTGGTTCAGGATGATGGTGGACTGGATATGACCTCAGTCACCTGGAAGACGTAAACTCCACTCTCAGCGATGCTGAAACACTTGGGAACAGACTCCCTGTGCAGTACACCATGTATTTAACCATCCGGGGGTTGTTAGTGACTTAAAAAAACAAAAAGCCCTGTCAGCCCGAAACTCCAAGGTGGACACCTCTCCATTCACGGCCCTGGGCTATGACATCATCTCCAGTCAACTGCAAAATCTGGACATCATTGCAGGAGTCCTGGGAGGGTCAGAGACCCTGGAGGACTTGGTGTCTCAGCCTAGCAGGTGGCGCCGTGGGACAGGTCCCTTGAGGCCAGGCGTCTGGCCCAGCCCAACCAGGGAAATACTCTAGTAATTCTTGCACACTTGGCAGGTACTGTCCTCCCTGCCATGTGACTCTGCAACATCCATGCCCCTGGAGGTGCATGGGTGCTCAGCTCTGACTCCCTCCCTTGTTCATGTTGCATCTTCCTCCCCGTGTAGTCATTGCTCAGGCTGGTGTTCAGGCAGGACAGACAATCCCTCACCTGGAGAGGTTCCCGTGATGAAATGAATCACCTGCAAAGCTACCTGGTCTAGGACAAGGGACCACTGTGGAGGGGAGGATGGGAATGCCAACCGTGTGGCCTCAGCCAGCAGAGCCCTGGGCTGCTCTGTCTTGTCCTCTCCTCCCCTCCTCCCTCATAGACCAGGGGTTCCATTCAGGGATGAATAGAAAAGATGCAGGGGTGGGGGAAGCATTTGCACTACTTGGTTCCCATCATCGTTGTGTGTTTGGTCATCACCCTGTTCCTTCTGTCACCTTATGGCCTTCAGCTTTCCTTTCAGGACCCCTCAGACTAAGCCCTCAGGCTTGTGGTTAATGTAGCACTCACATCCTTCCACTGGGGGAGGGAAGGTTTCCCTCAGCCCTGGTTGTCTGGGAATGTCTCCACACTTTGTACAAATCATATATGGTCTTTATGTGACATGCGATCAACAGATCCAGCATCAGCCCTCTACCTGTTATCCCAATTGACCTCACCTGTGTCTCTCCAGGCATTCCTGACTCTGTTAGCATCGCCCTCCATCCACCTGACACTATGGACCATCCCTCCCTCTCCCACAACCTGGAGTCCAGTCAGTCTCCTCCCACTGTCCCACCTGGGGACACAAGCCCCTGAACCCTTCCCCATTGCCTTCGCTGTGTTGATCATCCAGCCCCTCCCTCCTCCTAATGACCCTCCTAGGTCTCCCTGTCCCACCTTCTCTACTAGGGGGTCCACTGAAGCTAATTCTCTGATTAACACCACTGAGGACAGGACAGGCACAGCTGGGATGAAAAATCTCACAGCAAATGGAGGGGAAGGAGGTCACAGGATGGCCCTGCACTGGTCCCTGCTTGATGCCCAGGCCATTCTCTGTCCCCAAAACCCTGGCAGCTTCATCAGACTTTTCTGTGTCCTCTCAACCCTGCTCAGCAATTGCCCAGCATTCCCACCTCTGTGTCCTCCTCTGTGTGAAGATGTGTGGTCCCCTGCCCACAAGCTCCTGCTCACGTCCGTCACCCAGAGCCAATCCATCTCCCCTGCGCCCCTCCGGCAGGAACAGAGACCCTCTGCTCTCTGTTCCCTGGTCTGGTCCTCAACTCCACAGCAGTTCCTGGCTCTCCTGGAAGAGGACTACACAGATCCCTCCTTCTAGATCCCAGTCCATGTAGGAATCCTGATCAGAGACAGCACCCCTAGACCTCTACCCATCCCTGGAGGGTTACTCTCACATGGTGGGGGTGCAAGACTCAGAGAAGCAGGGGAAGAGGAGGCTTGCCTGAGGTGGGAACGAAAGAGAGTTGCCCAGGGACTAGCAGGGGGAAGTAGGATGGAGTCTGGGGATCTGCAGGACAGGGGCTCACAGTTATGAAATCCCTTCTCTGACACAGTCTTGGGGCTGGGTACCTTGCTTTCAGTGGGAACTAAATAGTCATGTCCTCTCTGAGCTGAGATGGGTCCTTGGACATGGGCCTGTGGGGGTCGCAGCAGCTGCTTCCTCCAGGTCAACCAGAGAGAAGCTAATGCATCAGGAATCCTCCCTGTCAAAGGGCCACAGACCAAAAAATGCAGAGGACGGAGAGACAGGCATGATCACATTAGTATGAGCAGCCCTTCCCCTGTGAGGCCCTGGAACAGGGGATAACATGCCAGGGTCACCCCGGCCTCAGCTCTGTGGCCTAAGAAGGGACTGCGCCACCATGGCCTGGACCCCTGTCCTCCTTGGGCTCCTCCGTCACTGCACAGGTAGGTACAGGCCCCAGTGCAAGGGCGGGGGGGGGGACCCCAGCCTGTGTCATATCTGCGTGGCTCAGCTCCTCAATCACAAGCAACCTGTCTCTTGTCTTCATTGTGATGTGTGGGTGTCTTCAGGTTCTCTATCCCAGGCTGTGGTGACCCAGCTTCCTTCTCTGCATCCCTGGGAACAACAGCCAGACTCACATGCACCCTGAGCTGTGGCTTCAGTATTGATAGATATGTTATAAGCTGGTTCCAGCAGAAGGCAGAGAGCCTTCCCTGGTACCTACTGTACTATTACTTGGACTCAAGTACACAGTTGGGCTCCGGCGTCCCCAGCTGCTTCTCTGGATCCAAGACAAGGCCACATTCACAAACGAGTAGACCCATCTCTGGTCGGGTCTAGAGCTCCAGCCCCACCTGAGACTGATGCACAATTGCAGCCACATTGTCTGGATATCAGAAAGAGCAAGAGAACCCAGGCCCTCAAGGAGGGATGTCTGGTCCCCCAAAAGATGAGCAGCTGAGATCATATAAACTGAGGTCTGAGGGGACACTCCCGAATGGCTGGTGCACACAGGAAGTTTGATGTCCCCCTCCCTCAGGACCAGCCAGACCCGCAGTGAATGTAAGGTTCCTGCATCCCATTGCATTAAGCCTGCATGAAGGGAGCAGAGTGACATCACCCAGATGACACAGTAGGAGTTTCTTGAACTCCAATAAAAAATACACAAAAATAAACAAAAACGGGAGGTTGAAACGCAAATACATTTCTGTGAGAACATGTGGAACTCATGCTTCTAATGCCCAAGAGATGGAACCCATTCTGAGAGTCAGACCTGGACATGCCAATGGGGAGGGAACTGGTGAGCCCTGGAAACCAGCTGGGCTCTCAGGGCTTTGGGCCTTGCCGAGGTGTGTGCCCTGTGACCAGGAGGGGGCGCTGAGGGACTGCCCTGTGGTCCCTACAGGGCTGCTTAGTGAGGACCCTTCACTCAGGGTGCCTGGGCCTGAGAACTGGGTTCTGAGCTCCCGGATGGGGACTCAGCATCTGTGTCCCCTCTGGCCTGGCAGGCTCCCCTGGGGACCTGTGTGTGGTCTCAGCAGGTGCTTCCACCCAGGGCTCTCCCCAGGGCTGAGCCACCTCCATCCTTTTTTTTTTGCCAACATACAGAATAACACCTAGTGCTCATCCCGTCATGTGCCCCCCTCAGTCCCCGTCACCCATTCGCCCTATCCCCTGATCTCCTCCCCTTCCACCACGCCTAGTATTTGTCGTTTCTAATGGCTGAGTAATATTCCATTGTATACATAAACCACAACTTCATGAGAGACTGCACAGAGCTTTGTATCTAGGAGACAGGGGTGTGTCCGCGGGGGAACAGGTGCATGGTTTTGATGGGGCTGCGCTGTGTCCTGGAATTGCACAATTAAGTAAATGGATTGGCGCTGTTTGAAGCTGATTGCTCACTTCAGAAATTCAGATTCACCAAGGGAGGAGGCCCCAGTGAGGCCTGTGGTCATGGATTTGAGCTGGAGATGGCAGTTTGCAAACTAATTTGGTGGAGACTGATAATTGCATATGGAAATGGTGACCACTATGTGCATGTTTGGGTTACTTACTCCCACATAGAATTCCTTCGTGTTTCCGCTGTGAGGGATTAGATGCAGTGAAGCCCCATAACACCACTATGGTGTATTTCCTCAGCTATTGCTCTCTAATCCCATTCTCTCAGGAGGAGAGGTAGGCTCCTTGGGAGAAATGCTTGATCCCCAGATCAGGGATTACACAGGATGAACAGGGAACACCTTGTAGTGTCAGAAAGTGAAGAATCCATCAGAACAAACACAAGCACATCAGTGCACTCCCACCATGCATACACAGGAACACACACAGTGACAGGGTGTGTCAAGGAGTTCAAGAGCCACCTGAAAATCCTGCCACTGGGAAAAACTGGAAAGATTTGAGGGTCAAATGAATATAATAGCATTGACTTTTAACTCGAAGTCTAGAAGAGCTGTTCATGGACCATATTCTTAACTGCTTGTACCAATGAATAAACAGAAGAGACACTTTCCTGTGCAGAGGACTTCGAGTAACAGGTATAAACTCTTGGACCTGAATGATGTCAGGCATAATCTTCACTCAGTAAGTGTGGACATAGATGCCAGAAAACAAGGAGAGCCTGAGACAATATCATATTGTTAGAAGTTTAAGGAGATATCAGGAATGTAACAAAAAATCCTGACCTGGGTCTCAGAAGAGAAAAGGGACATCAGGTGAAAACTAAAAAATGTGAACAAACTGGGGATATAAATTTTAATGGATTGATTCTAGTCTCCACTCATTCATGTGGTAAAAAGTTCTCAAATATTTCATGTGTCAGGATGTGTCAGAATTAGGAAATGGGGATGTTGTAGATGTAATAAGCTAAGGTGAGACCAGTAAGGTTTAATCTCAGTTGGAGTCTTTCTCTCACTTTGGTTTTCCTCTGACACTTAGGTTGGAATGATGGTGAAAGGCTTCTCCATGTTTTAGAGAAGAGAATTATGGACTGAGCTTTCATTGTCATAGAGATCCTTGATATAACAGAAAAAAATCAGAAGTTTCTGTGGCCTTTATACTGTTAATCCCTGCTTCACTTACCAAATAAATACAAGGCTGAATAGAGGTGGGATACCAGGTACTGGGGGTCCCTTGATTCAGGAGTAGGGAAAGAAATTCTAAGGTGTTCGTACCATATAAAATGTTTAGTCAATCCTTATACTCTTAACCATTAGAACAGTGGTCTAATAAAAAAGGAAAATGAATCATAAGTATATGAGAGAGACAGAAGAAATAATGAATTCCCAGGCTAACAGCAAACGGAAAATTAAAACCCAGACTAGGAAGCACGATAGTGGACACTTTCATGCTGAGATCATATTAGTCTGTACCAATGCAGACATCATTGCCAGGACCTGTGCACTGGGGGTCACGTGATGTAACAGGAGACTCTCATAATACAGCACCAGCAACATTGGTCCCTCAGGTAGGATTACCCACGTAGATCTTATCAAGTATGAATGAACAGTGAACCTTGGGAAAGAGTTGGCCTTGAATTTGGTTTTGACTGGAGACTGATTGGAACTCCAGGGCCATGCAGACAGCAAGCTCAAAGGTTAGGTAACACTAATATATTACCTCACATAAACACTGTTAAATAATCCCTGCATGGAACAGTCTGGGTCTTATTAGTGACCTGTAGAAAATTAATGCTTTTCTCTCAGACTATCTCAGTTCAACCACATGATGCCTGCTGCTAACTCCGTCTGGCTCCTTGGCTGGAAAGGTCTTGGACAAATGTCTGTTCATTGAGCCTAGATATCAGATATCCATCCCCCATGAATTCCAAACAATAATTCTGAGCAATAATAGTTGGTTAGGGCCCAATACCCATATCATGAGGGTTCTCAGTGCAGGAGGTGGAAGACCGCTCAGTAGAAGAGGCTTCCATTTATAGTAATGTTATGTTTATACCAATCCTGACACTGAGTGAAAAACTGGTTTAAAAATATATTAGGTATATGAAAGAGTCACATCTATAAGCCAGGCTAAATATCAAGAATCTTTGAAACCAGAAAAGCCAGGAGAAGCAGAAGACATGTTTCCCTGACAGCATTCTATTCTCATGACAAAGAGAAGCATCTAAGGGCCTTGTAGGGCAGTCTGACAGGACTTCACAGGAGAATCTAAACTCACAACAACAACAAGGATGAAAGTGGAAGGTGGGACCATGTAGAATTATTATAAGGTATCAACCACTACGGTACGGTGAGGCCTTTGTGGCATAGAGTTGGTTCAAGATGATGGTAGACTGAATATAAACTCAGGCACCTGGAAGAGGTAAACTCCACTCTCAGGGATGCTGAACCACCTGGGAACAGAAGCCCTGTGCAGTACACCATGTATTTAATCACCCGGGGTCATTAATGAGTTGGAAAAAAAAAACAACCCTGTCAGCCCAAAACTCCACAGTGGGCACCTCTCCATTCACTGTCCTGGGCTACATCTCCAGTCATCTCCAGTCAACTGCAAAAATCTGGACATCATTGCAGGAGTGCTGGGAGGGTGAGAGAGCCTGGAGGACTCAGTGTCTCAGCCCAGCAGGTGGCACCGTGGGACAGGTCCCTTGAGGCCAGGCTTCTGGTCCAGCCCAGCCAGGGAAATACTCTAGTAATTCTTGCACACTTGGCAGGTAGTGTCCTCACTGCCCTGTGACTCTGCAGCATCCAAGCCCCTGGAGGTGCATGGGTGCTCAGCTCTGACTCCCTCCCTTGTTCATGTTGCATCCCCCTCCCCGTGTAGTCATTGCTCAGGCTGGTGTTCAGGCAGGACAGACAATTCCTTGCCTAGAGAGGTTCCCATGATGAAATGAATCACCTGCAATGCTACCTGGTCTACGACAAGGGACCACTGTGGAGGGGAGGATGTTAATGCCACCGTGTGGCCTCAGCCAGCAGAGCCCTGGGCTTCTCTGTCCTGTCCTCTCCTCCCCGCCCCCTCATAGACAAGGGGTTCCCTTCAGGGATGCATAGCAAAGATGCAGGGGTGGAGGAAGGTTTACACTACTTGGTTCCCATCATCGTTGTGTGTTTGTTCATCACCCTGTTCCTTCTGTCACCACCAGCTTTCCTTTCAGGACCCCTCAGACTAAGCCCTCAGGCTTGTGGTTAATGTAGCACTCACTCACTCACTCCTTCCATTGGGGGAGGGAAGGCTTCCCTCAGCCCTGGTTGTCTTGGAATGTCTCCACACCTTGTACAAAACATATATGGTCTTTATGTGACATGGGAACAACAGACCCACCACCAGTCCTCCACCTGCTTTCCCGATTGACCTTACCTGTGTCTCTCCAGGCATTCCAGACTCTGTTGGCATCAACCTCCATCCACCTGACACTATGGACCATCCCACCCTCTCCCACAACCTGGAGTCCAGTCAGTCACCTCCCAGTGTCCCACCTGTGGACACAAGCCCCTGCACCCTTACCCATTGCCTTGGCTGTCACGATTCTCCAGCCACTCCCTCCTCCTAAGGACCCTCCTAGGTCTCCCTGTCCCACGTTCTGCACTAGGATGTCCACTGAAGCTAATTCTCTGATGAGTACTCCTGAGGACGGGCACAGCTGGGATGAAAAATCTCACAGTAAATGGAGGGGAAGGATGTCACAGAATGGCCCTGCACTGGTCCCTGTTTGATGCCCAGGCCCTGCTCTGTCCCCAAAACACTGGCAGCTTCATCAGTCTTTTCTGTGTCTTGTCAACCTTTCTCAAGAAGTGCCCAGCACTCCCACCCTCTGTGTCCTCCTCTACGAAGATCTGTGTCCCCCACACCAGCTCCTCCTCACACTCAGCACATGGAGCCAACCCACCTCTCCTGGACTCTGCCCACAGGGACAGAGATCCCCTGTTCTGTGTTCCCTGTGTCTTGTCCTCATATCCACAGCAGTTCCTGGCTCTCCTGGTAGAGGACTGCACAGATCCCTCCCGCTAGAACCCAGGCCATGGAGGAATCCTGATTAGAGACGACACCCCAGGACCTCTACCCATCCCTGGAGGGTTACTCTCACATGGTGGGAGCACAGGAGTCAGAGAAGCAGAAGAGGAGGCTTGCCTGAGGTGGTAAAGAGGGAGAGTTGCCCAGAGGCCAGCAGTGAGAAGTAGGATGGAGTCTGGGGATTTCTGCAGGACAGGGCTCCCAGTTATGCAATCCCTCCTCTGACACAGTCCTAGGGCTGGGTACCTTGCTTTTAGTGGGAACTAAATAGTAATGTCCTCTCTGAACTGGGATGGGTACTTGGACCTGGGTCAGCGTGGGTCCTGGCAGCTACTCCCTCCAGGTCCACCATGGGGAAGCTAGTGCATCAGCAATCCTCCCTGTCACAGGGCCACAGGCCTGTAAGTGCACAGGAGGGAGCGGCAGGGGTGATCATATTGCATGAGCAGCCCCTCCTCTGTGAGGCCCCGGGACAGGGGATAAGACAAGGCAGGGGCAGCCCAGCCCCAGCTCTGTGGCCTAAGAAGGGACTGTGCCCCCATGGCCTGGACCCCTGTCCTCCTTGTGCTCCTCTGTCACTGCACAGGAAGGCACAGTCACCAGTGGTAGAGGGGGCACCCCAGCCTCAGTCAGATCCCTGTGGCTCAGCTCCTCAACCACATGCACCCTGTCTCTTGTCTTCACTGTGACGTGTGTGTGTCTGCAGGTTCCCCATCCCAGTCTATGCTGACCCAGCCATCCTCCCTCTCTGCATCCCTGGAAACAACAACCAGACTCACCTGCACCCTGAGCAGTGGCTTCAGTATTGACAGCTTTGTAATAAGTTGGTGCCAGCAGAAATCAGGTAGCCCTCCCTGGTGTCTCCTGTACTATTACTCAGACTCAAGTACATATTTGGGCTCTGAGGTTCCCAGCTGCTTCTCTGGATCCAAAACAAGGCCACACCCACACTGAGTAGACCCATCTCTGGGTGGGTCTAGAGCTCCAGCTCTACCTGAGGCTGATGCACAATTGCAGCCACGATGTCCTGAAAATGGAAAGAGCAAGAGAACCCAGTCCCTCAGGGAGGGATGTCTGCTCCCCCAATAATTTGAGCAGCTGAGATCAGATGAACTGAGGTCTAAGAAGGGGACATTCTCGAATAGGTATTGCACACAGGAAGTTTGATGTCCCCCTGCCTCAGGACCAGCCAGAACAGCAGTGAATGTAAGGTCCCTGCATCCCATTGCATTGAAGTTGCATGAAGGGAGCAGAGTGGCGTCAGAAGGAAGACAGTGCAGGAGTTTCTTGCATGCTTATTCTTCCAGAAACATCAATTTAAAGTAGATCCACAAGGCAAATTCCTCCAAGAGAGCTGAGGATTCCAGTGAGCTGTTTCAGCCCCTGGGTGGAATGAGACAGAAGGCAAGGTGCCTTGAAGGGGGAAGGGAAGAGTTTCACATGGTGCCCGTGAGCTCTGCCCAGATCGGGGGCCCAGCTCAGAGGGAATTCCTTCCCCTGGAGGCAGGGTGAAGTGTGTCCCTGACCTTCCAGGAGACCAGAGTCTCTGTTGGCACACAAGCCAGGCCAGCTCCTATGGCTGTCAGGTCCTATATGTCCTAGGTCCTGGCCCACGTCTGTTCCTTGCCAGCTTTGGGGGCCTCCAAAACCCTTGTGACCCTAGGGTGCCCAACTTTATCCATAGCCCCAGGACACATCTGTTCCTATGTGACCTCAGCCTTTCTGTTTTCCCAGATCAAACAACCTAAGAGAAGGGAGGCCCCTCGGACCTAGAATCTCGACTATGATTGTCATCAGCCTCCATGCAAGGGTAGCATATACCTAGGGGCCTGAAGCTCCCCATCAGATGCAGGATCCCACCACCCCAGGAACAGCTCAAGCCCTGTGGTCCCAGGTGCCAGGAGCGCTCCTGTACGTCCAATCTCCTGGCTCACCTTCGTTTCAGGCTGACTCCAAGTACCTAGCCTCCAGATTGGCTCCTTTATTTTATTTTTTTTTAAACGTTCGAGATGATATATTCCTATATTTTTTTTATAAATTAATTTTTATTGGTGTTCAATTTACCAACATACAGAATAACACCCAGTGCTCATCCCGTCAAGTGTCCCCCTCAGTGCCCGTCACCCATTCACCCCCACCCCCCGCCCTCCTCCCCTTCCACCACCCCTAGTTCGTTTCCCAGAGTTAGGAGTCTTTATGTTCTGTCTCCCTTTCTGATATTTCCCACACATTTCTTCTCCCTTCCCTTATATTCCGTTTCACTATTATTCATATTCCCCAAATGAATGAGAACATACACTGTTTGTCCTTCTCCAATTGACTTACTTCACTCAGCATAATACCCTCCAGTTCCATCCACGTTGAAGCAAATGGTGGGTATTTGTCGTTTCTAATGGCTGAGTAATATTCCATTGTATACATAAACCACATCTTCTTTATCCATTCATCTTTCGATGGGCAAACTGTGGAAGGAGCCTCGGTGCCCATCGAAAGATTGGCTCCTTTAGACAGAGGCACCAATCGGTCTCAATTTGCCAATTTGAATGCCTTTAATGTCTTTATGTTGTCTGATTGCTGAGGCTAGGACTTCTAGGGCTATGTTGAATAGCAGTGGTGAGAGTGGACATCCCAGTCTTGTTCCTGATCTTAGGGGAAAGGCTCCTAGTGCTTCCCCATTGAGAATGATATTTGCTGTGGGCTTTTCGTAGATGGCTTTTAAGATGTCGAGGAAAGTTCCCTCTATCCCTACACTGTGAAGAGTTTTGATCAGAAATGGATGCTGTATTTTGTCAAACGTTTTCTCTGCATCTAATGAGTGGATCATGTGGTTCTTGGTTTTTCTCTTGCTGATATGATGAATCACATTGATTGTTTTACGAGTGTTGAACCAGCCTTGTGTCCCCGGGATAAATCCTACTTGGTCATGGTGAACAATTTTCTTAATGTGTTGTTGGATCCTATTGGCTAGTATCTTGTTGAGAATTTTTGCATCCATGTTCATCAGGGATATTGGTCTGTAATTCTCCTTTTTGATGGGGTCTTTCTCTGGTTTTGGAATTAAGGTGATGCTGCCCTCATAGAATGAATTTGGAAGTACTCCATCTCTTTCTATCTTTCCAAACAGCTTTAGTAGAATAGGTATGATTTCTTCTTTAAACGTTTGATACAATTCCCCTGGGAAGCCATCTGGCCCTGGACTCTTGTACTTGGGAGGTTTTTGATGACTTCTTCAATTTCCTCCCTGGTTATTGGCCTGTTCAAGTTTTCTATTTCTTCCTGTTCCCGTTTTGGTAGTTTGTGGCTTTCCAGGAATGCATCCATTTCTTCTAGATTGCCTAATTTTTGGCGTAGAGCTGTTCATAATATGTTTTTAAAATCGTTTGTACTTCCTTGGTGTTGGTAGTGATCTCTCCTTTCTCATTCATGATTTTATTAATTTGAGTCTTCTCTCTCTTCTTTTTAATAAGGTTGGCTAATGGTTTATCTATCTTATTAACTCTTTCAAAGAACCAATTCCTGGTTCTGTTGATCTGTTCTACAGTTCTTCTGGTCTCAATTTCATTCAGTTCTGCTCGAATTTTAATTAACTCTCATCTTCTGCTGGGCGTAGGGTCCATCTGCTGTTTTTTCTCTAGCTCCTTTATGTGTAAGGTTAGCTTTTGTATTTGAGTTCTTTCCAGTTTTTGAATGGATGCTTGTATTGCGATGTATTTCCCCCTCAAGACTGCTTTTGCTGCGTCCCAAAGATTTTGAACGGTTGTATCTTCATTCTCATTAGTTTCCATGAATCTTATTAATTCTTCCTTAATTTCCTGGTTGACCCTTTAACCTTTTATCAGGATCGTCCTTAACCTCCACATGTTTGATGTCCTTCCAAACTTCTTGTTGTGACTTAGTTCTAATTTCAAGGCGTTATGGTCTGAGAATATGCAGGGGACGATCTCAATCTTTTGGTATCGGTTCAGACCCGATTTGTGACCCAGTATGTGGTCTATTCTGGAGAAAGTTCCATGTGCACTCGAGAAGAATGTGTATTCAGTTGAGTTTGGATGTAAAGTTCTGTAGATATCTGTGAAATCCATCTGGTCCAGTGTATCATTTAAAGCTCTCGTTTCTTTGGAGATGTTGTGCTTAGAAGACCTATCGAGGGTAGAAAGAGCTAGATTGAAGTCACCAAGTATAAGTGTATTATTATCTAAGTATTTCTTCACTTTGGTTAATAATTCGTTTAAGTATTTGGCAGCTCCCACATTCGGGGCATATATATTGAGGATTGTTAAGTCCTCTTGTTGGATAGATCCTTTAAGTATGAGATAGTGTCCCTCTTCATCTCTCACTGTAGTCTTCGGGGTAACTTTTAGTTTATCTGATATAAGGATGGCTACCCCTGCTTTCTTTTGAGAACCATTTGAATGATAAATGGTTCTCCAACCTTTTATTTTCATGTTGTAGGTGTTCTGTCTAAAATGAGTCTCTTGTAGACAGCAAATAGATGGGTCCTGCTTTTTTATCCAGTCTGAAACCCTGCGCCTTTTGACGGGGTAATTAAGCCCGTTCACATTCAGAGTTACTATTGAAAGATAGGAGTTTAGTGTCATCATGATATCTATTCAGTCCTTGTTTTTGTGGATTGTTCCACTGAACTTCTTCTTAAAGGGGAATTTTAAGAGTCCCCCTTAAAATTTCTTGCAGAGCTGGTTTGGAGGTCACATATTCTTTCAGTTCCTGCCTGTCTTGGAAGCTCTTTATCTCTCCTTCCATTTTGAATGAGAGCCTTGCTGGATAGAGTATTCTTGGTTGCATGTTCTTCTCATTTAGGACCCTGAATATATCCTGCCAGCCCTTTCTCGCCTGTCAGGTCTCTGTGGAGAGGTCTGCTGTTACCCTAATACTCCTCCCCATAAAAGTCAGGGATTTCTTGTCTCTTGCTGCTTTAAGGATCTTCTCTTTATCTTTGGAATTTGCAAGCTTTACTATTAAATGTCGAGGTGTTGAATGGTTTTTATTGATTTTAGGGGGGGGTCTCTCTATTTCCTGAATCTGAGGGCCTGTTTCCCTTCCCAGATTGGGAAAGTTTTCAGCTAGGATTTGTTCAAATACATATTCTGGCCCTCTGTCCCTTTTCGGCGCCCTCGGGAACCCCAATTAAACATAGGTTTTTCTTCCTCAGGCTGTCATTTATTTCCCTTAATCTGTCTTCATGGTCTTTTAATTGTCTGTCTCTTTTTTCCTCAGTTTCCCTCGTTGCCATCAACTTGTCTTCTATGTCACTCACTCGTTCTTCCACCTCTTTAACCCTCGTCGTTAGGACTTCTAGTTTGGATTGCATCTCATTCATTTGATTTTTAATTTCTGCCTGATTGGATCTAAATTCTGCAGTCATGAAGTCTCGTGAGTCTTTTACGCTTTTTTCTAGAGCCACCAGTAGCTGTATAATAGTGCTTCTGAATTGGCTTTCTGATATTGAATTGTAATCCAGATTTTGTAACTCTGTGGGAGAGAGGGCTGTTTTTGATTCTTTCTTTTGAGGTGAGGTTTTCCTTCTAGTCATTTGCTCAGTGCAGAGTGGCCGAAAACAAGTTGTATTGGGAAAAGGAGAAAAAGAGAGAGAGAGAAGGAAAGAAAAGAGAAAAAGAAAAAAGAAAAATAATTAAAAAAGGAAAGAAGAGAAGAAAAAGGGAAAGAAAAAGAAAGGGGGAAAAAAGGAGGGGTGGGGGAAGGAATTAGAAATCAAAAAGAAAAAAAAAGATGAAAAAAGAAACAAAAAACAAAAAACACGGGGGAGTATCTTGTGATTCTGTATACTTTAAGTCCCTCGACCTCCCCCTGGAACTTGTCCTTCTAGCTGGTTCTGGGGGAGGGGCCTGTTGTGCTGATTTTCAGGTGTTAGCACTTGGGGGAGCTGCTCTGCCCCTGCCTGCTGCAGGGCTCAGTGGGGGTTGTTTACCCCGTGAGGCCCCAGGAGGAACAACCCCAGTGGCGGGGCCAGCTCTGAAAGCCTGGATTCAGCCCCCGCAGTAACCACGGAGCTCTCTGTCTGCAGGGCCTGGAGGCTCCGGGGCGGGGCCGCTGATCTGCTCAGCTCGGGGCAGGAGCGTCCTCGCTGTCCTGGGCCCTCCCGGCCTCTGCCTGTCCCGGGGGAGGCCGGATCCTGGGCTGTGTCCCGGCGCCCTGTGCTGCGGGGCCTGCGCTGGTGGATTCGCGCTCCCGCCCCGCAGCCCCCTCCGCGGAGCCGCCGCCCGAGCCCCTCCGAGCTGCTCCGGTCCCGCCGTGCGCGCTGCAGCCCTTAGGGAGCTCGGCGCACTCTCCCGGGGCGCAGGTGTCTGTTAGTGTCCCCGGGAGCCCCAGGGCATCCCCGCCCTCCTGGGTCCTGCTCTAACTCCCTGCGGGCCCCTTTCCCCCGGGAAGGTTGGTGCAGCTCCTGCTTCTCCGGGACGGGGCTCTCCTGTCCTGGGGACACTCGCCCCGGTCTCAGCCCGTTCCTCGCGGGTCCCCTCCCCTTCGGAGGCCTTTTGTTTCTTTATTTCTTTTTCTCGGTCTTCCTACCTTGATAGAAGCGCGAACTCTTCTCACTGTAGCATTCCAGCTGTTCTCTCTTTAAATCTCAGGCCGAATTCACAGATTTTCAGGATGATTTGAAGGTTATCTAGGTAATTTGGTGGGGACAGGTGACATGGGGACCCTACTCTTCCGCCATTTTGCCCTTCCTCCTGGTATTTGTCATTTCAAATGGTTGAGGAATATTCCATTGTATACATAAACCACATCTTCTTTATCCATTCATCTTTCTAGTTAAAAATAGACCTACCTTCCGACCCAGCAATTGCACTGTTTGGGATTACCCCAAAGATGCAGATGCAATGAAACGCCAGGACACCTGCACCCTGATGATTCTAGCCGCAATGTCCACAATAGCCAAACTGTGGAAGGAGCCTTGGTGTCCATTGAAAGACAAGGAATTTTAGTAAATATTTTTAAATATCTATTCAAATGAGAGCCGAAGTTATTCCATTTTCTTCTTCTGTGCTGATGTTTTAGCCAAAACTCCCATGCACAATCTCCCTCCAATAGACACAGATCAATATACTAGTGACTCCACCTGCATCTTTACAGTGGCATCATCATTGAGTGTTAATCAGTGTGATTGAAAAGCATTTCTAGGAAAGAACATTCGTCCAAGTGCACAAATGGCCAAGGAGGTGACCTATACGGAAAGTCCTCTACTGGATTCTTGTCAGAACTTCTGCAGCTGTGACACTGTCCTTCCTAGAACTGCCAGCACGTCTGCCCCTTGTGCTCTGAGGTCAGTGGCACATACAGACTCACATGGCAGGGTTTCTCCAGACTTGGGTCCATGTGCCGGGAGGACAGATCCTAGGAAGGAGTCACTGCCCACAGGATGGGGAAAATTATTATTTTAAATAGGCTAAAAGAATGAGAGATGACAACGATGTTCAGTGTGTAATCTTTCCAGGAATGCACACAAGGGCTTCTACCCACAAGCTGGAGAATCTCACACTCTGGCTCTTCAGGATTTCAGGAAACTCAGAGAAGGGGAAGGGCTGGAAGCAGGGGGATCATATAGGAGGAAGGTCTCAGCATCTCGTGCAGAAGAGGCCACGTGTACATGGGTACCAGTCACTCCTCTGGATGTGACAGTGATGTCAGAAGAGTTGGTATATAGACATACCTCTGTCCTGAATGGCCCATGATCAGCCAAGGGAACCGTGGATGGTTTCACACCGAGCAATTAGAGTGAAGCCTAAAATCAACACTGGGTGATAGGTGGCCACATGATGGGTCACATGTCCTGATCACAAAGGAGGAGGAGAGTGGATAGAGGTCTGCAGGCAGTACCTGTGATTGCAGAATAACACCTAGTGCTCATCCCGTCATGTGCCCCCCTCAGTGCCCGTCACCCATTAGCCCTATCCCCTGATCTCCTCCCCTTCCACCACGCCTAGTATTTGTTGTTTCTAATGGCTGAGTAATATTCCATTGTCTACATAAACCACATCTTCTTTATCCATTCATCTTTCGATGGACACTGAGGCTCCTTCCACAGTTTGGCTATTGTGGACATTGCTGCTAGAAACATCGGGGTGCAGGTGTCCCGGCCTTTCATTGCATCTGAATCTTTGGGGTAAATCCCCAACAGTGCAATTGCTGGGTCGTAGGGCAGGTCTATTTTTAACTCTTTGAAGAATCTCCACATATTTTTCTAGAGTAGCTGCACCAGTTCACATTCCCACCAACAGTGTAAGAGGGTTCCCTTTTCTCCGCATCCTCTCTAACATTTGTGGTTTCCATGTCTTGTTAATGTTCCCCATTCTCACTGGTGTGAGGTGGTATCTCATTGTGGTTTTGATTTGTATTTCCCTGATGGCAAGTGATGCAGAGCATTTTCTCATGTGCATGTTGGCCATGTCTATGTCTTCCTCTGTGAGATTTCTCTTCATGTCTTTTGCCCATTTCATGATTGTGTTGTTTCTTTGGTCTTGAGTTTAATAAGTTCTTTATAGATCTTGGAAACTAGCCCTTTGTCATATTGAAAGGATCTATCCAACAAGGAGACTTAACAATCCTCAAAATATATGCCCTGAATGTGGGAGCTCCCAAATATTTAAAGCAATTAATAACCAAATTGAGGAAATACTTAGATAATAATACACTTATACTTGGTGACTTCAATCTAGCTCTTTCTATACTCAATAGGTCTTCTAAGCACAACATCTCCAAGAAACGAGAGCTTTAAATGATACACTGGACCAGATAGATTTCACAGATATCTACAGAACTTTACATCCAAACTCAACTGAATACACATTCTTCTCAAGTGCACATGGAAATTTCTCCAGAATAGGCCACATACTGGGTCACAAATTGGGTCTGAACCGATACCAAAAGATTGGGATTGTCCCCTGCATATTCTCAGACCATAACGCCTTGAAATTAGAACTAAATCACAAAAAGAAGTTTGGAAGGACCTCAAACACATGTAGGTTAAGGACCATCCTGCTAAAAGATGAAAGGGTCAACGAGGAAATTAAGGAAGAATTAATAAAATTCATGGAAACTAATGAGAATGAAGATACAACCATTCAAAATCTTTGGGATGCAGCAAAAGCAGTCCTAATGGGGAAATACATCGCAATACAAGCATCCATTCAAAAACTGGAAAGAACTCAAATACAAAAGCTAACCTTACACATAAAGGAGCTAGAGAAAAAACAGCAGATAGATCCTACACCCAGCAGAAGAAGAGAGTTAATTAAGACTCAGCAGAACTCAATGAAATCGAGACCAGAACTGTGGAACAGATCAACAAAATCAGGAGTTGGTTCTTTGAAAGAATTAATAAGATAGATAAACCATTAGCCAGCCTTATTAATTATTTAATAAGAATTAGATTCTTATGAAAACAAAGTAACTGAAGAAAACAGGAAATACTTAACTCCACAGCAACAGGCACTAGTGAAGTTTCAAGGTCAGTCAAGAGTAAGCAGAGATGTGCATCGCTATGACTCCTGATCAACAGTCCCCTGGATCAGGGGCTGATCCTATATCCTGGAAACATGATGTAGACCTCATTCTGCATCAGAAATGGATCCTCACACTCTCCTAGCTGGTGGAGGCCCCTCCCCACACTGTTCCCAAGAACCCCACCTCCTTCTCCTCCTTCCAACTCTCATCCCAGTCCTGGCTTCCTCTATGTCATGAGGACTCTGACTTTCCTCATCATCATCCCCTTGTCCAGAACTCCTAGTCTGACTGGGACAGAGTCCACACCCCTGCCACGTCCCCCCCCCCATGCTCATGCCGTGCTCCATCACCATCTGTGCTGGACTGGGATGTCATTGTGGGTCATCACATTCTGGGGTTCCCTGGGTACACCTCCAATGTTCCAGCTCCAACCCACCAAGCTCACCCCTCCTTAGTATCCTGGGACAAGCATTCCTCATTATACGTATTCTGTGTCCTCTCTCTTCCCTCAGACACTGTCAGCTCCTTGATCATGGGGACTCTTCCATGTCCACTTGTGTCCCACATCCCTAGGCTCACATGGGGCACATAGTAGGTGTTCAGTAGGTGGTTTGAATGCACACTGTAAGGACAGTGCTCCATCTTCAGTCAGACGCAGGTGGACTCTGTGTCTCCTGTTCTGTCCTGGCTTGTCACAGTGATACAGGATTGTTGATCCCAATGGTCAAGAACTAATTCTAGAGATATAGAATGTTGATAACAAGTGGTTTTATTTTTATTTTTTTATGAAGATTTTATTAATTTATTCATGAGAGACACATAGAGAGAGAGGCAGAGACACAGACAGAGGGAGAAGCAGGCTCCATGCAGGGAGCCTGACATGGGACTCCATCCCAGGTCTCCAGGATCACACCCTAGGCAGAAAGGCAGGCGCTAAACTGCTGAGCCACTCGGATCCCCAAGTGGTTTTATTATAGGGGTAACAGGTCCTGTGGGCAGAAATCTGCACTGGGATTGTGAGGAGGGACTGATGATATGCTTTTTAATAAGTGGAGGTCAGGGATAGTGTAAAACTCTAAGGAAGTTGGAAGCAAGACTTTCAGGATCTTCATGATCTAGCTGCTGTTAAGGTGAGGTTTTTCTCAATCTTTAATAAAGATAAACATTAAGGCACTAAGCAGCCATGAGTTCCTTGAGCAACTCACTCTCTGCATATGTCAGGTCTCTAACAGTGGGCTGCAGACTGTAAGGACATTTAATTTAATCTATGTTTTCTTGTCTTTCTTTCTTCATCAACATACTCTGAACAGAGCATCATGCTCCTGACAACAAGGAATTTCTCCTCAATACGAGAAAACCATAGAATGTGTTCGAGCCAAGGACAAGGTGCAGGGGCTGAATTGAAGAGAATCAGGATCATTTTGTAGCCAAAGCTCCGTCAGGTTGACCACAGACTGCATTTTACACCAAACAAAGGTGGAAGCTGACTTGGCCAAACAGTGGGTGCTGCAAAGCAAAACTAACTTCTGGGGGGGGGGGCGGGGAGAGCATGTTTGTGTCTCACTTCCTCCCAGGCCCAGAGCACTGTCTGACCATCGAGATTGTCATCATAAGACAGGCAGTAATAATGGCCTCGTCCTCAGCCTGGAGCCCAGTGATGGTCAGGGTGGCTGAATTGCCAGTGCTGGAGCCAGAGAATCAATTTGGGACCTCCGAGGGTTGATTGCTATTACCATAGATGATAGTTTCAGGGACTTTCCTGGGAGCTGTGTGTACCATTGTACATCATAACCACTGCCGATGTTGGAGCTGCTTTCAGTGCAGGAGATGGTGACCCTCTGTCCCAGGGGCACAGACACTGATGGCGGCTGAGTCAGCGCAGCCTGGGCCCAGGATGCTGCAATGGGGAGAGACACAGAGAGTATTATGTTGGGGTCTGGAGACAAGAGGAGTATGCAGAACTCCACATGTCCTCCCAGGGCCCTTCCCCCATCCCCATATCCAGTCACCTATACAGTGAGCGAGGAGGGTGAGGAGGTGAGGGGACCAGGCCATGGTGGAGGTCACCACTGATCCTGCCTACTGTGATCCCACAGCTGAGCAGAGCCTCCTCTTATCTTTCTCTTCCCCTCTTCATCTTCTCTGAGAGGGAGGGCCCATACATGCAAATGAAACCTTGGCTTCTGACACCCACCTGGCCTTGGGTCAGGTCCCTCTGCCTGAGATGACAAGGGCATGGGCAAAGGAGGGTCTGTGTTAGGCCAGGGGGTGGGGAGGTCCCAGCTGTGATCTCTGAGCAGAGAGCACAAGCAGTGCCAAGTGGCAGGTCCCAACTCTGATCACCCTGACTCCTCAGAAATGGAACCAGAATGCCCCCTGGTGTCCAGATCCAGAGGCTCCACTGTGCGACAAGGTGACCAGGGCCCACATCTCCTGCTTCCCCAACTCTTTGCCCACTGTTCCCTGCATTAGGGCCAGGCCAGTCCCTGTATGCCAGCTCACATTACCTCAGGGCTCACTATTTGCTCCACTGAGAGTCTTCAGAGAGAGTTAGTCCACAGCTCCCTTGACCGTTCCTGGTCAGGGCAAAGGTGGTATCTCTTATACAAATTCCTCTTAGAGTTCAGGATCCAGTCCAGCGCAGTGACACACCCCCATGTGTGTGTGAAACACGGCCCCTGCTATGGAGGATGCTGGGACTTTCCTCTCATGAGGCTTCTCTGATTTCCAGAGTTATCTTCCCCTGAGTTCTGCACAGCACTGAGGACATGGGGACAAAATTACCAAACAGACACAGCTTCTTGGATAAAGTGATTTGGAGACGGACCACTCTCTGGGTTGAGCACAGCTTGAGTCTCTGCAACTTGTGTCCAGCATGTTCAGGATACAACATTAGTCGTTAACCCCCCATGACTACAGGCATGGATTTATCCTGACCAAGGGCCCTGGACTCAGAAGAGTCTGTCAAACATCCCACACATGATTGGAGGAGAGTTGGTGTTGAGGGGAATGATGTCCTTGAGCTCACAGGTGCTGTAGCCCTGGGATGGGTCACAAGACTTTCTATCAGACTGCGGCCTGGTTGGAGGTGGCAGTTGGATGACTGAGGGAGTGACAGCCCAGGCAGACAGCACAGGGAGGGGTGTCCCATGTCCCCAGGGGCCTGGAGCTCTGTGGTAGCAGCCCTGAGGCTGAGGTCCCAGAATCAATGGAATGATCAGGCTCAGACACTGACTGGTGCCAAGAGATGCTCAGAGATGGAGCTGCTCATGGGGACGGAGACTCCCCCTGGCTATCCTGAGCATCAGCCTCAACCTAGAGGAACAGGCTCTGTGTACATCCAGGCTGCCCTGGTGAGAGGACCCCAGTCACACTAGATGTCACCAGTGTTTCCTGTTGAAGAAGCTTCTGTCTCCCTGAGATTGAGGCTCTGAGAATCGCTGACTGAGGACAGGTTGGCTCTGAAGGGATTGAGAAGCCTGGAAACTGCAGCATCCAGGATGCTATTCACTCAGGCAGAGGAAAGAACTCTGTGTGTGTGTGTGTGTGTGTGTGTGTGTGTGTGTGTGTGTGAGAGAGAGAGAGAGAGAGAGAGAGAGGGAACGCAAGATGATGAATGAGGCTATGTGACCCCTGCCTCTAATGACTGCGAAACATACTGAGGGATGGTCCTCCATGGAAATGCTCTTCTAAATATCCAAGGTCTTGAACGTACATTTAGAAGTAAGCATCTCAAAGGTTTTTTATTTGAAAAGATTATTTTTAAAAAGATTTTATTTATTTATTCATGAGAGACAGAGAGAGAGAGAGAGAGAGAGAGAGAGAGAAACAGGCAGAGGGAGAAGCAGGCTCCATGCAGGGAGCCCAACTGGATCCTGGGACTCCAGGGTCCCACCCTGGGCTGAAGGCAGCACTAAACTGCTGAGCCACAGGCGCTGCCCTGAAAAGATTGTTAACCAAGAGGACTGCTGTGAGAGCAAACGTGTTAACAATCCACTGAATCAGGAGTCTAGGACTTGTTGAGTGACAAGAAATCTGTCCATTCCTCATCTCTGCAGAAACTACACCGACATCTCTAGGGTTTCCATGTGTCGTGGAGTGCAGGGCTGGGGTGAGACCCAGCCTCCTCCTTCTTAACCCACAACCCAGTCTCACCCAAAGTCCCCTGAGTTCCCTTGGTATCTACTAGGAGTGAGAAAACATACTGCTGAGAGTTTTGTGTCTCTGTGTGTGATAAAACGCTACAGCCTGGGATGGTATCTATGGTAGAAAATGTTTCTGTGGTGGATCTACTGTCCACAGAATTCTTCAGAATGAAAACCTAGAGCACAAGAAAAATAATGACTTATCTTAAAATATGCAGGCAAACCTTTGTCTATGGATTCCTCCAGGATTCCCCATGACTGACGGCATTGGATATCCAATGTTTCTAGCAGCAATGTCCACAATAGCCAAACTGTGGAAGGAGCCTCGGTGTCCATCGAAAGATGAATGGATAAAGAAGATGTGGTCTATGTATACAATGGAATATTCCTCAGCCATTAAAAACAACAAATACCCACCATTTGCTTCGATGTGGATGGAACTGGAGGGTATTATGCTGAGTGAAATAAGTCAATAGGAGAAGGACAAACATTCTATGGTCTCATTCATTTGGGGAATATAAATAATAGTGAATGGGAATAGAGGGGAAGGGAGAAGAAATGTGTGGGAAATATCAGAAAGGGAGACAGAACATAAAGACTCCTAACTCTGGGAAACGAACTAGGGGTGGTGGAAGGGGAGGAGGGCGGGGGGTGGGGGTGAATGCGTGATGGACACTGAGGGGATACTTGACGGGGTGAGCACTGGGTGTTATTCTGCATGTTGGAAAATTGAAGACCAATAAAAAATAAATTTATTATTAAAAAAAGAAAAAGGAATCAAAGACAGAGAGAGAGAGAGAGAGAGAGAGAGAGAGAGAGAGAGACTAGGGGCCTGGGAGAGAAGAGGAGGTTCCTGCTCTGACAGCTGGAAGGGCAGACTCCACCCTGAGTAGGACTTTCAAATTGTTGGGATTGTCCCTTTGTTCTGAATATTAAATTAATAAAAGTAGATGTTCTATGGGAAGAGAAATGGAACACCATGATAACAGGATCTAATTTTTCTTTTATTTCTATATTTTTTATTGGAGTGCAATTTGCCAACATATACCATAACACCCAGTGCTCATCTCAATAAGTGCCCACCTCAGGGCCCGTCACCCAGTCACCTCCACCCCTCACCACCCTCCCTTTCCACCACAACTTGTTCATTTCCAAGAGTTAGGAGTCTCTCATGTTCTGTCTCCATCTCTGATATTTCCCACTCATTTTCCCTCCTGTCCCCTATAATCCCTTTTACTATTTTATATTCCCCAAATGAATGAGACCATATGATGTCTGTCCTTCTCCAGTTGACTTGCTTCACTCAGCATAATACCCTCCAGGTGCCTCCACATCGAAGCAAATGGTGGGTGTTTGTCATTTCTAATAGCTGAGGAATATTCCATTGTATACATAGACCACAGCTTCCTTACCCATTCATCTTTCAATGGACACCGAGGCTAATTTTTCAATTTGGATCACTAACTTTATTTCTGTGTCTATTTCTTCTCAGTTTTTATTTCTCCTGTGTCTTCAGAGAGGTGTAAATAGAAAACTAGGAGGAAGGATATGATGATCCAGAATCTACTTCCAGGAAAATTAGTGTGTATTCAAATCTCTTACATTGGGAGACAGAGTCCAATGCCATAGGCAGGCCTAGATGGTGCCCCACGTCCTCTTCTGTGTGTGTCCCTGTGACCAGGACCACTGTGCCAGATTGTACAGTAAGAGTCAGCCTTGTCCTCACGCTGCAGCCCAGAGATGAGCAGAGGCCCTGCTTCGGTGGAGGTGTCGTCAGATCCAGAGCAGGGCTGGGGAACATTGAGCCTTGGTGTTTATCTGAGTTTGAATAGAACCTCAGGAGTTACGGGAGGGGGCCTCCCTGGCTTCTGTTGGAACCAGTATATGTAGCAGCCGCCAACAATGAAGCCACTGCTCATGGTTCATGTGAGTCTGGCTGTTGTTCCTGGAGATGCAGAGGGAGGTGGGGGGGCAGCTGGGCCAGCCCTGCCTGGGACAGGGAAACTGTAGGAACACAAACTCCCAGGAGGTGGAGCATTTTTGGTGGGAGTTTTCAGGGGATGATAATATCATCCCCCAGAAGGTCCCCAGGAAGACAGATGCTGTGTCCCTCCCTGAGCAGAAAGAGAAGAACCGGAGGAAGAGAGGAGTCCAGGCCATGTTGACAAATCCTCTGTCCCAAGAATGGAGCTGTACTCTGTTAAGCTTGTCTAATTCTCCCTACAGTCTCCAGGCAAATGACAGTGCTCTTTTTGCAAATTGTCACCCCTTCCAGTCTCTCTCAGACTCCATCTGGTCAGTGATTCAGAAAAACTGGTGACAGAGGATGCTGAAGGCAGGGACTGCTCAGAGTGGACATAGGAAGGGTGGAGGGAACATCTGTGGGAACCCCTCAGGACAATGCCCAGGAGCCTCTGCCAGGCCCTGAGGGCACCAGGCTGCTGGGTCTCACCAGGAGCACAGGGGGCAGTTCAGCCTCTGCCCAGCTCTGAGGCCAGGTGGGGTTCCCCCAGGTGGGAGGACACACAGGGCCCAGGGGACGCACAGTGCCCCCTGCTGATTACATGTCCCTTTCAGGGTCCTCAGTGTCCTGAAGGTAACATCCAGAGCTGTGACCCCAGCACTCACCAGTGACCTGAAGGACTGGGTGGAGCACCCTGCATGGTCTGCTGTAGAGAACATGGATACAAGGTCTGTGATTTGAGAGCTTCCCACATGGAGGGAAGATTCCTCACATAATAAACACTCCTGTGAGAGGGGGAATGTCTACAAAACATAAATCATGCAAAAGACTATTCTAACTCAAGGAACATTTAGGGAGCTCCTCAGAGGAGGGTCTTTCATATTCATTTCAGGAGAGGAGTGGCGGTGTTCTGCACAAAGAACATCGAAGAAAATGTTAAAATATTAAAACAATGCATAAAGATCTTCAACCCAAGATGGGAGGCAGTGATTTAACAGAAGCATCACCACCTGGTGAACCTGTGGCCCCGGGGGATCGGAGGGGGGCCAGAACAGGGCAGGACTGAAGATAACCAGGTGTCAGGGCAGAGCACCTGAAGCAGGAGCACAGCAGGAGGAGATGCTGGTGGCTGTGGTCCCGGGAGAAGGTGGGGAGAGAAGGGGGAAGAGGACTGGGTGAACTGGGGCCTCTGCTATGACGAGCCCCTGAGAGGGCGCTGCTGTCGCTGCAGGGGAGCCACAGGTAGGGAGAGGCTTCTCTCTGCATGAAGGAGTAGAAGATCTGGGGAAGGAGCACAAACACTGAATTCCTAGGTCAGAAATGGGAGACCCTGACCTTGAGTGTCAGGATCAGTGTCCACAGCCTGAGGCAGGTGTGCAGCCTGGTGAGGAGGCCCTGGGGTGTATGAGTCCGTGTAGGGGGACAGAAGCCTGGGTTGGTGCCCTGGACCCCTTCTCTGGGTGAGGACAGGGGACAGGACTCCAGGAGGCAGCGTCCCTCAGTCCAGGCTGGCTCTGGGGGCCTCCCTGCTGCGTCCCTGAAGTATGTGGCAATGTTAGTCCTCCCTTCTGATCCAGGTCCCCAGATGTGAGCCGGGTGTCAATGTCATGACAGATGCCCCTACTTGACTTTCCCATAAAAATATTCCAGGAGGGCTGAGGACAGTGACCATGTGTTGGGGGCTTTGCCGACCTTTACAACCCAGCAGGATGAGGAGTCATGGAGGAACATGAGCTGAATGTCCAAGGTCAGGCTGCAGTGCCCGGGACATGGGCGTCATGAAGAAGTGGTTCCCCAACCTCTCCCTTAACCTGCACATCCCCAGGATCCCAGCCACAGGGAGGCAGAGGTGGTGGCTGTTTCTCAACCTTTCAGCCCCCAGAGGGAGGAGAATATCATCTTGGTCACTGCTCCCCACTCCCAGTTCCTCTCCTGGTGCCTGTAATGGGAAGGGCCTGGGAGGACCCCTGTGAGCTAAGGGTTTCTGGGGCTGAAAGCAGGTGGGACCTGGGCCCAGACTCAGGCAGGGGATGCACAGCATCCCATGGATCCGAGGGACAGGCTCCCAGTCTCCTGCTGCCCCAGTCCTGGTTCACACTGGCTGAGATGAGGGAAGAGGATTCCAGAGCAGAGCCCTCTGCCTCCAGTGCTGTGGGTCCCCACCCCTTGTGCATGGAGGACAGGCAACTCCCAGGTCACACCCAGCCTTTCTGAGCCTGCAACTCATGACCCCAATAGCTCATACCCCTGCTGTGGCTGCTCCCTGGGGACTGTCTCCAACTGTCCCCCCTGCTCCACTGCTTCTCCAGGATCAGAGTGAGGCTCAGGGTCACCAAGATCCCCAGGGCAGGGAGCACATGGACAAACACATCAGGGACACTGCCCCCATGGACTCCAAGGTGGGTCCTCAAGGCTTGGTCTCTCTCTGTCACTCACCCCAGTTCCTTATCTGTCACCTGAGCCTCTGTCCACACTCCTGATGGGGAGGCCACAGGCTCACTCTGTCTCTATGATGACCTCAGTCTGTGGCCCCAGGTGTGTGCTATACTTTACAGGTTTATAAATAATCAACCATTAGTTTTCAAACTATCCTGTGTTTTAGCTGAAGGACCTAGGGCAATCGTCTCCAGAACCATAAGGGCAGGTCTGATCTCCACCCTGGCTATGGAGAGGTCGAGACCCTCACAACACAGGACCTTCTGTTTCTGAGGGGACAACGATGTCTCCCATCATCTGTGACCATGGACGTCACGGTTCAATTCCAGGCCCGGCCCCAACACATCACAAGGCCTGAGCCCTCAGCTGAGGGGACACACTCTGTCATCCTAAGGGGCTCATGTGCAGTTTCTTTGCTCCCTTTTCAAACTTCCTGTTCACAATCCCTCAGGTCTCCACCTTCCTGTCCTGCCCCTTTGGGAACAAGGGGTCACACCTCGTTGGAGAAGTGGATGACATGATATTCCCCTGTGAGCTGCGTCACGGACACCAGAGTCCAGGAAGACATTCTCTGCCTGCACGAAGGTGCTGTGGCTCTGGGGTACAGTTTACTGAGCTGTGACCACACAGCAGTGTGGTGCGGCCACCATCACAGTGCCGTGGAGGAGAGTGACAGCACCATGAATGCAGTCACCTCCCACACTCACCCTCCTCCTTCCTCCACCGGCTGTCAGTCATTGGCCTCCTTGCCACCTTTAGATTCCTGCCTCTTCCAAAATACAATGAAATTCCCATGATGTGGAATTTAGTCTTTTATGTTATTCATCCTGAAAAAATGTGCAGTTAATATTCAGGCATGTTTTTGAACTTAAGAACTTATTTCTTTAAATGCTGACTAATATCACCCTTTACGAATATACATCAGGTTGGAGTAAATCTTCGATACTCTAAGTCTAGTCAGTTTATAAAAAGCTGGTGTAAAAAAAAGTGTGCAGATTTTGACTGCTTTGAAGTGTGTTGATTATGAACAAAGTTACCATAAACAGTAACGTGGGGAATTTTCTCTAGAAAGCTTTTTTTTTACCTTTTATAATTCTGAGTGTGCATTGATTTATGTGTTCCATGCAATCATCAAATAATAAGAACTCGTCTTTTGGTTGAAGCTAAGGCAACAATGTTCCCAGGTCCAAAAAGAGCTGACGTGCATCAGCAGAACAGGGATGGGGCTGAAGGACCCATAATAGTTTTACGACCTAAGAGTATTTCTTTTACTGAGAAATCAGACGATGATAAGTGAATGTTCACCAGTGTAAAAGAACCTGTCCCTGATCACCAGGACAGAACTTTCCCTTTCCTTTGACACCCTCTGTGCACAATGGGCTACTCTGAGTGACTCTGAGGTCAGAGAGGATGAAGCAAGTGCCATTCCCAGGAGGTCCCCGAGATGCACCTGGGCTCAGGACATCAACTGAAGAATCAGCAGAATCCCAGCGGGAGCCTAAGCAGGCAGCTGCTGGGGCGCTCACTCACTTTGCAGATGGGTAGGTAGGTTTTTGTCTCACTTCCCCACAGGCCTGGAGCACCGTGTGACCTCTGAGACTATCATCCCATGATGAGCAGTAATACTCAGCCTCGTCCTCAGCCTGAAGCCCAGAGATGGTCAGGGTGGCTGTGCTGCCTGACTTGGAGCCAGAGAATCGATCGGGGACCCCTGAGGGTCGGCTACTATTACCATAGATGACGGTTCTGGGGTGTGTTCCTGGGAGCTGCTGGAGCCAGCCCACATAATTTCCACCGATGTTGGAGCTACTTCCAGTGCAGGAGATGGTGACCCTCTGGCCCAGGGACCCAGACACTGAGGCCGGCTGAGTCAGCACAGACTGGGCCCAGGAACCTGCAAGAAGGAGAGAAATAGATAGGGTGATGCTGGATACAAGAGGAGGATGCAGAACCCCACATGTCCTCCCAAGGCCCCTCCCCCTGTCCCACATCCAGTCACCTGTGCAGTGAGCGAGGAGGGTGAGGAGGAGAGGGGACCAGCCCATGGTGGAGGTCATCACTGATCCTGTCTTCAGTGACCCCTCAGCTGAGCAGAGCCTCCCCTCATCTCTCCCTTCCCCTCTTGATCCTCTGAGAGAGGGAGGGGCCCTCCCATGCAAATGAGACCCCAGCTCTCTGAACCCTCCCTGGTCCTGGGTCAGGTCCCTCTGCCTGAGGATGTCAGGGGGGTGGGCAGGGGAGAGGCTGTTTGGGGCTGGGGTGTGGTTCAGGAGGTCCCAGCTGTGAGCCCTGAGCAGAGGCCAGTCAGTGCCATGTGGTGTTCCCAGCTCTGATCAAGCCTGAGCTCTAAGAAATAAGCCTCAACTGCCTTCTGGCATCCTGACGCCACCTCACCCTGCATGAAATGAGGATCAGTTGGCCATAGGACTCAGGTCCTGTCTCCAGAGCTCTGTCCACTCTCCTCCTATGATCTGGACAAGTCTCCCCACAGGTGGTCTCCCATGACTGTGGCATAGATTTTAGGCTACACTCTAATGTCTCAGTGTGAGGGACTCCTGGGTGGCTCAGTGGTTAAGCATTTCTCTTTGGCTCAGGGCATGATCCTGGGGTCCTGAGATCAAGCCCCCCATCCGGCTCTGTGCACGGAGCCTGCTTCTCCCTCTGCCTATGTCTCTGCCTCTCTTTCTCTCTCTCTCTCTCTCTCTCTCTCTCTCTCTCTCTCTCTGTGTGTGTGTGTGTGTGTGTGTCTGCCATGGATCCCTTGGCTTTTCATGGGCCACTCAGGACTGAGGTGGTGTCTCTATACCAATTTGTCTGACATCACTGTCACATCCAGAGGAGTGAAGGGTCCCTGTGTACAAGTGGCCTCTTCTGCGCAGGATGCTGAGACCTTCCTCCTATACGATAACCCTGGTTGCAGCCCTCTCCTTCTCTGAGTTTCCTGAAATACTGAAAACCCAGGGAGTGAGATATTCCAGGTTGTGGGTAGAAGCCCTCGTGTGCTTTCCTGGAAAGGTTACACACTGAACATCGTTGTCATCTCTCACTTTTTTCACCTGTTTTCAACATTAGTTCTCCCCACCCTATGGGCAGGGACTCCATCCTATGGTCTGTCGTCCCCGCACATGGACACAGGTCCACAGGAATCCTGTCATATGAGGTTGTGTGTGTGCCACTGACCACAGAGCACAAGGGGCAGACCTGCAGGGTGTTTTAGCAGTGAAGATGTGACAGCTGGAGAATTTCTGCCAAGAATCCAGAGGAAGAGATTGAGTATTGGTCACCCCCTAGACCAACTGTGCACATAAATTGGATGAATGTTCTTTTTTTCCCATATTGTAATTTTTAATGTCAAACATTTATAATATGAGGGCCAGGGCTTTCTCCTCAACTCATGTTTATAAATTTTCAATTGGCTTGTGAGGCCAATAGGGATACTTCTTGCCTAATTTGGTTTCTGGGAAGACTTCATTCAGGTCCTCAATGGTCATCTGATTAAATGGAATTATGTACTTCATCGTCTCTAGCTCTTTTTCATATTCTTCAATCCTGGCCGTTGAGAGGGACAAAAACTCAGCAGAGCTTTTCACATCTTCTTTTTCCTCAGCATCCACCTGGACAGTGTATTTATCCTCTGTCACAGGAAACTTCAGGGCATTAAACTTCTCAAACTCATCTACCAAGCCAGCCTTTGCCACATTGGCCTTGTCGTAAGCCCAGTCGGTAGCAGGTGGTTTCTCAGGAAGAGTAGCCAACCTGGAGGTAAGCATCTCATTCCAGGATTTCAGGGAGTTGACAATGGCCTTCTGGTTTCGGGGTATGATCTCCACAAAAGCTACCCAGTCAATGGTTTTTATAGCAACTTTTCGCCCAGCCATTTTGAGATCCTTCACCAACCCCAGTGGCCCACAGTCCTGAATGTTCTTTTTAAGAAAATCATCTCAATGTGCATTGACTAAGACTCAGTGATGATGTCACTGTGAAGACGCAGGTGGAATTATGAGTATATTGTTCACAGATCTGTGCAGACTGCATGGAGAATAACAATGGAAGTGGCATTTAAAACCTCAGTGCAGTTGCACCTAGTGGCTCAGTGATTGAGCATCTGTCTTTGGCTCAGGTCATGATTTCAGGGTCCTAGGATCGATACCTGCATCAGGCTCCCCGTGGGGACTCTACTTCACCCTCTGACTGTGTCTCTGCCTCTCTCTCTCTATGTGTCTAATGAATAAATAAATAAAACTTTTTAAAAAAAGAAATGACTTTGGCTTTCATTGAAATAGACATTTAAAAATATTTTATAAAATCATTTGTCTCTTTTTTTAACCTTATACCAAGGGTCTGATCATGCAGGCAGGAAAGCCTGAAGTGGTGCCCATGAGTCCCCATGAGGACCCTGTTGTATGAACTTCGCAGCCATCTGAGTGCCCTGCATTGGCCGAGGTGTCCTTGGAGCCAGAGAAGCGGCTGGGGCCTCCGGGGGCCTGGTGAGTCTCAGTAGACCGTCATCAGGTACTCAGGAGGCTTCCTGGCTGCTGGAACCAGCTTATGGCCACCACTGCAGCCGCTGCTCAGGGTGGAGGTGAGTCTGGCTGTTGTTCCCAGGGAAGCAGAGGGAGGGCGCTGGGTTAGAACAGGCTGGGATGGGGAACCTGCAGACACATTCACAGGTGATGGATCAGGGGCCAGACTGAATTTCCTCAAACCTCTAAGCTAGACCAGCTGACGTAGGCTGACAGTGGCTCTGTGTCCCTGAGGTCAGTCCTGACCTGTGCACTGACAGAGCAGAATGAACATTAAAGATCCCAGGCCAGGGTGACACAGTCCCTGGTCCCCTCCGTGGACTGGGCTGCCCCGGGCCTCCTCTTCTCCTCCCCCCCCTCCCCCCCGCCACAGGAGGGGCTGTCCATGCACATGGGCTCCACCCACTGACTGCCCAGCCCCTCCCCAGGCCCTGATCCTGGAGCTTGGCTCACACCACACACTGAGGAGGATGGAGGTGGCTTCAGCCCTGGGGAGAGCCCTGGGGGGAAGCACCTGTGGGGACCACACACAGGCCCCCAGGAGAGACTGCCAGGCCAGAGGGGACACAGATGCTGAGTCCCCATCAGGGAGCTCACAACCCAGTTGTCAGGCCCAGGCACCCTGAGTGATGGGTCCTCACTGAGCAGCCCTGTAGGGACCACAGGGCAGTCCCTCAGCGCCCCCTCCTAGTCACAGGGCACACACCCCGGCAAGGCCCAAAGCCCTGAGAGCCCAGCTGGTTTCCAGGGCTCACCAGTTCCCTCCCCATTGACATGTCCAGGTCTGACCCTCAGAATGGGTTCCATCTCTTGGGCATTAGAACATGAGTTCCACATGTTCTCACAGAAATGTATTTGCATTTTAACCTCCCATTTTTGTTTATTTTTGTGTATTTTTTATTGGAGTTCAATTTGCCAACATATAGCATAATACCGAATGCTCATCCTAAGTGCCCCCATCAGTGCCCATCACCAAGTCACCCCAACCCCCCACCCAAATCCCCTTCCACTACCCCTTGTTCATTTCCCAGAGTAGGTATCTCTGATGTTTTGTCACCCTCACTGATATTTTCACTCATTTTCTCACATTTCCCTTTATTCCCTTTCACTAATTTTTATATTCCCCAAATGAATAAGACCATATAATATTTGTCCTTTTCCAATTGACTCATTGACATCAAATTGTAATCCAAATTACAGAATTTGGATAACAATTCGATGTCAGACAGCCAATTCAGAAGCACAATTATAAAGCTACTAGTGGCTCTGGAAATAAAGCATAAAGGATTCAAGAGACTACATGACTGCAGAATTTACATCTAATCAGGGCGAAACAAAAAATCAATTAAATGAGATGCAATCCAAACTGGAGGTCCTAAAAACGGGGGTTAATGATGTAGAAGAACAAGTGAATGACATAGAAGACAAGTTGATGGCAAGGAAGGAAGCAGAGCAAAAAAAGAGAAAACCAATGAAAAGATCATGAGGAAAGGTTAAGGGAAATAAATGACAGCCTCAACAGGAAAAATCTACGTTTAATTGGGGTTCCAGAGGGCGCCGAAAAGGATAGAGGAGCAGAAGGTGTCTTTGAACAAAACATAGCTGAGAACTTCCCTAACATTGGGAGAGAAACAGGCATTCAGATCCAGGAGATAGAACGATTCCCCAAAAATTAAAAAAATAAAATCAAAATTCAACACCTCAACATTCAATAGGGAAACTTGCAAATTCCAAAGATAAAGGGAAATACCTCAAAGCAGCAAGAGACTAGAAATCCCTAACCTTTATGGGGAGAAGTATTAGGTTAACAGGGGACCTCTCCACATAGACCTGGCAGGCCAGAAAGGGCAGGCAGGATATATTCAGGGTCCTAATTGAGAAGAACATGCAGCCAAGAATACTTTATCCAGCAAGACTCTCAGAATAGAAGGAGAGATAAAGAGCTTCCAAGATAGGCAGGAACTGAAAGAATATGTGACCACCAAACCAGCTCTGCAAGAAATATTAAGGGGGACACTGTAAAAGAAAGAGGAAGTCCAAGGGAACAATCCACAAAAATAGGGACTGAATAGGTATCATGATGACACTAAATTGATATCTTTCAACAGGAACTTTGAACATGAATGGGTTCAATGACCCCATCAAAAGGTGCAGGGTTTCAGACTGGATAAAAAAGCAAGACCCATCTTGAGTCTTGATGAGTCAAGAGTCTCAGTGTAGACATAAGGACACCTGCAGCCTGAAAATAAAAGGTTAGAGAACCATTTATCATTCAAATGATCCTCAAAGAAAGCAGGGGTAGCCATCGTTACATTAGATAAATTAAAGTTTATCCCAAGACTGTAGTAAGAGATGAAGAGGGACACGATATCATACTTGAAGGATCTATCCAAAAGAGGACTTAACAATCATGAATATTTATGCCCCGAATGTGGGAGCAGCCAACGATATCAATCAATTCATAACCAAAATTAAGATATACTTAGATAATAAATCATTTATACTTGGTGTCTTGAACACAACGCTTTCTAGAATCGACAGGTCTTCTAAACACAACATCTCCAAAGAAACAAGAGCTTTAAATGATACACTGGCCCAGATGGATTTCGCAGATATTTACAGAACTTTACATCCAAACGCAACTGAATACACATTCTTCTCAAGTGCACATGGAAGGTTCTCCAGAATGGACCACATAATGGGTCATAAATCAGATCTTAATCAATACTAAAGATTGAGAATGTCCCCTGCATATTTTCAGACCATAATGGTTTGAAACTAGAACTAAATCACAAGAAGTTTGAAAGGATTTCAAACACGTGGAGGTTAAGGATCAACCTGCTACAAGAAGAAAGGGTCAACCAGGAAATTAGGGAAGAATTAAAAAGATTCATGGAAACTGATGAGAATAAAGATACAACCGTTCAAAATCTTTGGGATACAGCAAAAGGAGTCCGGAGGGGGAAATATCGGAATACAAGCATCCATCCAAAAACTAGAAAGAACTCACATACAAAAGCTAACCTTGTACCTAAAGGAGCTGGAGATAAAAGAGCAGATAGATCCTACATCCAGGAGAAGAAGAAATTAATAAAGATTATAGCAGAACTCAATTAAATAGAGACCAGAAGAACTGTGGAATGGATTAACAAAATCAGGAGTTGGTTCTTTGAAAGAGTTAATAAGACAGATAAACCATTAGTCTTATTAAAAAGAAGAGAGAAAAGACTCAAATTAATAAAATCATAAATGAGAAAGGAGAGATCACTACTAATACCAAGGAAATACAAACAATTTTAAAACTTATTATGAGCAGCTATACACCAATAAATTAGGCAATCTAGAAGAAATGGATGCATTTCTGGAAAAAAACAAACTACCAAAAATGGAACAGGAAGAAACAGAAAACCTGAACAAGCCGAGAACCAGGGAGGGAACTGAAGCTGTCACCAAAAACCTCCCAAGACACAAGAGTCCAGGGCCAGATGGCTTCCCAGGGGAATTCTATCAAATGTTTAAAGAAGAAACCATAGCTATTCTACTAAAGTTGTTTGGAAAGATAGAAAGAGATGGAACAGTTCCAAACTCGTTCTATGAGGCCAGCATCACCTTCAATTCCAAAACCAGACAAAAACCCCACCAGAAAGGAGAATTACAGACCAATATCCCTGATGAAAATACATACAAAAATTCTCAACAAGATACTAGCCAATAGGATCCAACAATACAGTAAGAAAATTATTCACCATAAACTTGGTCACAGTAGCTTCTTGAAAGATACATCCATGAAGGCAAGAGAAACAAAAGCACAAATGAACTATGGGGACTTGATCAAGATAAGAAGCTTTTGCACAGCAAAAGAACAGTCCACAAAACTAAAAGGCAACCTACAGACTGGGAGAAGATATTTGCAAATGACGTACAGATAAAGGGCTAGTTTCCAAGATTTATAAAGAATGTATTAAAATCAACAGCAAAGAAACAAGCAATCCAATTATGAAATGGGGAAAACACATGAACAGAAATCTCACAGAGGAAGACACAGACATGACCAACAAGCACGTGAGAAATGCTCCGCATCACTTGCCATCAGGGAAATACAAATCAAAACCACAATGAGATACCACCTCACACCAGTGAGAATGGGGAAAATTAACCAGGCAGGAAACCACAAATGTTGGAGAGGATGCGGAGAAAAGGGAACCCTCTTACACTGTTGGTGGGAGTGTGAACTGGTGCAGCCACTCTGGAAAACTGTGTGAAGTTATCTCAAAGAATTAAAAATAGATCTGCCCTACGACCCAGCAATTGCACTGCTGGGGATTTACCCCAAGGATACAGATGCAATGAAATTCTGGAACACCCGCACCCCAATATTTATAGCAGCAATGTCCACAGTAGCCAAACTGTGGAAGGGGCCTCGGTGTCCATCGAAAGATGAATGGATAAAGAAGATGTGGTTTATGTATACAATGGAATATTCCTCAGTCATTGGAAATGACAAATACCACCATTTGCTTTGATGTGAATGGACCTGGAGGGTATTATGCTGAGTGAAATAAGTCAATCCGAGAAGGACAAACATTATATGATCTTATTCATTTGGGGAATATGAAAATAGTGAAAGGGAATAAAGGGGAAAGGAGAAAAAATGAGTGGGAATATTCAGAAAGGGAGACAGATCATGGGAGACTCCAAACTCTGGGAAGAGAAGAAGGGGTGGTGGAAAGGGAGGTGGGCAGGGGGTGTGGGTGACTGGGTGACGGGCACCAATGGGGGCACTTGATGGGATGAGCACTGGGTGTTAAGCTATATGTTGGCAAATTGAACTCCAATAAAAATAAATAAATAAATAATAAATAAATAAATAAATAAATAAATAAATAAATAAATATTTCATTTAGCTCTGCAAGAAACTACCCAGTTATGTTGCCAAACAGCTTGGACATTTGGCATTACCTCAACAGTGAAGAGAGTTCCTGCTGCCCCACATCCCGGGCACCATCTGATGTTGACGTGGTATTGAATTTTAGCCTTGCTGATGGCAGTCTGGTGCTACCTCACTGTTTCGGTGTGTAGTCCTCCAGTGACTTATCATGTGGGAAATCTGTACACCGGTGCAATTGTTCTCTGTGCACATTTTTGGCAAGGGTTCTGTTCACATCTGCTCACTGGGATGACACGACCCAGCACCCGGGAATTCAGGCGCTCCCAAAGCTCCAATCTGAAAGGAAAGAGAGAAAATCATTATCACTAAATACCAGAACTCAGGGAATTCTCACTAAATCCCTAGAATGGTACCAATAGACAGGCAGGGCTGGGCAGTGGGCCAACTGGTTCTCCTGGGTCACACATCTTGCACAACTGCCATTCTTCTCATTCCAACACAGCAATAGTGTGGGTCATATCGCTTCTGAAATCCATGTAACTATTTTTTCATTGGGAGATGAATATCTTCAAAAGGAGGTATTTTCATTAGAATTTAAACAAGTCTGGAATTTAAATTTAAACAATTCTGTTTCTAGTGGGATACAAAGCATTCAAAGCCAGATTCTGAGCCTGTGTTGCTTAGAGGCAGGGACAGGGAAGTGATGGAATAAGAGGTGAATAGTAGGGCAGCCCAAGTGGCTCAGCAGTTTAGTGCCACCTTTAGCCCAGGGCGTGATCCTGGAGACCCAAGATCCAGTCATGCCTTTGTCTCTCTGCATGCAGCCTGCTCCCCCCTCTGCCTGTGTCTCTCCTCTCTCACTGTGTGAATCTCATGAATAAATAAATAGAAGAAAATAAAAGATGTGAAGAGTAGATGTTATCACATGTCCCTGGGAAACAGAAATTATCTGGGTGATATGGATCGTATGTGGCTCTACAGCAATGATGATCAATCTCTCCCCAGGCTGCAACCCAAGGTGGTCAAAGACATTTTTGTCAAAACACCTGGGCCTGGAAAATTAGGTTTGAATCCCTGGCTGGTCTCTCAGTGCTGTTCTAGGTCTCAGGATATGATCTCTGCCTGAGAGATGTGGTAATATTGCCATGGTAACCACTGTGTTGCTACTGCTCTTGTGAAAGAGAAGGTGACCTTGGATCTGGGGTCATCAAGAGATTCCTTACGGGAGTGACACATGTAAACATGGGAGAGTTCTTACTCTTGATATTCACATCCCCTACCGCCCTGGATTATGGAAAAGTTCCAATGGGGACTAAGGGAAGAGGGAGACAGTGTCAGTACCTGTGGCCTCAGGACACCCACTCACAGGAGTCTCCATCAACCTGGTGGCAGCTATAGCAAAGGCTCATTCATGCACCCACATCAACCAAACTTCACTGAGGCAGGCTGAGCATTTTCCCAGTAATGGTGCAACATCCCCCAAATCTCATAGCCCATAAAAGGGTTCATGGCCATAGGCCCCAAATTCCTACTTTTACGGACCCCCTTCTCCTCAAGTGCACAATCCAAGCCTCAGGTGCTGAGCGAGGGATCCCATCCAGCTCTGAGAATGGAATTGCCTACGACCCGTGTCCTCACACAACATCCCACATCCTAGTGTTCAGGCCTAAGACACACAGTGAACCTTGGTCACTTCTGAGCAGTGGAGCCTGTGAGGGAAGGGAAGGCTCTGCTCTGAGCCCTGGAGGTGCTGAATCCATCCTGGGGAGGACTGTACTCCATGTTTAGATGGTCCTGGACCTCTGAGGGAGATAGAGTCAAGGAAAGGCTCATTGTCCTCATTTCAGGAGAAAAAAACTTCGCAGCACAGACTCTGGTTTTATGACATTTGGAAACCCAGGTAACATGACTGTTACCACATTGAAGTGTTTTGTTTTATTCTTGTTTTCTTATTTCTGAGGACATATAGAACTTGAAGAGATAATTGAGAATAGGCTCATTATGAACCAGGCAGTACTTTTAAGTACACATTAGATATATCACTTATTTTACACGTTATAAATGTTCATGGAAGAAGCATCTGAACAGATGAAGGATTTTGTCCCATGTCTCAAACTGCCAGTGTCACTGTGAGAAGCATTACTGTTTCCGATTAGATAGTGAAGGTCAGTCTAGTCCTGAGGCTGCAGCCCAGAGATGAGGGTGCCCTCCAATGACTGAGGCATCCTTGGATCAGGAGAAGCAGCTGGGGACCCCAGAGCCCTGGTGCTTATCTGAGTCTAAGTAGTAGTACAGGAGATACCGGGGAGGGCTCCGTGGCTTCTCCTGGAACCACTTGATGTAATAGGTGCCAACACTGGAGCCGCTGCTCAGGGTACAAGTGAGTCTGACTGTTGTTTCAAAGATGCCAAGAGGGAGGGTGACTGGGTCAGCACAGGCTGGGATAGGGACCTGCAAACAGAGACACTGATGTGTAATGGAGCAGAGACCAAAGTAAAACTTCCCAGCATCTGAGCCAGAGGGGCTGATGGAGCCTAGGAACTGGGACATGGTATGCGAGGCCTGTCTGTCTGTACCTGTGCACTGAGAGAAATACATCAGGAGACAGGAGTACAGGCGATGATGACCATTCCCACACCAGGTGGGGTCCCCAGACCTCTTTTTGTCTTCCACTCTTTTCTACAAGAGGGGTGTCCATGCAAATTAAGTCCATCTAGTGATTTCCCAGCCCCTCCCTAAGCCCTGGTGCTGGAGCTCAGCTCACATCACATTGTGGAGGTTGGGAGTTGCTTCCCCCCTGGGGAGAGCCATGGACGATGCACCTGCTGAGACCACATGCAAGTGTCTGCTTAGGGGACTCCTCCAGGCCTGAGAGTACAAAGCTGCTGAGCCTCAACAAGGAGCACAGGGCCCAACACACAGTGTGAAGGGTCCTCACTGAGCAGCTATGTAGGGATCACGGGCCCATACCTCCCCTTACTGGTCACAGGCACCCAGCCCACCTTGGACCAAAGACCTGGGATCCCAGGGGCTTTCACCAGTTCACCAGGTCCATGTCTATTCACAGTCCCATGTCTGATCTCTAGATACCATGATTCGTACACACTATACACGATTACTCTGCTTCCTCATTCTCTGAAGTGATGCTTCTCTATGGAAAAGACAAACATGTACACAAATGACCTATTCGGCTGTCACCAGAGAAGTTACCACAAAGTGAAAGTTAAGTATGTATCCCATCAAGCATCACTAATCAGAAGACAGTGGGGCTGGTTTGAGGGGCTTGTAGTGGATCATGAGGGATTGCTGGAGTTGGATACTGTCCAGGAAGTAAGGTTCCAGGCTTATTGCCAAGACAGCAGTTCAGCAATGATTTTAAAGTTCAAGTGATGCTGTTACAATCTGTACAGGATCAGATATGACCGAGGGATTTGTGAAAAGCAAACAGCTTTGCCTGGTGGAACATTGACTGGTGAATATTAGACATAGCTCTTTAGGTTTGGAAGTGAGACATATCTCGTAAATTCATGGTTTCTGTGCATTTGTGTTTTCCAATTCCTCTCAGGATATTTGTTGCTTCACACATTGTTTATATTGTACCCAATTATTTTATTTCTTTTTTAAATTTCTTTTTATTGGAGTTCAATTTGCCAACATATAGCAATAACACCCAGTGCTCATCCCATCAAGTGTACCCAATTATTTTCACTTGTAGTTTTGTACCCTTTGCTTGCCTTCAATTGGAAGATGAGTGTGAATTTTTATCGTTGTTTCCACATGCCTGGGATAGGCGTGCAGAAATCATGTTCTCAATGGGCCCCAAACAACTTTGGTATATGTGCAAATAGTCATGAAATCTCTAGACTCATAAGGACCTGAGGTAAAAGATCTATGACCATGATCACCCTCTTCCCTCAGACAACTTTAGGATGAATGTTTCAGATGAGTCATGGTGCATCTATTTAGATGGCCATATCTTTTAATTTATTCTCTTATAAAATGTATTACATTGACTGTTTTCCTTTTTTAAGATTTTATTTATTTATTCATGAGAGATACACAGAAAGAGAGAGAGGCAGAGACACAGGCAGAGGGAGAAGCAGGCTCCATGCAAGGAGTCCAATGTGGGACTCGTCCAGGGTCTCCAGGATCACACCCTGGACTGAGGGTGGTGCTAAACCGTTGAGCCACCCGGGTTGCCCTGATTTTCTTTTATATTTTTATAAAAGATTTATTTATTTATTTGAAAGAGAGAATTGGGATAGTAAGAGAGAGACAGATGAGTGGGGGGTGGGGGGCTGGGTGAAGCAGGCCCGCTCCTGAGCAGGACACCTGACTAGTTGATTGATTTTAAATGCTACACAAATTAAATGTCTAAAATTACCACTCTTGATAATCTGTCAGATTGCATTTGCAAATATTTCACTATATTTCGGTTCCAATCTTCATGAAACTTATGGATTTTTAATATCTTTTATTTTGAAATTTGAGTCTGGGTATAATAAATGAGGAAAATAAGCTTTATAATGTATACTCAAAGTTGTTCATTCCTCCTTGCTTCTCTGTAGTATTCTCATTATTTCCTCCTTAAATGTTTGAAGGGATTCTCTAGAGAAGCCTTTGAACCCGGAGTTACTTTCTGGCAAGGAAGTCAGCAGCAGATATGGTTCTCATCATCAAATTAGTGAATAAAATGAGATCTACCAAGGCTCTATGTTTGATGGACCATATTGAAAACTGTTGATTAAAAAAAAGAAAACTGTGGATTGAGGCTCAGTATTTGTTTATGTATAATGGAAAGGAAGCCCCACTCCTCAACATTTTAGACAGAGAGGGAGCAAGAAAGCACAGTATTGGAAGGTCACATTGGAGAGATGGATACACCCTGGGAGAGATAAATGGGATTCATTGCCATGAACCACTGAACAGGAGAATGGGGCCAGGGAGCTTCACTTTCCATGGTGGTGTTGACTCTTTCCCATCTCACTTTCCCTCCTCCCTTTAAAGCTGAGCTTTTCTGAGCCCGTGAGGAGGTTTTGGCTGCACCTCCTCACAGATTTAAATCCTGTGTAAATGTACTACCCATATGCAGTGAAAAATAATAGTCTCATCCTCAGGCTGGGCTCCTGTGATGGTGAGGGTGGCTTTCTTCCCAGAGATGGATCCAGAGAAGCGATCAGGGACCCCAGAGGGGTAGCTGCTTGTGCTGTAGATAAGCATGCAAGGAGCCTGGCCTTGGGTTTGCTGGTACCAGCTGGGGTAGTTACTTGTAGAGACTGACCCAGAGCTGAGGCCACATGTGAGTGTGAGTGTCCCTCCTGGAGACACTGAGAGTGATGGCTCCTGGGTGACCACAGTCTGAGAATCTGCTCCTAAAATCAAGAGGAGAGAAAGGTGTTCATATGGGAGAGAAGGGTCGCATGAGTCCCTGTTTTAAGTGCTCCCCACAGATGCAAAGTCTTTTCCCTGACCTGAGCCATAGGCAAGGAGCACAAGAAGAAACACTGTCCAGGCCATGGTGGGGACCCTCACAGACTACAGCCTCCTTAGACTCCTGGGATGGAATGGGGTGTCCCTGGACATTTTCATGTCTCCTGTCCCATGAGGTTAAGAAAACATTTCATGCAAATCAGCTTCGTCTCTCTCCCTGCCTGAGAGTCACCAGCATGTCCCCTAGGAGACCTTGAAATGAGCAGATACTGGGTCTTCACACACACACGTGACTGCAGGGTGACCTGAGACACTGGGTGTCAGGAGGACATCTTTCAGCAAATGACCGCCATACTGTCTCTAGTGACCTCTGTCCCAAGCTTCTTCTCTGGAAAGTCTGAGAGCTGAATGAGGAGATGGATGTGTTCTCACCTCCTGGCCCCACATCTACCTCACCTCAAACCTAACCCATCCCTGGAACATTTTCTTCCCTCCCCAGTGACATTCCCTCTTCTGTCCTTGGAGGGTCTTAGTAGTGCCCCTTCCAACAGTGAGGACACTGGAAATCTCAGAGCCCCTGTGACAGAGGTAGGGCAGTGGTCTCCTCTCAGTTAATCATGGACCCATTCTGCAGTAGTCCCCAGGGAGCTGAACAGGGAGGTCTCTTTATCAGAAATGAGGATGATTTTGTGTGAGCAGGTGATGCTCATGGAGCATGTTGAACTCCATTCCCCTTTGTGTTCTGCTGATGATTGTATTCTATGATTATCCTGTGCATCTATCATTCCATGGAAATCATGTCTGGACAGGTTACTCCATGCTGTTGTAGAGGACGAATTATGAGGCCTGTGTGATTCAGAGCTGAGAGCTCTTGTGGCTCCAAGGCCATAAGTTCAGGAAAGTCACCCACAGTGAGGTGGCCACTTGCTTCCTCTAGTGTGCAGGACCCAGTCATAGATTTTCCTGGTCTTCCTCACCCAGACCCTGACTCTAAGGATCAGCCCACCCATGGCCCCTGCTGGCCTCAGACACTATTTCCCCCAGCCTGTATCAACCTTCCCAGCCCTCCTAGAAGGGCCTCTGACCTTTGCAGTTGGGCCTCTGATGTCACCACCCAGGACAGTAGAATGAGCAGGTCAGCTCTGTGGGGTTGAGCCATTCATTTTTGCAGGGATCAATTCCCTCAATTGGACAGCTAACTGGAATATTTATGTCTCAGTATGTTTCAGGTTTTCCGGACACTGGAGTTTGCATCTGCCTTGTCCCTGGTATCATTACTGGGACTTAATGCACTTGAAGTTAGCTCAAGATTTAAAGTCTCTAGAGAAGCCCATTGGTTCAACCTGGGTAATAATTCTCCTTGGGTTACCCTTATAGGCTGACTTACTTGGTTTTTGCTGTTGTTGTTGGGGTGTCCTGCTAGGTTCACCAGCCTCCATGATACATGTCTTGGCTTTTATCTCTGTCTTTGCAACAAGAATATCATACTTTGAGGGATGACATGTCCTTTTCCCTTTGGTTACTTCTGTGGGTTCTGATTTATTTCTGGATATTACCTTTACATGATTTATTTTGTAATGACTTATTGAGACGTTTAAGATATTTTTGGTCTACTTCTGTAATTTGCTCAGTACAAAGGTTGATATAAAATTACATTGCTCTTGGGCAGCCCGCGTGGCTCAGTGGTTTAGTGCCGCCTTCAGCCCAGGGCGTGATCCTGGAGACCCAGGATCGAGTCCCACGTCGGGCTCCCTGCATGGAGCCTGCTTCTCCCTCTGCCTGTGTCTCTGCCTCTGTGTGTGTGTGTGTGTGTGTGTGTGTGTGTGTCTTTAATAAAGAGATAAAATCTTAAATAAATAAATAAATAAATAAATAAATAAATAAATAAATAAATAAATAAATAACATTGCTGTAAATGGTCTATAAAATTGAAATTAGGAGCCTGGGTGGCTCAGTTGGTTAATTGTCTGCCTTCTGTTCAGATTATGATCTCAGAAATCCAGGATAGAGCCTTGCACTGGGCTCTTTGCTCAGTAGGGAGTCTGCTTCTCCCTCTCCCTCTGATCATCTCACTGCTCATGCTCTCTCACTAACTCATTATCTTAAATAAATAAATAGATAAATAGATAAAGTCCTTTACAAAAATTAATATGATACCAGCGCACCCTCAGTTCCACTGCTACTTACTTCCTGAAGGGATAACTGATAAGAGTCTCAAAGATGTGCTGTAGTAATATATATAGACACACTCCCACACATACACACACAGTATATATTACATAACATAATTTTGTTTTTGCTGTAGTTCCATTGCTCCTTATGCAACATAATCACTGAATTTTTTAAAATATATTTTATTTTATTTTTTATTTTTTTACTTTATTGTTTTTGGTGTTCAATCTGCCAACATATCGAATAACACCCAGTGCTCATCCCATCAAGTGTCCCCCTCATAAAATAAAAAATATAAATAAAATACACTATATTTTTTAAAGATTTCATTTATTTATTCATGACAGAGAGAGAGAGAGAGAGAGGCAGGGACACAGGCAGAGGGAGAAGAAGACTCTAGCAGGGATCCTGAAGTGGTAATCGATCCTGGGAACCCAGGATCATGTCCTGAGCTGAAGACAGGCGCTAAATCGCTGAGCCACCCAGGGGTCCCCTAATCACTGATTTTTGACAGCATTAGGATGCTTAAAAAGCATTAGGATGCTCTCCTTTTGATTCATAGTACATCATTAATTCATAGGATAATTTACCATAATTTCACGACTTTTCCACAGAGGAATATTCATTTTGGTTTCAATTATTTGTTATTGTAACATGTCTTAACTAGATGTACCTGTATATTTATCTTGGAGTATATTAGCCAGATAATTTTCATTAGAATTAATTTCAAAAATTTGTAACACTGATGCAGGTCATATATATATTTAATATTTGATAAGCATTTAAGATTTATGTTCCAAAAATGATTGACCAATTTATACTCTCATCAACAAAGTATGAGATTTCCTATTTCAGCAATTTCAGTGGATAAAGTCAAACTCAATATCTTCCAATTTTATAATTAAGAAATAATTTCACTGTTCAATTGTAATCCACTTATTAGTGACATTTCCTAGATCTATATATTGGTTTTTAGGTACACTTTTTTTCTAGGGCTGCCATAAAAATAGATGACTTAAAACAATAAAAGTGCATTTCTGCTGTTCATACACAACTCCACAGTCTGTACGGAGTGGCCATTATCTGTTTGGAACCTGCAGAGGAGTCCTTCTTGCCTCTACATAACTGTAAGAAATTTGAAGATAATTTTTGGGGTTTGCTGTCTGCAGCTGCAGAACCACAATCTCTGTCTCCACCCTCCCAAGGATGCCTCATTGACTCAATCTGACTGTCATGTTACAAGCACAGGAATCAATGGAATTAGGAGGTCACCCCACCCCCTTCATCACGGCATCTGTACCAGTTATATCTGCAGCACCCCTTTCCCATAGAAGGTCATATCCTGAAGTCCTGAGATCTACAATTTCAACATATGTTCTTTGGTAGGATACAGTTTAAATGAGGATGTTAGGAAAGAAGTTTTTTTCCAAAAAGGCTTATAATTATCACTATTTATTTATTTATTTATTTATTTATTTATTTAAAAATTTTTATTTATTCATTCAAGAGAGACACACAGAGAGAGGCAGGGCACAGGCAGAGGGAGAAACAGGCTCCATGCAGGGAGCCCGACATGGGTATTGATCCCAGGACTCCAGGATCAAGCCCAGGGTGGAAGGCAGGAGTTCAACCGCTGAGTCAAGGTGGCATCCCTTTTTTTTTTTCTCAAAACATTATCATTACTATTTTTAAATATGCAACACAGTTGCATTGCACTGAAATGCCATCTAATAAAGTAAATATTAAGAGAATACAAAATGAGGATTTTTCCATTTTTCATTTCTTAGCTGTAAAGGAAGATTTTTTAATGTTCCTTTTTTTCTTGAAGAAATGTATTTAGCCTCCATCTAAGTTCTGATCCATCTGACATTTTATAATACAAAATACCTAAATTTGGGTTTTTGTGAACTAATGCCTCCTGAGTCACTCATACACTTACTCGATGTTAGGACTCACACAGGAATGGAAATCATTCCAGACCCTTCTCATTTCCATCTCCCTATGGATGGTCAGCATTTATAGTGCTCTGGGCTCAGGTGTTTGCCCATGAGATGTCAGTAATCACATGATATTTGTATCCAAACTTGATGAAACAAAGTGTATGTCTCCCTTCGTCATCTGGGTATCTCACTGGACCCAGCACCACTATAGTGTACCCAGGGATACTCAGCCTCGTCCTCAGGCTGGGCACTAGCAGATGGTCAAGTCAGATTTATTCCCAAGAAGGGAGCCTGAGAAGTCAGTATTTATTGTTTCTTTTATAGATAAATGCTCTAGACTTGACCAATATTTTCCTGGGTCCAGTATGGATAGCGTCCTGTGCTGGAGGCATAGGTGAGAGTGACTGTCCCTCCTGGGGACACGACCATGAAGGCTCCTGAGTCACCACAATCTGAGAATTCGTCCCTGAAATGAAAATAGACCCTTTTTCGGAATGAAGAAGAAAGGCAGATGGATCCCTCCTAAGGATGCCTCTCAAATCTCTATTAAAAGGAGAAGTGTCCAGGAGGGGGAGGAGAAGGAGAGGAGTTAAGATCATGATGTGGAATTTCCACAGATTCCCCGGCCTTGAAACTGGCTCTGGTCTCTGGGATGTCTATTTTCTATTTAAGTTTTTCTCTATATTTCAATTATCTAACACCATGTGTAATAGGAGCACAATTTAGTCATTCAAGACTGAAATAAATGAGCCAGTGCTCATCACAAGTGCACTCCTTAACCCCCGCACCACCTTTTATTTATTTTAAGATTTTATTTGTTTATTTACTCATGAGAGACAGAGAGAGAGACAGAGACCCAGACAGAGGGAGAAGCAGGCTCTATGCAGGGAGCCTGGTGTGGGACTCGACCCTGGGTCTCCAGGATCAGGCCCTGGTCTGAAGGCGGCACTAAAAAGCTGAGCCACCCGGGCTGCCCTCCCCACCACCTTTTAAACCCATCCTTCCCCCCACCTTCCATTTGGTAAGCATTAGTTCTCTGGCATTAAGGGTTTGTTTCTTGTTTTACTGTCTTTTTCCCCCATGATATTTTGTTTCATTTCTTAAATTCTACATGAGTGAAATTATATGATATTTGTCTTTCTCTGATTGACTTATTTCACTTAGCATTATACTCTTTAGCTCCATCCACTTCTTTGTAAATGATAATATTTCATTCATTTTTAGGGCTGAGTAATATTCCATCATTATATTTTATATATAATATTCCATCATATAGGGATCCCTGGGTGGCGCAATGGTTTAGCACCTGCCTTTGGCCCAGGGCGCGATCCTGGAGACCTGGGATCGAATCCCACGTTGGGCTCCCTGCATGGAGCCTGCTTCTCCCTCTGCCTATGTCTCTGCCTCTCTCTCTCTCTCTCTCTCTATCGTAAATAAATAAAATTTAATATATATATATTCCATCATATATAATATATAATATTCCTTCATATATGTATGACATCTATATCTATATATCTGTATCTATATCTATATAAAACTTCTTTAACCATTTATTAGTTGGGCTCCCGCTATAATTTGAGTATTGTTGGAAGAGCTACTATGAAACTCTGGGTGCATGTATCCCTTTAAATTAGTATTTTTGTATTCTTTGAGTAAATACCTAGGAGGGTAATTGCAGAATCATAGAGTATTTCTATTTTTAATGTATTGAGTATCCTCCAGACTGTTTTCCAAAGGAGCTCACAAGTTTTAAACCCATCATAAGTAGAAAAGGGTTCCTTTTGCTCCACATCATTGCCCACACCTGCTGTTTCCTATGTTGTGTCTGTTAGGTGTTATGACTGGTGTGAGGTCATATCTCAGTTTAACTTTGATTTGCATTTGGGATTTTTCCATTATCTCCTCCTCAGCTCCAGGGATGAAGGGCATGCTTGGTGATATGTTATGCAAATAGGAGCCCACAGTGCCATCTGATTCTGGATCCTCAGCCCAGCTTGGAGCTTCCATCCAGGGAGGAGTTCTGGGGTGGGTGAGAGCTATGAGTTTGTCCCCTGAGAGGAGACAGCTGCTGTCATCTCTCCCTCTGGCAGTGAGCACCAGTACAGGGCCCAGGCAGGTGGAACCATTTCAGTGAGTTTCAGGCCTGGTCAGCTCTGAGCAGGTGCACAGTGCCCCCTGCTGACAGCCTCAGCAGATCAGTAAAGGTGGTGGGAACTGTGCCCAAGGAATGGAGCCCGTTTTTGGTTTCAACATATAAGCCAGAAAACAAACAAATAAGAAGTGTTACCTACTCTTGAGTCTCTCTGGAAGAGTTTCCTTTTTTCGATGACTTCTGCTATCTTTTTCAGATCTAAAATTTCCATTTGGTTTGTTTTCATGATTTCTCTTTAATTTCTGCATTTCTATTTTTTTCATTTGTTTGAAGAGTGTTTGTAATTTTATATTACATGGATTTTATGATACTCGCCTAAAAATATTTGTCCAATAATTACAGAATGTGAGTGATCTCAGTGTTGGTGTCAGTCGATTCTCCTTTATCATTCAAGATTTTATTTTCCTGGTTCTTGACATGTCATATTTTTTTATTGGCTCCTTTTTATTGGCTCATTTATTATATATATGGCTATTATATAATGTGATGCTTGATCTCAGTTACTTTTCTTCAAACAAGTGATCCTCCCGCTGAGGTGCAGCAGCAGGTTAAGGGTGTTTGTGTCAGTTTCCCGGTGGCACAAGTGAAAATGTTTACCACTCTGCTGCTTACTCTCTGCTGGAGAAGGTGGGGCAGTGATTGCCACTTCCCAGCTCCCATCAGGTGGGGTTGTGGAACAAACTCTTTGCTGGGCCCTGCCAACACCACTTCTGCTCCCCACTGCATTCCTTGTCCTCACTGACACCAGGGAGCGGAGGGTCAAATGCAGGTCCAGCTCCTTTGCTTCCTGCATCAAATTACAGTGATTTTGTGCTCAGGGAGAGCACAGGCTCAGTTCCCCAGTGTTCAGACAGTTACCAGGAATGGGTATACAAACCAGCTTTGCCTTGTACACTGCATTCATTCTCTCTGCTGCACAATGAGGTTCAGATGGGCTCCCCAGGACCTGCCAAAATCATGGGTGGTAAATACTGGAGTGCAAACTACCAACTTGGCCTGCCTTGTCCAGAATTGTTGATGTTCCCATGCGATGGAGGCTCTGCTATCTCCTGGGTGGGCTTTGGGGCACTGCCTGCTTCTGCCAGGAAGATATGGACACCATGACTCTGATGAGCAATAATGTGAACCCTGCATGAGGCACAGTTTGGGGATTCATTAGTGTGTGCAAGTGTTGGGCAGGTTTATCCAAATATTTCCTCCACTCAGGACAACTTATCTCCATATCTTCTGACCAGAGGAGTTTCTGCTTTTGGAGTATTGGTGTTTTTCGGTTTGATTTTCTGGATCTCAGGCTCTGGATTATTCTTGGTTGGAGGAACCTACAGCATCTTTTCTTACCTGTGGGGGGCATCATACAAGAAAAAGAACCAGGGTATGCACTGTTGTGTTTCCCTCAATTTGTTTGAACTCTTCCTTCCTCCTTCTTCTACCTTCTGATGTCTTCCTATGCTTGTTGGTTGTCGTGCGTTAGGACATTTCAGTTGTAAGAGAGAGGACCTGCATGAATGGGAGCACTTCCTACTGTCCAGAACTGGGGATCCTCATGGTGCCTGCTCTGAATGCTTTCTTCCAGGGCTAGGATGGCGGGGATCCTGCTGAGGTGCTGCGATGGAGGTGATTTATCTTGACTCTCAAGCTGTGTAATTAAAAGACAAAGAACAGGGATCCCTGGGTGGCGCATCGGTTTGGCACCTGCCTTTGGCCCAGGGCGTGATCCTGGAGACCCGGGATCAAATCCCACGTCGGGCTCCCGGTGCATGGAGCCTGCTTCTCCCTCTGCCTATGTCTCTGCCTCTCTCTCTCTCTCTCTCTCTCTCTCTCTCTCTGTGTGTGTGTGTGTGTGTGTGTGTGACTATCATAAATAAATAAAAAAATTAAAAAAAGACAAAGAATGTGATTATTATTTTTACATTATTCTATACAGGGTAATAAAAAGTAAATACATTCCATAACCAAGAACTCAGTGTGAGATGTTTTAAAGGCCGGCGGGAAACCAGCATAGCACAAATGTCTGGCTTTCTGTTCTTAAATGTAGAAGAGTGGAAAGAAGAAATTTTGATTCCTTCTTTCCCTTATTGTTTGTGTGTAGAACTTTTTTCTGCAATAATTTCATATTTAGAGAAATAAATGCAAATATAGGATAGATATCTCTATATTTCACCTAGCTTTTTCTAATGTAACATTTGTGTTCCTATGATATGTTAATAAAAACAAGTACTTGCCAGTGGTCTGATCATCTTGCGAAATTGCAGAATTTATCTAGATTTCAAAGTTTATTTATTTATTTACTTACTTACTTATTTTAATACAGTTTTGCCTGAAATCAGTCCAAGTAACAACATTGCATCTATTCATCAGGACATACTAAAATCCTCCAATGTAGGAGTTTTCATTCTTTCTCTGCTCTTGATTTTGGGAATTTGGAAACAGTTGGTATGCTATTTTTTTAAATGTCCCAGAATATGGGTTTATCTCATGTTTTCTTATGATTATGCTAACATTATGGATTTGGGGGAAAATACACAAGAGATGAATTGATGTTCTTAATACATCATAGGGAAGATTTGTCATACTAACATGACGTATCATTGAGCATATGGATGGGGACAGTCTAAATTTGCTGATTCCTTTTCTGTTCATAATGTATCTGATGCCAGTCTACTGGATTTTGGCCATTCTGATAGGTGTGCAGTGGTAGCTCATTCACGTTTGCATTTGTTTTTCCCTAATGATATGTAATATGTAGCATAATATCACACGTTTAAATTCCATCTGCCTATCTCCTTCTGTGAAATATCTGGTAACGTCTTTTCTCTAATAAATTTATTTTTTATTGGTGTTCAATTTGTCAACATACAGAATAACACCCAGTGCTCATCGAGTCAAGAACCCACCTCAGTGGTAACGTCTTTAACTTACTTTTTATTCACGTTTTTTTTCTTGTACTTTGTTTGAGAAGTTCATTGTATAGCTTTTTTCCTTCTTTCTTTCCTTTTTTCTTTCTTCCTTTATTTATGTACCTCTCTTTGTATCCTTTCTTTTATTCCTTCTTATATATATTTGTATTTTTCTATTTTTTTATTACTGCTCAACTCTCCAAGGATTGGCAATTTATCTGAAATACATTCTGTTTCTGGTTTACTGATTTTCTCTTAGGTTTTATTTTTGTCATTATTAAGGGGAAATGGGACACATCTTCTCTTAGAGACATTTAACATCACATTTCCAGTCAGCCAGATGATACTAAATGTGCTACCATACCAGTCATGGCACCAGCTGCTCTCCATTGGCTCCCGTGTTCCTAAAACCCCAAGTGTCTGTGTTCTGCTGCTATAATCTTTGCCTATGAAGTTAGCCAAATATACCGGTGTTTCTAATGACTTAGCGAAGAGGAAATAACTCTGCTCTGGAGCGACACCAGGGTTGGTAGTAAAAGTCCTTATGATGATCCCATCTGGAGGTCTAGAGAACACACAGCCTGAATCCATACATGTTGCAAACTAGCTTCCAAAAAACAAGCCATTTTGTTCAGGTCCAGTGGATTGAGGACAGAACTAAGGAAGTTCGGTCTCAATTCCCCACATCTACTTGTCACCTCTACAGGGATTTCAGCATAACCTGGCACTGAGTTGTTCTCTGCCAGCGCCCAGGGTGATTACCAACCTAGGGCCATCTAAATCCAGTGTTAAAGGTGACAGGTCCTCAGAGTATCCCATAATTAATCAAAATTAATATCTGCCAATTTTATAATTGAGAAATAATTTCACTGGTCAGCTGCATTCCACTTAGTGACTTTTCCCAAATCTATTTATTGATTTTTAGATATATTATTTTTCTAGGGCTGCCATACAAAGCACCACAAATTAGGCAGCTTAAAACTTTAGAAATGAACTTCTCCTGTTCATACACTGTTCCAAACTTTGTAGGGCCTTCCATGCCACGTTCTGTCTGGAACCTCCAGAGGAATCCTAGCTTCTCTGTGACTGTGAGAAATTTGAGGACAGTATTTGGGTTCCCTGTTTGCAGCTGCAGAACCACCATCTCTTCCTCCACCTCCCAGGCAGCCCTCCTTGTCTCCATCTGACTGTCTTATGACAAACACACCAGTCAGTTGAATTAGGAGCCACCCACCACATCATCATCATCTCATCTTTACTAATTACATCTGGAGCGCCCCATTCCCAAATAAGGTCACTTTCTTAAGTCCTGAGGTCTACAACTTTAAGGCATGTTCTTTTGGAAACTACAATTTAATCTAGGCTATAGGGGAAGAAGAATCCTTTCTGAGATGCTTATAATTGTTAACACTTTTTCATATGCAGCATGGTTGCTTTCACTGAAATGAATCCTAATAAAGTAAACATTAAGACAATAAAAAATGAGGATTTCTTCCATTTATTTTTAGCTGTCTTTGAAGATTGGTAATATTTCTTTTTTCTAGAGGAAATATATTTATCCTCAATCTATAATTCTGGTGCAACAGAAATTTTGTATTACTAAATACCTGAAATAGGCTTTCCTCTCTTTTTCCCCTTTATTACTTTGTTTTGTTCTTAAATTCCACACAAGTGAAATCATATAATTGTCTTTCTCTAATTGACTTATTGCACTTAGCATTATACTCTCTATCTCATCCACATTGTCGCGAATGATGATATTTCATTCTTTTGCACAGCTGAGTAATATTGCATTATATATAATGGAATATGTCTATACCTATACCTATACCTATACCTATACCTATACCTATACCTATATTTAATCTATCTTTACACACACACACAACTGGGCTCTTTCTGTAATTTGGGTATTGTGGAAAAGCTACTATGAACCTAGGGGAGCCTGTATCTCTTTGGATTAGTATTGTTATTTGGGTAAATTCTTAGGAAGAAAATTGCTGAATCATAGGATAATTCTAACGTTTTGAGTGTCCTCCATCCTGTTTTCCAGAGTTGCTAATGGAACTGTGCAAGTTTGCACATCCATCAATAGTTCAAGAGGGTTCCCCATTACCTGAAACTTTGCCCACACATGCTGTTTCCTATGTTGTTTCTGTTAGCTGTTATGACTGGTGTGAAGTCATATCTCAGTTTAGTTTTGTTTTTTTTAATGAATGTAGCAAATGTTAATTAATTAATTAATTTTTAATAAATTAATTTTTTATTGGTGTTCAATTTACCAACATACAGAATAACACCCAGTGCTCATCCCGTCAAGTGTCCCCCTCAGTGCCCGTCACCCACTCACCCCCACCCCCCGCCCACCTCCCCTTCCACCACCCCTAGTTCGTTTCCCAGAGTTAGGAGTCTTTATGTTCTGTCTCCCTTTCTGATATTTCCCACACATTTCTTCTCCCTTCCCTTATATTCCGTTTCACTATTATTCATATTCCCCAAATGAATGAGAACATACACTGTTTGTCCTTCTCCGATTGACTTACTTCACTCAGCATAATACCCTCCAGTTCCATCCACGTTGAAGCAAATGGTGGGTATTTGTCGTTTCTAATGGCTGAGTAATATTCCATTGTATACATAAACCACATCTTCTTTATATTAGTTTTGATTTATATTTGGGATGTTTCTTTTATCTCCTCCTCAGCTCCAGGGATGAAGGGCATGGTTGGTGGTATATTGTGCAAATAGGAGCCCATGGTGCCATCTGATTCTGGATCCTCAGCCCAGCTAGTAGCTTCCATCCAAGGAGGATTTCTCGGGTGGGTGAGAGCTATGGGTTTGTCCCCTGGGAAGAGACAGCTGCTGTCATCTCTCCCTCTGGCAGTGAGCACCAGGGCAGGGCCCAGGCAGGTGGAACCATTTCAGTGGCTTTCAGGCCTTGCCAGCTCTGAGCAGGTGCACAGCGCCTCCTGCTGACAGCGACAGGAGATCATTCATGAGGATAGGCCTTGAATAAAAAGAATGTAGCCCATTTTTGGTTTCCGCAAACAAGCAAGCAAACACACAGTAAGTGTCATCTACTTTTCACTCCCTCTACAGTTTCCTTTTTTCAGTATCATCTGTTATCTTTCTCCATTCTATAATATCCGTTTGGTATACTTTGATGAATTCCATTTCAAATCTGCATTTCGATCTTCTCCATTTGAGTGAAGAGTGGGATGAGGAGAACAGGCGCCCAGAGCCTGGGACAGATGCCCCAAACTCTGCTTCTTGAGCCCCACCGCCAGGCCTGAGGAATTTTATCCTTTTACCTGTCCCATGATTCTCAGGGTGGGGACTTCTATGCAAATCATTCCCTGTCCTGAGACCATGCAAGCCTCTCTTTGGAGCTATGACTGATCTGCAGATGAGCAAAGAGGAGTGCAGGAATAGAGAGCACATCATCCAGGACTGAGGCAGGAGCACCTGCAAGAGGCAAGGAGGCAAGAAGAGCTCCCAGCTGAGGAACAGATGAGAACCAGCGCTCTCCGGTGGAATGGGAGACATGTCAACTTTGGGCTCCATAGGGTGCTCAAGGCTCTTGTCCCCCATCCCCCACTGCTCACTGTTCAGCCACTTCAGGTTGGCTTCTTTCACTTAGAATTATGGATGGAAGTTTCCTCCCTGTGTTTTTTTACTTGATAACTCAAGTCTTTTCTTTAAGATCTTATTTATTTATTCCTGAGAGACATAGACAGAGAAAGGCAGAGACACAGGCAGAGGGAGAAGCAGGCTCCATGCAGGGAGTAAGATGCAGGACTCGATCTTGAGACTCCAGGATCATGGCCTGAGCCAAAGGCAGATGCTCAACTGCTGAGTCACCCAAGCATCCCGATAACACAAGTCTAGTCTTTTCATCGCTGAATCATATTCAGAGTATGGATGTACTAGAGCTTATTGATCCATTCCCCTATGGAAGGACCTGATGGTTGCTCTCAAGTCTTGACAATCAAATAAATGAGTAATGAACATATATGTGTATATTCTTGAGTGGATGAAAGTAACTCATTTCAGGAAATACCTGGGAATGTGTTTTCTCCATTGTATCACCAGTAATTTTATCTCTGTAAGAAACTGCCAAGGCATCGTCCAAATTGGCAGAGACAGTTGGCATTACCATCAGCAATGAAGTATCATGCTGACCCACATCCATAGCTGATGATGTCATCAAATCAAAGTTTATCCACGTTAAAAGAAATCTGGTGGTACCTCATTGTTTTAATTTTTATCACAATGACCTATTATGCCATTTTTCTACCATCCTTGGTAAGCGATTGTTCACATCTGTTAACTGCTCAGGCTCTGGATATTCAGGAGTTAAGCAAAGTTCTAATCTCAGGAGAAGAAGAGAAGGTACATATTGCTAAGATTTCAGAGGTCAGGGAATTCTCAATAAAGCCCAGAATGGCACCTGGGGACTTGTTAGAAGGCTGGGCAGAGGGCCACCTTGTTCTGCCTTGTGATGCATCCCTCAGTATTGCCCTTCTTGTCATTCCAACCAAGTACATGTGAGGATAACTTTTTCCTTGGAAAAATTGTTTCCAATTTTCTATTTTTTCCTTGGAAGACCAATATCTCCAAACTAAGATGTTTGCATAGACCTTGTAAACTTAAGTGAGAGACAGAAGTCCTCTGGTTTTGGTGGATGTGTAACATTAGAAGCCACATTCTGAGCAGGTGCTGATCCCAGGCACTGACAGGAGAGACATGAATAAGACCAGGGCAGAGGTGGAGGGTGTAAATTGTCCCATGTCCCCATAGAACAGGAGCCGTGTGTGACATTTGGTGTATGCTGCTCTACAGCAATGATGATCGTACCCTCATCAGAGTCTCTCTCATCACACCTCGATCTGGAGAATTGAGCTTGAACACCTGAATGTTTCCCTACTATTGTCCTTAGTCACAATATGCAGGTTCTGTGTGGAAGCTGTGGTACCACTGCCATGATGACACTGTGTTTCTAGTGCTCCTGTGCAGGAGGAGGTGACCAGAAACCTGGGCTCACCAGGAGCTTCCTCCCCGGGGACTGGCACATGTACCTGTAGAGGATTTCCTCCCTAGATCTTCCACAGCCATAAATCCTGGGATTGTGTAAAAGATTCAAAGGGTTCCAATGGAAGAGAAGGACAGAGTCAATACCTTGGGCTCAAGAAACCACTAACTGGAGTCCCCATGGACCTGGTGTCAACTGTAGCATATGTTCATCCGTGGACCTATAACCTAAATTCGCTGGTGCAGGCTCAACATTTCACCAGCAGCCCTAGGGCTTTTCCTTCTCTTATCTTAAGGCCCCTAGAGTTCCTGGCGTCAGGCCTCAAATTTCCCTTTGAAATTGAGATTGACCCATCTCCCTCATTTCCCACCCTCATCTCAAGTCATCTCTCTTTGAAATAAATAAAACAGCTTAGCAATAACCCACAACCCTTGGACCAACTTCAGACTGGATAAAAAGCAAAACCCTTCTATTTGCTGTCTACAAGAGACTCATTTTAGACATAAGGACACCTACAGCCTGAAAATGAAATGTTGGAGAACCGTGTACCACTCAAATGGTCCTCAAAAGAAAGCAGGAGTAGCCATCTTTATATCAGATGAACTAAAGTTTATCCTGAAGACTGTAGTGAGAGATGAAGAGGGACACTGTATCCTACTTAAAGTATCTATCCAACAAGAGGACCTAACAATCATCAATATTTATGCCCCGAATGTGGGAGCTTCCAAGTATATCAATCAATTAATAACCAAAGTGAAGACATACTTAGATAATAATACACTTATACTTGGTAACTTCAATGTAGCGCTTTCTACACTCAATAGTTCTTCTAAGCACAACATCTCCAAAGAAGAAGAGCTTTAAATGATACACTGGACCAGATGGATTTCACAGATATCTACAGAACTTTCCATCCAAACTCAACTGAATACACATTCTCCTAGAGTGCACATGGATCTTTCTCCAGAATAGACCACATATTGGGTCACAAATCAGGTATTAAGCGATACCAAAAGATTGGAATCCTCCCCTGTGTATTTTCAGGCCATAATGCTATGAAATTAGAACTAAATCGCAACAAGAAGTTTGGAAGGACCTCAAACACGTGGAGGTTAAGGACCATCTTGTTAAAAGATGAAAGGGCCAACCAGGAAATTAAGGAAGAATTAAAAATATTCATGGAAACTAATGAGAATTAAGATACAACCATTCAAAATCTTTGGGATTCAGCAAAAGCAGTCCTGAGGGGGAAATACATCACAATACAAGCATCCATCCAAAAACTGGAAAGAACTCAAATACAAAAGCTAACCTTGCACTTAAAGGAGCTAGAGAAAAAAAACAGCAAATAGATCCTACAGCCAGCAGAAGAAGAGAGTTAAAAATGTTTCGAGCAGAGTGCAATGAAAGAGAGACCAGAAGAACAGTGGAGCAGATCAACAAAAACAGGAGTTGGTTCTCTGAAAGAATTAATAAGATAGATAAACCATTAGCCAGTCTTATTAAAAAGAAGAGAAAAAAGACTCAAATTAATAAATTCATGAGAAAGGAGAGATCACTACCAACACCAAGGAAATACAAACAATTTTAAAAACATATTATGAACAGCTATACACCAATACATTAGGAAATCTAGAAGAAATGGACACATTTCCTGAAAACCACACACTATCAAAACTGGAACAGGAAGAAATAGAAAACCTGAACAGGCCAATAGCCAGGGAAGAAATTGAAGCAGTCATGAACAACCTCCCAAAACACAAAAGTCCAGGGCCAGATGGCTTCCCTGGAGAATTCTCTCAAACGTTTAAAGAAGAAAGCATACTTATTCTACTAAAGCTGTTTGGAAAGAGAGAAAAGATGGAGTACTTCCAAACTCGTCCTATGAGGCCAGCATCACCTTATTTCCAAAACCAGAAAAAGACCCCACCAAAAAGGAGAATTATAGACCAGTATCCCTGATGAACATGGATGCAAAAATTCTCAACAAGATACTAGTCAACAGGATACAACAATACATTAAGAAAATTATTCACCATGACCAAGTAGGATTTATCTCTGTGATGCAAGGCTGGTTCAACACTCGAAAAACAATCAATGTGATTGATCATATTAGCAAGAGAATAACCAAGAACCATATGATCCCCTCAACAGATGCAGAGATAGCATTTGACAAAATACAGCATCCATTCCTGATCAAAACTCTTCAGAGTGTAGGGATAGAGGGAACATTCCTCAGCATCTTAAAAGCCATCTACAAAAAGCCCACAGCAAATATTGTTCTCAATGGGGAAACACTGGGAGCCTTTCCCCTAAGATCAGGAATGAGACAGTGATGTCCACTCTCACCACTTCTATTCAACATAGTACTAGAAGTCCTAGCCTCAACAATCAGGCAACAAAAAGGAAAAAAAGGCACTCAAATTGGCAAAGAAGAAGTCAAATTCTCCCTCTTCCCACATGGAAGAAAATAGAAACCCAAAATACTCTACTCCAAGATTTCTAGAACTCATACAGTAATTTGGCAGAGTGGCAGGATACACAATCAATGCCCAGAAGTCAGTGACATTTCTAGACACTAACAGTGAGACTGAAGAAAGAGAAATTAAGGAGTCAACTCCGTTTACAATTGCACCCAAAAGGATAAGATGCCTAGGAATAAACCTAACCAAAGAGGTAAAGGATCTATACCCTAAAAACTATAGAACACTTCTGAAAGAAATTGAGGAAGACACAAAGAGATGGAAAAATATTCCATGCTCGTGGATTGGCAGAATTAATATTGTGAAAATGTCAATGTTACCCAGGGCAATTTACACATTTAATGCAATCCTTATCAAAACCATTGACTTTCTTTAGAGAGTTGGAACAAATCATCTTAAGATTTGTGTGGAATCAGAAAAGACCCCAAATATCCAGGGGAATTTTAAAAAAGAAAACCAGATCTGGGGGCATCACAATGCCAGATTTCAGGTTGTACTACAAAGGTGCGGCCATCAAGACAGTGTGGTACTGGCAAAAAAAACAGACACATGGATCAATGGAGCAGAGTAGAGAATACAGAATTGGACCCTCAACTTTATGGTCAACTAATATTCTACAAAGGAGGAAAGACTATCCACTGGAAAAAAGACAGTCTCTTCAATAAACGGTGCTGGGAAAATTGGACATCCACATGCAGAAGAATGAAACTGGACCATTCTCTTACACCATACACAAAGATAAACTCAAAATGGATGAAAGATCTAAATGTGAGACATGATTCCATTCAAATCCCAGAGGAGAACACAGACAACACCCTTTTTGATCTCAGCCACAGCAACTTCTTGCAAGATATGTCCATGAAGGCAAGAGAAACAAAAGCAAAAAGGAATTATTGGGACTTCATCAAGATAAGAAGCTTTTGCACAGCAAAGGATACAGTCAACAAAACTAATAGACTACCTACAGAATGGGAGAAGATATTTGCAAAAAAAAAACGTATCTGATAAAGGGCTAGTTTCCAAGACCCATAAAGAACTTACTGAACTCAACAGCAAAGAAACAAACAATCCAATCATGAAAGGGGCAAAAGACATGCACAGAATTCTCACAGCAGAAGACATACACATGGCCAACAAGCACATGAAGCTCTGCATCACTGGCCATGAGGAAATAGAAATCAAAACCACCATGAGATCCCACCTCACACCAGTATGAATGGGGAAAATTAAGAAGGCAGGAAAAAATTTAAAAGGGAAAAGGAAAGGGGGCCTCTAGTTCTATATACTATAAATCCCTTGTCTTCCCCTGGAGCTTTGCAGCGCTGCTTGGTCAAGAACCTGTTCTTCTTCTGTTCTTCCAGTGTGTTTTCAGGGGCAAGTGACTGCTGTGCTGATTCTCAGGTGTGTGCACCTGGGGGAGCTGCCCCCGCCCTGTTTACCCTGGGACACCTCTGGTCCCTGGAGGCCCCGCTCTGTCCCAGGCACAGGGTGACACCAGAAGGACATCAGCACTGGCGGCGGCCAGCTCCCCAGCCCTGGAGTCAGCTCCCGCAGTAACTACCACCATCTCCCAGTCCACAGGGGCCTGGATGCTCCCGGGGAGGCACGGGAGCCCTGATCTGCACAGCTTGGGGCCGCCCATCCACAGGACACTTCTCACTGTCCTGGGCCGCCGCCCCCGCCTCCACCTGCCCCGGGGGGACACGGGATCCTGGGCTGTGCCCCCCGGCCTGTTGGGATCGAGGTCCTGCGCTGCTGGAATCACGCTCCTGGGGTGTGGCCCCCGAAGGCTCCAGGGCGCAGCCCCCTCCATCCAGAGCCCGGGCCTGACCGACCAGAATCTCCCCGGGGCCCCGCAGGGCATGTCCCAGCCCTTTACGGAGACAGACCCACAGTCTGGGGCTCGCTTTCCCCGGGTGCGCTTCCACTGTTAGTGACCCCGGGAGACTGGAGGCTCCACTGTGCCTCCTGCGATCTTGCCCAATTTCCTCCTAAGCGCTTTAATGTCCAGGAAGAATCCGGTGCAGATTTTAAAGTTCCCACTATCCAGGGCTGGACTTTCCTGCCCCGTGGCTTTCACTGCCCCACTTTAGCCCAGCTCCTCGCAGTGCCCCTCCGTCACTTGATTCTTTTTTATTTTATTATTCTGCCTTCCTACCTTGCTAGAAGTGAAAACCCTCTTCTCTCTCATGTTCCAGCTCTTCTCTCTTTAAATCTCAGGTGGATTCGTAGGAGTTCAGGATGTTTTTAAAGTTATCCAGGTAAGTTGGAGGCACCAGGTGAGTTGAGGAAGCTACTCCATCGCCATCTTCTCCAGTTGTAGTGAATTGACGGAACACCTGAACCTCAATGTTCACAGCAGCACTGTCTACAATAGCCAACTGCAGAAGGAGCCACCATGTCCTTTGACAGATGAATGGATAAACAAGATGTGAGATATGTGTGTGTGTGTGTGTGTGTGTGTATACAGTATATGTATACACACACACACACACACACACACACACAAAGGAGTATTACTCAGCTATCAGAAAGGACGAATGGAACTGGAAGGTATTATGCTGAGTGAAATAAGTCAATCGGATAAAGACAATAGTCATAGGGTTTCACTCATATGTGGAATATAAGAAATAGTGAAAGAAAATATAACGGAAAGGAAGAAAACTGAGTAGGGGAAAATTAGAAACAAAGAACAACCATGAGAGACTCCTAATTCTGGGTAACAAACAAAGGGTTGCAGAAGAGGAGGAGGGTGGGGGGATGGGGGAAAGGGTGACAGGCAGTAAGGAAGGCATTGATGGGATGAGCACAGGGGTTATATGTTGAAAAATTGAATTAAAAAATATTTTTTAAAATTAGAGTGCCTAGGTGGCTCAGAGTTTGAGCATCTGCCATTGGCTGAGGGCATGATCCTGGAGTCCTGGGATGGAGGACTCAACATTGGGGTCCCTGCAGTGAGGCTCTTCTCCTGCCTATGTCTCTGCCACTCGCTCTGTGTCTCTCATGAATAAATAAAAAAAAACTTTAATAAAAGAAGAAAATATGCATCTATAGGGGCTCCTTGCTGGCTCAGTCAGTGGAGCGTAGGATTATTGATCTCAGCTGTATGTAGAGATTAGTGAAAAACAAATTCTTAAAAAATGGAAAATATTGGGGACCTCTGGGTGGCAGGGTTTAGTGCCTTCCTTCAACCCAGGGTGTGATCCTGGAGTCCCGGGATCGAGCCCCCATTGGGCTCCCTGCGTGGAGCCTGCTTCTCCCTCTGCCTGTGTCTCTGCCCTTCTCTCTCTGTGTATGTCTCTTGTGAATAAATAAAATCTTTTTAAAAATGGAATATATAAATGTAATATTTCCTAAAACATAGTATCATGGTGTGTGCTCTCATCTGTATGGATTTCATCTGTGCTCTACATGTTTTATGACGGAAAAAGTTTTAGTGATGTTAAGGTTAATTCCTATTAATAAACATTTTGTCTAGCATTTTCGAGGATCCATTGGTATCGAGTGTAAGAAAGGAAAGCATTACAGAGAGGCACCATTTCATGCCAGCATTCCCAGGGAATATGCTCTACTGAGGTCACCAGTAAAGGGATACACTACCTTAGGTCCTGTGTCCCTGCTCGGGAGCTATGGCCCTAGGACTGTGGCCCAACCCCTCATCTTCCTCTGTCACTGTGCTTAGCTGTCTCTTACCACTGTCATACAGCTGACTTTAAGCTCAACAGAAGCTTCTCGATGATGAGGACTGGAGACAAGGACCCAGGGGTTTCTGTCTGGCTACCTCCTAATCTGAGATGCTGTGGGTAATTGTAGCTGCTCCCACTGACATCATGCATACCACACTAGTAGTCAGCCTCGTCCTCAGGCTGGGCTCCTGTGATGGTGAGGGCAGCTTTGTTCCCAGAGATGGATCCAGAGAAGCGATCAGGAACTTCAGAGGGACGGCTGTTTGGGTCATAGATAAGCATGCGAGGAGACCGGCCTTGGGTCAGCTGGGGTAGTTACTTGTAGTCACTGACCCAGAACTGAGGCCACAAGTAAGTGTGACTGTCCCTCCTGGAGATACTGAGACTGATGACTCCTGGGTCACCACAGTCTGAGAATCTGCTCCTAAAACCAAGAGGAGAGAAAGGTGTTGTTATGAGAGATAAGGGTCACCCTGAGACCTTGATTTTGTGTGCTCTTCAAGGATGCAGAGTCCATTTCCCTGACCTGAGCCATAAGCAAGGAGCCCAAGAAGAAGGACCGTCCAGGCCATGGTGGGAACCCTCACAGGATGTGGTCTCACTGGCTCTTCGGCTGGAGTAGGGTGTCTGTGGGCCTTTTCATGTCTCCACACGTATAAGAATAAGCAAGTGCTTCATGCAAATCAGCTTCCTCTCTCCCCTGGCCCAGGGTCACTCACATGTAATCCTGGAGATCTTGAAAAGAGCAGATGCTGGGACCTCACACACACCAATGATAGCATGATGACTGGAACACTGAGTATCACGAAGACATCTTTCACCAAATCACCTTCTTATGACCCTGGTGACCTCCATTCCAAAGTTCCTTTCAGAAAATCCTGAGAGCTGTATGAGGAGATGGATATAACTTCCAACTCCTGGCCCTGCCTCTAAATCACCTCAACTCTAACCCCTCAGGGTGACATTTTCTTCTCTCCCCAGGGACATTATTCCTTGTCTCCTTCGAGGATCCTAGCAGTCACTCCTCCAGCCATGAGGACACTGAGACTCTCAGAGTCCATGTGACAGATGTAGTAATGGTGCTCTCCTCTTTGTTATTCATGGATAGTGTTTACAGGAGTCTGACCAAGGATGTCTCTTTATCAGAAATGAAAACAACACTGTGGGAACAAGTGATCCTCATGGAGCATTGTGAAATCTAATTCCCTTTATGTTCTGCTGTGGATCAGATGGTCCTGGAAGGCTGGGAAGGAACCTGGAGAAGGAGGACTGGCAGAGCATAAGGATGCTCCACGAACAGGGGAAGATGAGGCTCAGGCCTCATGTTTTCCCCAGGGTGAGATACCAAAATGACTGGCATTCATTTTGGAATTACTTGTAAATTGTTCGTTTGATAAATCCTGCATGTTCTTTCCCCTTTCTCTTCATGTTTAAGATTCAGAATTCATATCTGAGAAAAATACTCATACTCCTGATTTGCCTATTAAACTAACACATCCCTGACACTTTAGAAAAGAATAGGTAATTTCATTACTATCAGATTTTGAGATGAAGAGCAGTATTTATACTCAAGAAATTAGAAGAATTGGGAAAGCTGAAAACACAAACAATATCTTTTTCCATAGATAACTATATAGTGACATAAACAAGGAAAGAAATAACTGAAATGATGACAGGTAAAAGACTCAGGCACTTACTGCATATTCCATCATGAGCACATTTGGAAGACATAGTTAGAGCAACTGTCCCTGAGGGTGTCCACCTGGACACATTGCCTAGGCCTTCCCCAGACACCAGGGTCCTATTGACTTTCCTGTGGGGCAGACCTGGGTGGGGATCTGCAGCCAGAGCAGAGTGGAGGGATTGATAGACTGGAGACAGACAGAATCACCCAAGTCCTCAGGAGTCCTCTCAGGCAGGAAGGTGATAGAGCAGCGCCCCCGTGGGTCCTGAGGGATCCTACATGAGTCAGGCAGGAGCTTCCTCTGGGCTGTCTTGTACCTCTGAGAGGGCATACTGATGCAGGCTGACCAGGGAGCTGTAGAAATCACTGTGTCCCCTGTGCTGTGTCCTGTCACATCACTGTTCTCTCCCACAGGGCGTCAGGGAACCAGCACTGAGAGCTCAGGGGCTCTACACGGGTTGGGGCATCTGATGAATGGCTCAGTGCCTCTTCACATCTGCTCCCTTCATTCCATGTTCCTCATCACTGAGAGACTGCACACAACTATTCTCAGGTCTAATCCTCCCAGGGGATCAAGGCCAATTTTTTAAAAAGATTTTACTTATTTATTCATGAGAGACACAGACACACACAGACACACACACACAGAGAGAGAGAGAGAGAGAGAGGCACAGATACAGGCAGAGGGAGAAGCAGGCTCCATGCAGGGTGCCCGATGCGGGACTTGAACCCGGGACGCCAGGATCATGCTGTGGGCTAAAGGCAGGCGCTAAACTGCTGAGCCACCCAGGGATCATGGACCGGCTGAAATTATGGTTGGGAAGAACTAGAGCACAAATTAGCCAATTAGCCCTGTCTTGCCCAGAATTGTTGATGTTCCCATGGGATAGAGGCAAAGCCATCTACTGAGTAGCTGACACCATGGCAAGTGGGCAAAAGGAAATTGCCTGCTTCTGCCAGGAGGTTATGGACACCTTGTTCTCTGCTGAGCAATAATAAAGTGAACCCTGCATGAGGGCACAGTTTGGGGATTCATTAGTGTATGCAAGCAGTGGGCACGTTTTTCCAAATATTTCCTCCCCTTAGGACAACTTATCTCAATATCCTCTGACCATGGGAGTTGGTGCTTTTGGAGATTGGGTGTTTTTTGGCTTGTTTTTATGCCTCTCAGCCTCTGGATAGTTCTTGGTTGGAGGAACTTACAGCCTCGTATCTTACATGTGGGGGACATAATACAAGAGAAGGAACCCCGGGTTCTCACTGTTGTGCTGTGTTTTCCTCAATTTGTTTGAAGTCTTCCTACTTCATTCTACCTTCTGAAGTCTTCCTATACTTGTCTGTTGTAGTGTGTCAGGACATTTCAGTTGTAAGATCAGACCTGATTGAATGGGAGCACTTCCTGTTGTCCAGAACTAGGGATCCTCATGGTGCCTTCTCTGATTGCTTCACTGCAGTGCTAGGATGAGGAGGATCCTGCTGAGGTGATGCTATGGAGGTGATTAATCTTGACTCTCAAGCTGTTAAAGTAAAAGACAAGTAATTTGAGTATGTTTTTACATTTTTCTTTATAGAATAATAAAAACTATAGACAGCACATAACCAAAATATCAATGGAAGAAGTTTTACAAGCCAGATGGGACCCGTTATAGTACAAATGTCCAGCTTTTTGTTCTTAAATGCAGGGGATGGAAGAGGATATATTTTTATTCCCACTTCCCATATGTTTTTGTGTGTTGAACTTTTTATTTATATACAGAAAAAAGGCAAAAATGTGTTAGAGATGTCTAACCTACATTTCTTTTTTTAAGATTTTATTTATTTATTTATTTATTTATTTATTTATTTATTTGAGAACCAGAGAATGAGAGAGAGACAGAGACACAGGCAGAGGAAGAAGCAGGCCCCATGCACGAAACCCAATGTGGGACTCGATCCCGGGTCTCCAGGATCAGTCCCTTGGCTGAAGGCAACACTAAACCGATGAGCCACCTGGGCTGCCCCTAAGATACATTTCACCCATTTTTTCTAATGGCTTTCAGAGTGAGGGACCCAGAGCACTGGAAATGAGGGGTAGCGAACCTGCTGAATCTCATAAAGGGTTTTTATCTCTTTGCTGCCTCAGCTTTGACCTTCTGTGTCCCTAATTGACGTGAGGGTAAAGACCCCAACTGTTCTCCTTGCATCTCCTTTGCAGTCATGAATAGGGGGCCCTGGCCTCTTCCTGACAGATGGAGGATTTACTACATATGTCCAGGGAACCGCTGAGGACAGAGAGAGGCTGTGTCACGATAGGACCTGGCCATGGAGCCCCAGCCACCACTGACCCAGAGAAGTACTTACATTCACAATCTCCAGATTCATATCAGTAGGTGTGGAAAGGAGGAGCCTAGTTGGGTGTGAGTGCTGGTGTATCAGGGCCTGCTGTGTGTATTAGGATTAGACCCTTCCCTTATAAGACACTCAGCATATGAGGAGAGAGATGGAGGGTCCCCAACTGCCCTTGGCCTGTGACTAGTACAGAAAGTAGTGATATGGAGGTAGGACGTGTGCAGGACATCATGCAGCAAACCCTGAGATCTACAGATCTGCTGGTACCCCCCACAGTCTCCCTCACTGCCACCAACATCCCTGAGCAGGGGCTCCTCATGCACATCCACACTCCACCCCTGGAGAAGTCCAACAGCTTCAGGCCATGAGGAAGGGTCTCTCAAATGGGCCTATCTAAGGATCTTTCTCCTCCTGTTCTCCACAGGGTGGCCTAGGCAGGACGATGCAGGGAAGGAAGCACAAGAACATCCAGAACTAAAACCTAATCATTAGAGCCCTACTGGGAGGCTGCAAAGGCCTTTGGTTGTCCCTGAAGTAGGGCTCACACCCAGGGGGACTCAGCTCATGGGAAGCCTCCTGTCAGCAAGAACATGGCAGGAGGGGTCACAGCAGTGACCAGTGAGCTCCCCGTCTCATCAAAAAGGACCCAGACATCCTGTCTGACTTCCCAGTGCAAACTAGAAATGTGTCCATTAACAACTATCTGGAAAGACAAGTAGAGATGGATGTACACATTGTGTGGCTCCTATTTATGACCATATGTATTGTCAGTCCTCAATCAATCAACAGTAGTAGAATTTAGAATTTTTATCTATGGGCATTTTACGAAATAAGAAATGTGAATTATGCCATGAATGGAATAATACTTGAAAACTTTTGTAAAAAATATTTTAACATTTATTTGAGAGAGAGAGAGAGAGAGAGAGAGAGAAGCAGGCTCCATTCAGGGACTCAAATGCAGGACTCAATCTGGGACCTCAGAATCACGCCCCAGGCTGAAGGCAGTGCTAAACCACTGAGCCATCCAGGGATCCTCAAAACTTGAAAACTTCTAATCATTATTATTTCTCCAACAATAAGTGCAGTCGACTTTCTTTTTTTTTATTTATTTATGATAGTCACAGAGAGAGAGAGAGAGAGAGAGAGAGAGGCAGAGACATAGGCAGAGGGAGAAGCAGGCTCCATGCACTGGAAGCCCGACGTGGGATTCGATCCCGGGTCTCCAGGATCGCGCCCTGGGCCAAAGGCAGGCGCCAAATCGCTGCGCCACCCGGGGATCCCTGCAGTCGACTTTCAACTATGAAATGAACTGAATGGAGTAACTCAGTGAAGAGAAAACCCATTGCACACCAGGATGGGTGCTGCTGTTTGATTCTAGGGAGGAGTCGGAAATAAGTGCAATGTTTAAACCCCCTTCATGCACATGGACTTAAGTCCCCTGTAAGGTGAGAGCCAAGGCTGTGGCCACATGTCAGTCCAACCCTCTATTGGCTGTGAGGTGACAGCTCACCTGGAGACTCATAAGGAACCTCCAGTACATGGCACTTTCAAATGTCCTCAGACGTGTAGACGTGCATGTGCAGACCTCATGGCTGACAGATCTAGGGGACTGGACGTCAAAGCCACCTCTTATTCTTTGTGAAACACACAACTGAGAGCCTCTCACGAGAGTCTCAGGGCAGGAACCAGGAAGGAAAAATAATTATTCCGGAACTTGACAGCTGCAGGTCCCAGGATAGGCAGCATGACCCTGCCATCACTGATAACTCCCTGTGGACCTTCTCCATGATAAGAGCCTGCTGGTCAACACCAGATCTGATCCTGACTGTAAGCTCCACAGAAGCTTCTCAATGAAGAGGACCAGATAAAAGGACCCAGGGGTTTTTGTCTCACTTCCTCCTTATCTGAGATGTTGTGAGTAAGCGAGGCTGCTCCCACTGCCATGTTCTGTAACACAGTAGTAGTCAGCCTCGTCCTCAGGCAGGGCTCCTGTGATGGTGAGGGCGGCTTTGTTCCCAGAGATGGATCCAGAGAAGTGACCAGGGACCCCAGAGGGGCAGCTGTTTTTGTTGTATATAACTGTGCTAGCAGCCTGGCCTGGGTTCTGCTGGTATAGCTGGGGTAGTTACTTGTAGTGACTGACCCAGAGCTGAGGCCACAAGTGAGTGTGACTGTCCCTCCTGGAGACACTGACAGTGATGGCTCCTGAGTCACCAAAATATGAGAATCAACACCTAAAACCAAAAAGAGAGAAAGGTGCTCTTATGGGAGACAAGGGTCACATGAATCCCTGTTTCTCTGTGCCCCCAACGGATGCAGAGCCCATTTCCCTGATCTGAGACATAAGCAAGGAGCCCGAGAAGAAACACTGTCCAGGCCATTGTGGGGACCCTCACCGGAGGTGGGCTCCACAGGCTCTTCGGCTGGAGAAGGGTGTCCCAGGACCTTCTCATGACTCCACACCTATGAGAATAAGCAAGTGCTTTATGCAAATCAGCTTCCTCTCTCTCCCTGCCCCACAGTCACTCACAAGTCTCCTGGGAGATCTTGAAAGGGACAGATGCTGGGACCTCACACACACAAATGTCTGCAGGGTGACCTGGGACACAGACTGCCAGGAAGACATCTTTCACCAAATCACGTACCTATGACCCTGGTGACCTCCATCCCAAAGTTCCTCGCTGAGAATCCTGACAGCTGTATGAGGAGATGGATACATTCTCCAACTCCTGGCCCAGCCTCTAAATCACCTCAAGTCTAACCCCATTCTGGAACATTTTATTCCCTCCCCAGGGACATTGCTCCTTGTGTCTTTGGAGGATATTAGCAGTCACTCCTCCAGCCATGAGGACACTGGGAATCTCAGAGTCCATGTGACAGATGTAGCGATCGTGGTCTCCTCTTCGTTAATCAGGGACCATGTATGTAGTAGTCCAGGGCAAGCTGACCAAGGATGTCTCTTTATCAGAAATGAACCCAACACTCTGTGAACAAGTGAGCCTCATGGACCATTTTGAACTCCATTTCCCATTGTGTTCTGCTGAGGATCAGATGGTCCTGGAAGGCTGGGTAAGGAACCTGGAGAAGGAGGACTGGCAGGAGCATAAGGAGTCTCCAGGAAGAGAGGAAGATGAGGCTCAGGGCTCATGTTTGCCCAAGTGTTAGATACCAAAATGCCTGCCATTCATTTTGCAACTACTTGTAAATTGTTGGTTTGATAAACCATGCATGTTCTTTTTTCCTTTCTCTTCATGTTTGAGAGACTAAACTCATATCAGAGAAAAACAATCATACTCGTGATCTTCCAAATAAACTAAGGCATCCCTGACACTTTAGAAAACAATAGGTAATTTCACATCTATCAAATTTTGAGATGAGGAATGATATTCATACAAAGAAAAAAGAAGGAATGGGGAAAGCTAAAAACACAAACAGTACCTATTTCCATAGATAACTATAAAGTAGTGACATAAATGAGAAAGTCCAGTAAGAAATAACTACTGAAATGCTAGCACACAAAGGACTCAGGCACTTACTGCCTATTTCATCAAGAGCACAATGGGAAGTCATACATAGAGCAAGGGTCCCTGAGGGTAGCCACCTGGAAACATTGCCCCAGGCCTTTCCCAGACACCAGCGTCCTATTGACTTTCCTGTGGGGGCAGATCCAGGGCGGGTGGGGGATCTGCAGCCAGAGCAGAATGGAGGGATTGATAGACTGGAGACAGAATCACCTAAGTCCCCAGGAGTCCTCACAGGCATGAAGGTGATAGAGCAGCGCCCCCGGGGGTCCTGAGTGATCTTACATGAGTCAGACAGGAGCTTCCTCTGTGCTGTCTTGTACCTCTGAGAGGACATACTGATGCAGGGTGACCAGGGAGCTCTAGAGATCACTGTGTCCCCTGTGGTGCATCCTGTCACATCACTGTTCTCTCCCACAGGGTATGAAATATAGTTCATCTTGAATTAACTGGGGAGTCACAATAATCAGCCAGCCTCCCTCACCTTGAAGGGAGCCCTGAGCCACCCCTAGAACCTGTCTCAGGCATCCTCAAGGCTTCCCAAGTCAGAGGAATCCTTCCCTACTGGGAAGGTCTGGAGCCACTGGTGAGCACAAGGATTGGAAACTGGCTGTGGAGAACCCAGGGCCCAGGAGCCCCTCGCAAAGTTGGAAGATGCAGACAGAAACCCTGTCCCCCGCTGGCTCTAGGGTGATGCAGGCCGTCCCTGGGAGAGCTGTCTTGGCTCTGCTGCTCATCTCAGAAGGACCATGTTGATGCACTCTGTTCTAAAGGGTCTATGGTACCCAGGTAACCCATCAGTGGGACGAAGTGTGAGCAGATAAAGCTACAGGGTGTCCAGGATGAAAGAAAGAAAGAAAGAAGAAAGAAAGAAAGAAAGAAGAAAGAAAGAAAGAAAGAAAGAAAGAAAGAAAGAAAGAAAGAAAGAAAGAAAGAAAGAAAGAAACCACAGTGAGAGATATAGCTTTCCTGACACAAGAGAAGTCATTTTAGTCCCCAGCTATATTCTGGGATCTCTGTCCTAGTGTCTCTCCTTTCCCAGCACACATCTTGCAGATCTACGTAAGATTTAAAAAGAAATACAAAACAAACAAACAAACAACAAAAAACCAATCAGTAGTTGAGGATTTTAACAGGACAAAGAGAATGAGGACCTGACAGTCTCTACATGGCCAGGAGAGATCCTGACCACATCAGAGAACACAAATCAGTGGTGAACCCCCCAGTGCTGACTCAAAGGAAGCCAGGCCCTGCACTCCTTACCCCAGATGAGGAACCCAAACCCTTTCTGGGTTACACTGGCTCTGAGAGCTGGACCTCAGCGCCTTCCCACTGTGGGACAGTGACCTCTGCTTCACTCCTGAACAAAAGAAACTATTTGGGCAGCCCTGGGTGGCTCAGCTGTGTACCACTGCCTGCAGCCTGGGGCACGATCCTGGAGACCCAGGATGAAGTCCCAAGTCGGGTCCCTGCATGGAGCCTGCTTCTCCCTTTCCCTGTGTCTCTACCTATCTCTCTCTCACTCTCTGTTTCTGTGTGTGTGTGTGTGTGTGTCATGAATAAACAAAATCTTTAAAAAAAAAGAAAAGAAACTATTTAACTTTTCTCCATACCTGATCCCTGCAAAACTCACAGTCTGTCATTGAGCACTCTTATACTTTTATGACAATAACACAAGGTTTTAAGATTTTTTTTTATAAGAAGATATAACTGGAAACAACGGTTATATTACCAAGATGTTGACTAGAATGTCATACTGGTTTTATATATATAAATTTTCGTTTATTTATAATATATTTATAAATATATATATTTTATTGGAGTTCGAATTGCCAACATATACTAAACAACCCAGTGCTCATCTCGACAAGTGCTCCCCTCAGTGCCCATCAATCCAGTCACCCCATCTCTCCTTCCACTATCCCTTAGCGGAAAAGGAGATAAAATGAGTGGGAAAAATTAGAGACGGTGACAAAACATGAGAGACTCCTGACTGTGCGAAACGAACAAGGAGTAGAATATCATATTTGAATGAGACATATGCATCTGTATACATCTATACACGCATAATCAGATATGACCAATCAGATTTAGGGAACTAACGTTGGCTTTACAGATACAGTATAACCTCTTGGAAATATCATCCTACCACCTTCTTACAGAGTATCCAACAGCTTTACCAGGCTAGTCAGGAGGTCATGTCCTGGCAGGGCGGGAACCTTGGGATATTTGGGTACCTCAAGAACAGACAGTGCACCCAAGTGTATACGTGTTTCAGGCTAAGTCTGATGACAAGTTTGGCACAAGTTTTGGCTTCGCTTCTATACTGGAGGAGCTGTTAAATATTTCGTCCAGAGTTTTTTCACAAAAGTTGCAGCAAATCACATTTTAACAAGAACCTATATGTTTAAGTGCCATGCTTGCTGCAAGTATATTTAGTAGAAATGAGGCTGGTTGTTGAGAAAACATGTATTTCAATGACACATCTGAGTAAATACTTGAGTCAATTCCTGTTCATTATAACCTGAACTTGATCCTGATTTTCTCTAGCTTCCTAAAATCCCTGGCTACAAGTCTGAGAACTAGCATGCTGATTTTTCTCCAGCCTTTGGAAAGTGCATTCAAACTGGCCTATATCCTGACGTCCTGAAAGGTAACTGTGAATCCAATGATAGACCTTCAGAGAAGTCACCACAGCGGCTCAGGTAGAGGTGGTCTTCATGCCAGTGACTCTCTGGGACAGAGATCACCAGACCCATTTGAACTACAAACCAGGAAATCTGTCAGATTGTCACAGCCTCCTGTCACTCTACCTGAAGATGACATGAGCTTGACATCAAGAAATCTTCTCCACTGGTTGACCTCAGAACTCAGCAACTACTTACAATTTCATTCACTCATTTACCATCCTTTTTTCCCCATACAACTGCCTCCTGTTTAATACCTGATTTCTTAAACCACAAGCCTGACTTTGAGAATGCACCTCCATCAACCCCTCCTGAAATGGGTTTAAATAAACTGGCCTATTGTCAGGAGAGAGTCAACAAAACTGAACAATCTGCTAGCACAAGTTTTATATTTGGGAAATGTCAGAGAAGGGAGGGAACTGGCTAAAGATAGGCGGCCTAAGCTTGGATCCCATTGGCATGTATATTATTTTTACTTTAAACAAATGAAACTCAGCAGATTTAGGAAAAGCTCTATAATCTCCCAAAACTGCCAGCTTGTACGAGGAAGAGAGCTATTACCAGGCTCCCTCTTTACCTAAGACATGTATCTACAGAGCAGGAAAACCTCTCTTTTCCAAACAACTCCTCTCACCTTCCCTCTAATGCACTTTCTCCTCTTTGGTCATCGACCCCTGCCCCTCTCCTTCACTCACATAAATGTCATGGTGCCTGACTGTCTTTGGAATTCTCCACGTCTGTGTGGATACCCACTATGTAGGCTATGAAACTTGATTTTCTCCTGTTAATCTGCCAAATTAGATTTTATTAATTCTTTATTATTCTTTAATAAGAATTAGATTCTTATGAAAACAAGGGACCTGAAGAGCACAGGAAATACTTAACTCCACAGCAACAGGCACTGGGGACGTTTCATCAGAGGTAAGTCAAGAGTAAGCAGAGATGTGCATCCCTAGGACTTCTGATCAACATTCCCCTGGATCAGGGGCTGATCCTATATCCTGCAAACATGAGGTAGACATTATCCTGCATCAGAAATGGATCCTCACACTGTCCTAGCTGGTGGAGGCCCCTCCCCACACTCTTCTCAAGAACCCCACCTCCTTCCCCTCCTTCCAACTCTCATCCCTGTCCTGGCTTCCTCTATGTCATGAGGACTCTGACTTTCCTCATCATCATCCTCTTGTCCAGAACTCCTAGTCTCACTGGGACAGAGTCCACACCCCTGCCATGTCCCCCCTACTGCTCACACCCTGCTCCATCACTATCTGGACAGGAATGGGATGTCATTGTGGGACATCACATTCTGGGGTTCCCTGGGTACACCTCCAATGTTCCAGTTCCACCCCACCAAGCTCACCCCTCCTCAGTATCCAGGGACAAGCTTTCCCATTTTTATTATATGTTTATTCTGTGTCCTCTCTCTTTCCCCGGAAACTGTCAGCTCCTTGATCATGGGGACTCTTCCATGTCCACTTGTGTCCCACATCCCTAGGCTCACATGGGGCACATACTAGGTGTTCAGTAGGTGGTGTGAAAGCACACTGTAAGGACAGTGCTCCATCCTCAGTCAGATGCAGGTAGACTCTGTGTCTCCTGTTCTGTCCTGACTTGTCACAATGATACAGGATTGCCGATCCCAATGGTCAAGAACGAATTCTCGAGATATATAATGTTGGTAACATTGTGGTTTTATTATAGGGGTAACAGGTCCTGTGGGCAGAAAGCTGCACTGGGATTGTGAGGAGGGACTGATGATATGCTTTTTAATAAGTGGAGGTCAGGGATAGTGTAAAACTCTAAGGAATTGGGAAGCAAGGCTTTCAGGACCTTCATGATCTAGCTGCTGTTAAGGTGGGGTTATTCTCAATCTTTAATAAAGATAAACATTAAGGCACTAAGGCAGTCATGAGTTCCTTGAGTAACTCAATCTGTTCATATGTCAGGTCTCTAACAGTGGGTTGCAGGCTGTAAGGACATTTAATTTAATATTTATTTTTCTTGCCTTTTTTTCTTCATTGATAGATTCTGTACACAGGCCATCATGCTCCTGGCACCAAGGAATTTTTCTTCAATAAAAAAAACTATAGAATGTGTTCGAGCCACAGACAGGGAGGAGAGGCTGAATTGAAGAGATTCAGGATCATTTTGGAGCCAAAGCTCCATCACGTTGACCACAGACTGCAGTTTACACCAAACAAAGGGGGAAGCTGACTTGGCCAAACAGTGGGTGCTGCAAAGCAAAACTCATTTCCGGGGAGAGAGCATGTTTGTGCCTCACTTTCTCCCAGGCCCAGAGCACTGTGTGACCATCGAGGTTGTCATCAGAGAACTGGCAGTAATAATCATCCTCGTCCTCAGCCTGGAGCCCAGTGATGGTCAGCGTGGTTGAATTGCCAGACTTGGAGCCAGAGAATCGATCCGGGACCCCCAAGGGTCGATTGCTATTACCATAGATGATAGTTTCAGGGGACTTTCCTGGGAGCTGCTGGTACCATAGTATATAATAACCACTGCTGATGTTCGTTCTGCTTCCAGTGCAGATGGTGACCCTCTGTCCCAGGGCCGCAGACACTGAGGGTGGCTGAGTCAGCACAGCCTGGGCCCAGGACCCTACAAGGGAGAGAGACACAGAGAGGATGATGCTGGGATTTGGAAACAAGAAGAGGAAGCAGAACCTCACATGTCCTCCCAGGGTCCCTTCCCCCATCCCCACATTCAGTCACCTGTGCAGTGATCGAGGAGGCTGAAGAGGAGAGGGGACCAGGCCATGGTGGAGGTCATCACTGATTCTGCCTTCAGTGGTCCCACAGCTGAGCAGAGCCTCCTCTCATCTCTCTCTTCCCCTCTTCATCTTCTCTGGGAGGGAGGGCCCATCCATGCAAATGAGACTCCAGCTTTCTGACACCAACCTGGCCTTGGGTCAGGTCCCTCTGCCTGAGATGACAGGGGCATGGGCAAGGGAGGGGCTGTGTAAGGCCAGGGGTGGGGAGGTCCCAGCTGTGATCTCTGAGCAGAGGGCACAAGCAGTGCCAGGTGGCAGGTCCCAACTCTGATCACCCTGACTCTTCAGAAATGGAACCAGAATGCCCCTGGTGTCCAGACCCAGAGGCACCAGTGTGTGACCAGGTAATCAGGGCCCACATCTCCTGCTACTCCAACTCTTTGCCCACTGTTCCATGCATTAGGGCCGCATTAGGGCTAGTCCAGTCCCTGTATGCCAGCTCACATTACTTCAGGGCTCACTATTTGCTCCACTGAGAATCTTCAGAGAATTTGTCCATAGCTCCCTTGACTGCTCCTGGTGAGGGCTAAGGTGTTATCTCTTATACAAATTCCTCTTAGAGTTCAGGATCCAGTCCAGCGTGACACATACCCATGGACACATGGCCACTGCTATGGAGGATGCTGGGACTTTCCTCTCATGAGGCTTCTCTGATTTCCAGAGTTATCTTCCCATGAGTTCCACCCAGCACTGAGGACATGGGGACAAAATTACCAAATAAACAGAGCTTCTTGGACAAAGGGACATTTGGGGACAGACCACTTAGAGCTCGAGTCTTTAAAACTTGTGTCCAGCATGTTCAGGATAGAACATTAGTCATTAACCCCCCATGACTACACCCATGGATTTCTCCTGCGCAAATCCCCCTGGAGCTAGAAGATTCTGTCAAACATCCCACATGTGATTAGAGGAGAGTTAGTGCTGAGGGGAATGATGCCCCTGAGCTCACAGGTCCTGTGGCCCTTTGTTGGGACACAAGACTTTCCGAGAGGGAGAGAGAGAGAGAGAGAGAGAGAGAGAGAGAGAGAGAGAGAGAGATGAGGAACGAGGCTATGTGACTCTTCTCCCTCTAAAAACTTTGAAACATGCTGAGGGATGGTTCTCCATGGAGATGGTCTCCTAAATATCCAAGGTCTTGAACTTACATTTAGAGGTAAGCATCTCAAAGATTTTTTAATCTGAAATGATTATGTTAGCCAAGCGAATTGCTGTGAGAGCAAACATGTTAACAATCCACTGAATCAGGAGTCTAGGACTTGTTGAGTGACAAGAAATCTGTCCATTCCTTATCTCTGCAGACACTACACCTACATCTCCAGGGTTTTCAGGTGTCGTGGAGTGCAGAGCAGGGGTGAGACCCAGCCTCCTCCTTTTTACCCCACAACCCAGCCTCACCCAAAGTCCCCTGAGTTCCCCTGGTGTCTACCAGGAGTAAGAAAACATACTGCTGAGTTTTGTGTCTGTGTATGTGAAAAAACGCTACAGTCTGGGACGGTATCTATGGAAGAAAATGTTTCTGTGGTGGATGTTCTGTCCACATAATTCTTCAGAATGAAAATATAGAGCAAAAGAAAAATAATGACTTATCTTAAAATATGCAGGCAAACCTTTGTCTATGGATTCCTCCAGGATTCCCCATGAGTGAGGGCATCAGATAATTCTAAAGTAGGTAAAAATCATTACACCCCATGTGCAAATACCTAAAAGTAGATAAACACATCCTTTTCAGGAAATGTAATAATTTTACTTTCATATTAAATAGAGTGAAGTAGGGGGTGCATCTATGAGGTGCAGGTTGTAGAGCATCAACTCTTGTTTTTGTTGATGTCATAATCCCAGGATAGTGAGCTCAAGCCCTGCACAGAGCTCTGCACTGAGCCCAGAGTCTGCTTGAGCCTCCTTCCCTCCTCCTCTGCCTGCCCACAGCTAAACCTAACTCATGCAAAAGACTGAGCCTATCCTAACTCCAAGAACATTTAGGGAGCTCCTCAGAGGAGGACCTTTCATATTCATGTCAGGAGAGGAGTGGTGGTGTCCTGCACAAAGAGTCATGAAAGAAAATATTAAAATATTAAAACTATGCATAAAGATCTTCAAACCAAGATGGGAGGCGGTGATTTTACAGAATCATCACAACCTGGTGAACCTGTGGCCCCAGGGGATATAGGGGGACAGAACAGGGCAGGACTGAAGATACCCAGTTGTCAGGGCAGAGCACCTGAAGCAGGAGCACAGCAGGAGGGGATGCTGGTGGCTGTGGTCCCAAGAGAAAGTGGGGAGAGAAGGGGGAAGAGGACTGTGTGAACTGGGGTCTCTCCTATGAGTAGCCCCTGAGAGGGTGCTGCTGTCACTGCAGGGAACCTCAGATAGGGAGAGGCTTCTTTGTGCATGAAGGAGTAGAAGATCTGCAGAAGGAGCACAAACACTGAATTCCTAGCTCAGAAACGGGAGACCCTGACATTGAGCATCAGGATCAGTGCCCACAGCCTGAGGCAGGTGTCTGCCCTGGTGAGCAGGCCCTGGGGTGTATCTGTCCGTGTAGGGGGACAGGAGCCTGGGAAGGTACCTTGGACCCCTTCCCTGGGTGCAGGACAGGGGAAAGGAATCCAGGAGGCAGTGTCCCTCAGTCCAGGCTGGCTCCGGGGGCCTTCCCTGCAGCGTCCCTGCAGTGTGTGGGGATGTTAGTCCTCCCCTCTGCTCAAGGTCCCTAAGGGTGAGCCGGGTGTCAATGACATGACACATGACCCTCTTCGTCTCCCCCATAAAAATGTTCCAGGAGGGTTGAGGCCAGTGACCATGTGTTGGGGGATTTGCAGACCTTCACTACCTAGGGGGATGAGGAGTCATGGAGGAGCAAGGGCTGAATGTCCAAGGTCAGGCTGCAGTGCCCGGGACATGGGTGTCATGGAGAACTGGGGATGGAGAACAACCCCAACCTCTGCCTTGAAATGCACATCCCCAGGATCCCAGCCACAGGGAGGCAGAGGTGGTGGCTGTTTCTCAACCTTTCAGTTCCCAGAGGGAGGAGAATATCATCTTGGTCACTGCTCCCCACTCGCAGTTCCTCTCCTGGTGCCTGTAATGGGAAGGGCCTGGGAGGACTCCTCTGAGCTCAGAAGATCTGGAGCTGACAGCAGGTGGGATGTGAGCTCAGACTCAGGCAGGGGCTGCTTTCCCAGCTGCCAGCACCCCATGGACCCCAGGGACAGGCTCCCAGTCTCCTGCTGCCCCAGTCCTGGTCCACACTGGCTGAGATGAGGGAAGAGGATTCCAGAGCAGAGCCCTCTGCCTCCAGTGCTGTGGGTCCCCACCCCTTGTGCATGGAGGACAGGCCACACCCAGGTCACACCCAGCCTTCTGGAAGATGCACCTCATGACCCCAAATGGCTCAGAATACCCTGCTGTGGCTCCTGCCTGAGGACTGTCTCCAACTGTCCCCCCTGCTCCACTGCTTCTCCTGGATCAGAGTGAGGCTCAGGGTCAGGACCATCCCCAGGGCAGGGAGCACATGGACAAAGACATCAGGGGTGCTGCTGCCATAGACTCCAAGATGGGTCCTCGAGGCCTGGTCTCTCTCTGTCTCTGTCTGTCACCGGAGCCCCTTCTCTATCAGCTGAGCCTCTGTCTGCACTCCTGGTGGGGAGGCCACAGGCACGCTCTGTCTCTATGATGACCTCGCGCTGTGGCCCCAGGTGTGTGCTATAATTACAGGTTTATAAATAATCAACCTTTAGTTTTCAAACTATCTGGTTTTGTAGTTGTAGGACCTATGGTCACACCTCATTGGGGAAGTGGATAGGATGATATTCCCCTCTGAGCTCTGTCATGGACCCCAGACTCCCAGGAGACATTCTCTGCCTGCAAGAGGGTGCTGTCGCTCTGGGGTACAGTTTACTGAGCTGTGACAACACAGCAGTGTGGTGTGGCCACCTTCACAGTGCCCTGTAGGAGAGTGACATCACCACGAATACAGACACCTCACACACTCACCTTCCTCCTTCCTCCACCTGCTGTCAATCCCTGGCCTCCTTACCACCTCTAGATTCCTGCCTTTTCCAAAATACAATGAAATTCCCATGATGTGGAATTTAGCCTTTTATATGTTATTCATCCTGAATAAATGTGCAGTTAATATTCATGCATGTTTTTGAACTTAATAACTTATTTCATTAAATGTTGTCTAATATCACCCTCTACAACTATACATCAGGTTGGAGTAAATCTTCCTTACTTCAAGTCTGGTCATTTTATAAAAATCTGGTATAAAAAAAGTGTGCAGATTTTTTATTCTTTTGAATTGTATTGATTATGAATAAAGTTTCCATAAACATTCATGTGGGGATTTTTCTCGAAAGCTTTTTTTTTACCTTTTATATTTCTGAGTGTGGCATTGATTTATGTGTTCCATGCAATCATCAAATAATAATAACTTGTCCTCTGGTTGAAGCTAAGGCAATAATGATCCCAGCTGCAAAAAGAGCTGACATGTGCATCAGCAGAGCAGGGATGGGGCTGAAGGACCATGATGGCTTCACGATGTAAGATTATTTCTTTTACTGAGAAACCAGAAGATGATAAGTGAATATTCACTAGCCTAAAAGAACCTGTCCCTGAACACGAGGACAAAATTTTCTCTTTCCTTTGACACCCTCTGTGCACTCTGAGTGACTCTGACGTCAGAGGCGATGAAGCAAGTGCCATTGCCAGGAGGTCCCCAAGATGCACCTGGGCTCAGGGCATCAACTGAAGAATCAGCAGAAACCCAGGGGGTGCCTAAGCAGGCAGCTGCTGGGGCACTCACTCACTTTGCAGGCAGTAAGTAGGTTTTTGTCTCACTTCTCCACAGGCCTGGAGCACTGTGCGAGCACTGAGACTGCTGTCCCATGTAGTACAGTAATACTCAGCCTCGTCCTCAGCCTGGAGCCCAGAGATGGTCAGGGTGGCTGTGCTGCCTGACTTGGAGCCAGAGAATCGATCGGGGACCCCCGAGGGTCGGTTACTACTACTATAGATGACGGTTCTGGGGCCTGTTCCCGGGAGCTGCTGGAGCCAGCCAACATTATATCTACCGATGTTGGAGCTGCTTCCAGTGCAGGAGATGGTGACCCTCTGGCCCAGGGACCCAGACACTGAGGCCGGCTGAGTCAGCACAGACTGGGCCCAGGACCCTGCAAGAAGGAGAGAAATAGGGTGATGCTGGAGTCAAGACCCCACATGTCTTCCCTGGGCCCCTCCCCTTGTCCCACATTCAGTCACCTGTGCATTGAGCGAGGAGGATGAGGAGGAGAGGGGACCAGCCCATGATGGGGGTCATCACTGATCCTGTCTTCAGTGGTCCCTCAGCTGAGCAGAGCCTCCCCTCATCTCTCCCTTCCCCTCTTGATCCTCTGAGAGAGGGAGGGGCCCTCCCATGCAAATGAGACCTCAGCTCTCTGAACCTTCACTGGCCCTGGGTCAGGTCCCTCTGCCTAAGGATGTCAGGAGGATGGGCAGGGGAGGGGCTATGTGGGGCTGGGGTGTGGTTAGGGAGGTCCCAGCTGTGAGACCTGAGAAGAGATCACAGTCAGTGCCAGGTGGTGTTCCCAGCTCTGATCCAGCCTGAGCCCTAAGTAAAAAGCCTCAACTGCCTTCTGGCATCCTGACACCACCTCACCCTGCATGACATGGGGATCAGTTGGCCATAGGACTCATGTCCTGTCTTCAGAGCTCTGTTCACTCTCCACCTATGATCTGGACAAATCTCCCCACATGTGGTCTCCCATGACTGCGGCATAGATATTAGGCTTCACTCTAATTTCTCAGTGCGAGGGATTCCCGGGTGGCTCAGTGGTTAAGCGTCTGTCGTTGGCTCAGGGCATGATCCTGGAGTTCTGGGATCAAGCCCCCCAACCGGCTCTGAGCAGGGAGCCTGCTTCTCCCTCTGCCTATGTCTCTGCCTCTCTCCCTCTCTGTGTCTCGCCACGGATCCGTTGGCTTTTCATGGGCCACTCAGGACTGAGTTGGTGTCGCTACACCAATTTGTCTGACATCACTGTCACATCCAGAGGAGTGAAGGGACCCCATGTACAAGTGGTTTCTTCTGCGCAGGATGCTGAGACCTTCCTCCGATATGATGACCCTGGTTGCAGCCCTCTCTTTCTCTGAGTTTCCTGAAATACTCAAGACCCAGGGAGTGAGATTTTCCAGGTTGTGGGTGGAAGCCCTCGTGTGCTTTCCTGGAAAGGTTACACACTGAACATCGTTGTCATCTCTCACTGTTTTCACCTGTTTTATTTTTATTTATTTATTTTTTTATATTGTCACACACAGGGAGAGAGAGAGGCAGAGACATAGGCAGAGGGAGAAGCAGGCTCCATGCACCGGGAGCCTGACGTGGGATTCGATCCCGGGTCTCCAGGATTGCGCCCTGGGCCAAAGGCAGGCACGAAACCGCTGTGCCACCAAGGGATCCCTGTTTTCACCTGTTTTAACTTTAGTTCTCCCCACCCTGTGGGCAGTGACTCCCTCCTAGGATCTGTCCTCCCCCACATGACACAGGTCCGCAGGAGCCCTGCCACGTTTGTTCCTGTGTGTGCCACTGACCTCAGAGCACAAGGGGCAGACGTGCCAGGGTGTTTTAGCAGGGAGATGTGACACCTGGAGAATTTCTGCCAAGAATCCAGAGGAAGAGGTTGCGTATTTGTCACCCCCTAGACCAACTGTGCACATAAATTGGATGAATGTTCTTTTTAAGAAAATCTATTCAATGTGCATTGACTAAGACTCAATGATGATGTCACTGTGAAGACGCAGGTGGAATTACGAGTATATTGTTCACAGATCTGTGCGGACTGCACGGAGAATAACGATGGAAGTGGCATTTAAAACCTCAGTGCAGTTGCACATGGTAGCTCAGTGATGGAGCATCTCCCTTTGGCTCAGGTCATGATTCCAGGGTCCGGGGATTGAGACCTGCATCAGGCTCCCTGTGGGGACCCTGCTTCACTCTCTGACTGTGTCTCTGTCTCTCTCTCTATGCGTCTTATGAATAAATAAATAAAACGTTTTAAAAAAAAGGAATGACTTTGGCTTTCATTTAAACAGACATGTATAAACATTTTATAAAATGATTTGTCTCTTTTTTTAACCTTATGATTATATCATGGGTCTGATCATGCAGGCAGGAAAACCTGAAGTGGTACCATGAGCCCCCATGAGTACCCTGTTGTATGAACTTGCAGCCATCTGAGTGCCCTGCATTGGCCGAGGTGCCCTTGGAGCCAGAGAAGAGGCTGAGGACCCCAGGGCCCTGGTGAGTCTCAGTAGACCATCAGCAAGTACTCAGGAGGCCTCCTGGCAGCTGGAACCAGCGTATGGCCACTGCTGCAGCCGCTGTTCAAGGTGCAGGTGAGTCTGGCTGTTGTTCCCAGGGATGCAGACAGGGAGGTCGGCTGGGTCAGCACAGGCTGGGACAGGGAACCTGCAGACACATTCACGGGTGATGGACCAGGGTCCAGACTGAATTTCCTCAAACCTCTAAGCTAGACCAGCTAATATAGGCTGACAGTGGTGCTGTGTCCCTGAGGTCAGTCCTGACCTGTGCACTGACAGAGTAGAATGAACACTAACGTTCCCAGGTCAGGGTGACACAGTCCCTGGTCCCCTCCGTGGGCTGGGCTGCCCCAGGCCTCATCTTCTCCTCCCCCGTCTGCCACAGGAGGGGCTGTCCATGCACATGGGCCCCACCCACTGACTGCCCAGCCCCTCCCTGGGCCCTGATCCTGGAGCTCTGCTCACACCACACACTGAGGAGGATGGAGGTGGCTTCAGCCCTGGGGAGAGCCCTGGGGGGAAGCACCTGCTGAGACCACACACAGGTCCCCAGGGGAGACTGCCAGGCCAGAGGGGACACAGATGCTGAGTCCCCATCAGGGAGCTCAGAACCCAGTCGTCAGGCCCAGGCACCCTGAGTGAAGGGGCCTCACTGAGCAGCCCTGTAGGGACCACAGGGCAGTCCCTCAGCGCCCCCTCCTGGTCACAGGGCACACACCTCGGCAAGGCCCAAAGCCCTGAGAGCCCAGCTGGTTTCCAGGGCTCACCAGTTCCCTCCCCATTGGCATGGCCAGGTCTGACTCTCAGAATGGGTTCCATCCTTGGGCATTAGAAGCATGAGTTCCACATGTTCTCACAGAAATGTATTTGTGTTTTAACCTCCCGTTTTTGTTTATTTTTGTGTACTTTTATTGGAGTTTGATTTGCCAACATATTGTATGACACCCAGTGCTCATCCATCAAGTTCTTCCCTCATTGTCCGTCACTCAGTCACCCCATTCCCCCGCCCACCTCCCTGTCTACTACACGTTGTTCATTTTGTACCAACATATTTGTTGTATCAGTGACAAATCCGAGAAGCACAGTGTGTTCACAGATGCACAGTACAGTGGCTCCCATCAAGCCACATTGTATTAGAATATAGTCTACAATGTAGGGACATATTGGGACCCTCATTCATTGATTCCATCATTAATTTTTCCCCTTACAGATTCTTTACTTTTTGGACAAACCTCATTTGGTTTCACATATTTTACAGTGGAGTCTTTAGTAGGATTGTGTTGAAACGTGGAGATTATAAATTAATGCTCATATTCTGGGCTATCAACTCAATAGGTAACATTTTCTTACAAATGGTGAACCTATATATTCTTGAGGGTAACATTATGAACAATCACCCAGATTACTCATTCTCTGCACTTTATTTGCTCAAAGAACTTGTCTCATGCTCAGAATTTGCCCTCTCCCACCTTCTCCCTGTGGTTTCCTTACTTGGTACCTGGAAGCCCATCATGTCCATCTCCACCTTCTGCAGGGATGGGCCTGGGTACTGGTACCATGGGAGTGGGCCAAGATTGTGCATCTACAGGGGTCACCAGGTTTGGGGACCACACTGGGGGAGTGGTCTTGTGTCTAGGTTGGTAAGTTCTGGCCTGGTATTGAGTTCAGTTGGTGTCTGTGTCTAGAGGAGTCAGTCTGCAGGCTAAGTCCTTGGGTCAGCCTGAAATGAAGGTGGTCCAGGATATTGGACGTACAGGAGCCTCCTGGCACCTGGGACCACAGGGCTTGGGCTGTTCCTGGAGTGGTGGGATCCTGCATCTGATGGGGAGCTTCTGGCCCCTGGGTACATGCAGCTACCCTTGCATGGAGGCTGATGACAATCATAGTCGAGATTCTAGGTCCGAGGGGCCTCCCTTCTCTTAGGTTGTTTGATCTGGGAAAACAGAAAGGCTGAGGTCACAAAGGAACACATGTGTCCTGGGGTTCTGGATAAAGTTGGGCACCCTAGGGTCACAAGGGTTTTGGAGGCCCCCAAATCTGGCAAGGAACAGTAGTGGGCCAGGACCTAGGACATATAGGACCTGGCAGCCATGGGAGCTGGCCTGGCTTGGGTGCTGGCAGAGGCTCTGGTCTCCAGGAAGGTCAGGGGCACACTTCACCCTGCCTCCAGGGGAAGGGATTCCCTCTGAGCTGGGCCCCCGATCTGGGCAGAGCTCACGGGCACCATGTGAAACTCTTCCCTTCCCCCTTCAAGGCACCTTGCCTTCTGTCTCATTCCACCCAGGGGCTGAAACAGCTCACTGGGATCCTCAGCTCTCTTGGAGGAATTTGCCTTGTGGATCTACTTTAAATTGATGTTTCTGGAAGAATAAGCCTGCTAGAAACTCCTGCACTGTCCTCCTGCTGATGCCACTCTGCTCCCATCATGCAGCCTCAATGCAATGGGACGCAGGGACCTTACATTCACTGCTGTTCTGGCTGGTCCTGAGGCAGGGGGACATCAAACTTCCTGTGTGCAATACCTATTCGAGAATGTCCCCTTCTTAGACCTCAGTTCATCTGATCTCAGCTGCTCAAATTGTTGGGGGATCAGACATCCCTCCCTGAGGGACTGGGTTCTCTTGCTCTTTCCATTTTCAGGACATTGAGGCTGCAATTGTGCATCAGCCTTCAGTGAGGCTGGAGCTCTAGACCCACCCAGGGATGGATCTACTCAGTGTGGGTGTGGGCTTTTCTTGGATCCAGAGAAGCCGCTGGGAACCTCAGAGCCCAAATGTGTACTTGAGTCTGAGTAATAGTACAGGAGACACCAGGGAGGGCTACCTGACATCTGCTGGCACCAACTTATTACATAGCTGTCATTTCTGAAGCCACTGCTCAGGGTGCAGGTGAGTCTGGTTGGTTCCAGGGATGCAGAGAGGGAGGACAGCTGGGTCAGCACTGGCTGGGGCAGGGAACCTGAAGACACACACACGTCACAATGAAGACAAGAGACAGGGTGCATGTGGTTGAGGAGATGAGCCACAGGGATCTGACTCAGGCTGCGGTCCCCCCTCTACCACTGGTGCCTGTCCCTTCCTGTGCAGTGACAGAGGAGCACAAGGAGGACGGGGGTCCAGGCCATGGGGGCACAACCCCTTCTTAGGCCACAGAGCTGGGGCTGTGTTGCCCCAGCCTCCTGCCTTGTCTTATCCCCTGTCTCAGGGCCTCACAGAGGAGGGGCTGTTCATGCAAATATGATCACCCCTGCCTCTCCCTCCTGTGCACTTACTGTGCTGTGGCCCTATGACAGGGAGGATTGATGATGCACTAGCTTCCCCCTGGTGGGCCTGGAGGAAGTAGCTGCTGGGACCCACACCGGCCCAGGTCCAAGTACCCATCCCAGTTCAGAGAGGACATTACTATTTAGTTCCCACTGAAAGCAAGGTACCCAGCCCCAGGACTGTGTCAGAGGAGGGATTGCATAACTGGGAGCCCTGTTCTGCAGAAACCCCCAGACTCCATCCTACTTCCCCCTTCTGGTCTCTGGGCAACTCCCCTTCTTTCCCACCCCAGACAAGCCTCATCTTCTGCTTCTCTGACTCCTGTGCTCCCACCATGTGAGAGTAACCCTCCAGGGATGGGTAGAGGTCCTGGGGTGTCGTCTCTAATCAGGATTCCTCCATGGCCTGGGTTCTAGCGGGACGGATCTGTGCAGTCCTCTTCCAGGAGAGCCAGGAACTGCTGTGGAGAAGAGGACAAGACACAGGGAACACAGAGCAGAGAGTCTCTGTCCCTGCGGGCAGACTCCAGGAGAGGTGGGTTGGCTCCATGTGCTGAGTGTGAGGAGGAGCTGGTGGGGGGACACATATCTTCGCAGAGGAGGACACAGAGGGTGGGAATGCCGGGCACTTCCGGAGCAGGGTTGACAGGACACAGAACAGTCTGAAGAAGCTGCCAGTGTTTTGGGGACAGAGCAGGGCCTGGGCATCAAGGAGGGACCAGTGCAGGGCCATCCTGTGACCTCTTTCCCCTCCATTTACTATAAGATTTTTTTCATCCCAGCTGTGCCTGTCCTCAGGGGTGCTCATCAGAGAATTAGCTTCAGTGGACATCCTAGTACAGAAGGTGGGACAGGGAGACCTAGAAGGGTCCTTAGGAAGAGGGAGGGGCTGGAGGATCGTGACAGCCAAGGCAATGGGGAAGGATGCAGTGGTTTGTGTCCCCAGGTGGGACAGTGGGAGCTGACTGACTGGATTCCAGGCTGTGGGAGAGGGAGGGATGGTCCAGAGTGTCAGGTGGATGGAGGGCGATGCCACAGAGTCTGGAATGCCTGGAGAGACACAGGTGAGGTCAATTAGAAAAGCAGGTGGAAGACTGGTGGTGGATCTGTTTTTTCCATGTCACCTAAAGACCATATATGATTTGTACAAGGTGTGGAGACATTCGCAGACAACCAGGGCTGAGGGAAGCCTTCCTTACCCCAATGGAAGGATGTGAGTGCTACATTAACCACAAGCCTGAGGGCTTAGTCTGAGGGGTCCTGAAAGGAAAGCTGGAGGCCATAAGGTGACAGAAGGAACAGGGTGATGACCAAACACACAACGATGATGGGAACCAAGTAGTGTAAATGCTTCCTTCCCCCACCCCTGCATCTTTTCTATGCATCCCTGAAGGGAACCCCTAGTCTATGAGGGAGGAGGGGAGGAAAGGACAGGACAGGGAAGCCCAGGGCACCAGGACTCAGGAGGGGGTGGTGATGCAGCATTGGGAACCCCCAGAGGACCCTGCCCAGGAGCCTCTGCCAGGCCCTGAGGGCACCACGGTGCTGGGTATCACCAGGGGCACAGAGGGCAGCTCAGCCTCTGCCCAACCCTGAGGCCACAGGGGATCTCCCAGCTGGGAGGGTCCCCCGGCAGGGCCCAGGGGATGCACAGCACCCCCTGTGGGTTACATGTCCCTCTCAAGGTTCTCATGTCCTGAGGTTTATATCCAGAGCTCTGTCACCAGTGCTCATCAGTGACCTGAAGGACTGTATGGAGCACCCTGTGGGGCCTGATGTAAAGAACATGGACACAGTGTCTGTGATCTGAGAGCTCCCCGCATGGAGGGAAGAGTCATCCATAAAGAAGCACTCCTGTGGGTATAAGAATTTATATAAACCACAAACCGTATGAAAGGGTGAAATCATCCCACCCTCTGAGACATTTAGGAACTCCTCAGGGGAAGGTACTCATGTCTGTCTTGAGAGATGAGTGACCGTGTTCTGCATACAGAAGAGAAAATGAGACCAGGGCATGAAGATGCTCAAACCATGAAGGGACGTGGTGATTTCACAGGTGAGAAAATCATCTGCTGACAATGTCACCCTGAGATGGGTGGGAACACAGAACAGGGAAAGACTGAAGAAACCATGTGATTGGGGCAGAGCAACTGAGGCAAGAACACAGCAGGCAGGGATGTCAGCGACTGTGCTCCCAGGAAGAAGGCGAGGTGAGAAGGGGGAAGAGGATGGTGAGTACAGAGGTCTCTGCTATGACAAGCCCATGAGAAGGTGCTGGTGTCACTGCAGGAGAACCTCAGGTAAGGAGAGGCTTCTCTGTGCATGAAGTAGAAGATCTGGGAAAGGAGCACAAACACTGATTTCCTGGCTCAGCATTATTGAACCCTGACCTTGAGTGGCAGGGGCAGGGCCCACAGCATGAGGCTGGTGTGCAGGCCTGGAGAGTAAGGCCCTGGGGTGTGTGTGGCCATGTCAGGGGGACAGGGACCTAGGACAGAACCCTGGGCCCCCTCTCTGGGTACAGGACAGGGACAGGAGACCTGCAGGCAGCATCCCTCAGTCCAGGCTGGCTCTGGGGGCCATCCCTGCAGGGTTCCTGCAGCTTGTGGGCCTGTGAGTCCTCCTCACTGTTCTAGGTCTCCAGGGGTGAGCTGGATGTTGATGACGTGAGACCAGCCCCTCTCGGTGTCCCCATGGGAATGTTCATGGAGGGTTGAAAACAGTGAGCATATGTTGGGGGGGGGGTGTTTGCAAACCTTCACACGCCAGTGGGGAAAAGGAGTCATGGAGGAGCATGAGCTGAATGTCCAAGGTCAGGCTGCAGTGCCCAGGACATCAGGCGTCATGAAGAAGTGGGGATGGAGAAAAACCCCAACCTCTCCCACCACCTGCACATCCCCAGGACTTTAGCCACAGGGAGTCAGAGCTGGGGGCTCGCTCTCATTCCTTCAGACCATGGGGGGGAGGAGGACATGATTCTGGTCACTGATCCACACCCCATCCTCTACCTGGTGTCCTCTTGGGCAGAGGCCTGGGGGACCCTCCTGAACTCTGGGGGTCTGGGGCTGAAAGCAGGTGGGGGGGGGTCTTGGGGCCCAGACTTACTGGAGTTCGATTTGCCAACATATACCATAACACCCAGTGCTCATCCCGTCAAGTGCCCCCATCAGTGCCCGTCACCCATTCACCCCCACCACCCGCCCTCCTCCCCTTCCACCACCCCTAGTTCATTTCCCAGAGTTAGGAATCTTCATGTTCTGTCTCCCTGTCTAATATTTCCTTTAAATATTGACTAATATCACCCTCTATGTACATCCATCATGTTGGAAGACGTTTTTCTTACCTCTTTCAGGTCGTTTTATAAGTGGTATAAAAAATCAATCTGCAGATTTTTTATTGCTTACCTCTCTGGAGAATATGAAAAAAATTTCCTTAATCAAGCACATTGGAATTTCTCTCTAGAAAGCTATTTTTTACCATTTATAATTTTGAGTGTGGCATTAATTTATGTGTTCCATGCAAACATCAAATAATGAGAACTAGTCATCTGGTTGAAGCTAAGGGAATAGTGATCCCAGCTGCACAGAGCGCTGACACGTGCATCAGCAGAGCAGGGACAGGGCTGATGGACCATGACAGCTTCATGACTTATGAGAGTTTCATTTACTGAAAAATCAGAAGATGATACGTGAATGTTTACTGGTCTAGAAGAAACTATCCCAGCTCATGAGGACAAAACTATCTGTATCCTTTGAGACTGTACAAATGTGGCTACTCTGAGTGACTTTGAGGTCAGAGACGATAAAGGAGTCTCCAATCCCAGGTTGGTTCTGAGGATGGACCTTGGATCAGAGCATCAGGACAAGCATAAGCAGAAACCCAGCGGGAGCTTAAGCAGGCAGTTGCTGGGGCGCTCACTCACTTTGCAGATGGTTAAGTGGGTTTTTGTCTCACTTCCCCACAGGCCTGGAGCACGGTGTGAACTTTGAGACTGCTGTAATATGTTGAGCAGTAATAATCAGCCTCGTCCTCAGCCTGGAGCCCAGAGATGGTCAGGGTGGCTGAGTTGCCTGACTTGGAGCCAGAGAATCGATCGGTGACCCCTGAAGGTCGGCTACTATCATAAAAATGATGGTTCTGGGGCCTGTTCCCGGGAGCTGCTGGAGCCAGCTCACACTATATCTACCGATGTTAGAGCTGCTTCCAGTGCAGGAGACGGTGACACTCTGGCCCAGGGACCCAGACACTGAGGCCGGTTGAGTCAGCACAGACTGGGCCCAGGACCCTGCAAGGGGGAGAGACACAGAGAGGGTGATGCTGGGGTCTGGAGACAAGAGAAAGATGCAGGACGGCACACATCCTCCCAGGGCCCCTTCCACTTTCGCCACATCCAGTCACCTGTGCAGTGAGCGAGGAGGGTGAGGAGTAGAGGGGACCAGCCCATGGTGGAGGTCATCCTTGATCCTGCCTACTGTGGTCCCACAGCTGAGCAGAGCCTCCCCTCATCTCTCCCTTCCCCTTTTCATCCTCTGAGAGAGGGAGGGGCCCTCCCATGCAAATGAGACACCAGCTCTCTTACCCGCCCTGGCCGTGGGTCAGGTCCCTCAGCCTAGGGATGTGAAGGGTGTGGACAGGGGAGGGGGAGGAGCTGTGTAGAAATCTGAGGTAGGGAGGTCCCAGCTGTGAGCCCTGAGCAGAGGGCACAGGCATTTCCTGGTGGCAGGTCCCAGCTATAATCATCCTTGACTCTTCAGAAATGGACCCCATCACCCCCTGGTGTCCAATCCCAGATACACTATTGTGTGACTTGATGATCAGAGCCCATCTAAAACAAAGGGTGCCTCCCCACTGCTCTGTCCACTGCTTTAGGGCCAGGTCAGGAGTCCCCTTATGTAACCTCCCATAACCTGAGGACAAACTTTCTGCTTTACCTAGACTCCTCATGGGTAAATGTGTCCATAGCCCTTTGGGAATTCTTGAGTCAGGACTGAGGTGGTGTCTCTTTAGAAAGTCCTCTTGGATCAGGATCAAGTCCAGAGCAGTGACGGGTCTCTATGGACATTTGGAAACTTCCGTGGAAGATGCTGTGTTCTCTCCTGTTATGTGTCTCCTCCCTGAGTTCTAGAGGATTCCTTCCTCAGAGGTTTGTACATCAATGAGGAGACAGGGAGAAATCTGTCCACGTTTTGGGTAGAACTCCTTGAGCTCATTCCTAGTAGATAATATTCTGAGAATCTTTGTCATCTGTCTCTACTTGCACTTGGTTGTCACCATAGTTTTCCACACACAGTGGGCAGGGACTCCCTCCTAGGGACTCTTCCCAGCACATGGTCACAAAACTGCAGGAGCCCAGCCTCATGAGGTTGTGAGTGTCGCTGACATCAGAGCACAGTGGGCAAAGATGCTGGAAGGTCTTGTCAGACAGGAGTGACTGCTGAAGTTGCTGTGACAGAGACCAAGGGACAGAGTGATGTGTGAGTCACCCCTCAGTCAACTGGGCATTTAAAAGGGTTGTGGGCCTAGGAGGGGCAAGATGGCGGAAGAGCAGGGTCCCCAAATCGCCTGTCCCCACCAAATTACCTAGATAACCTTCAAACCATCCTGAAAATCTACGAATTCGGCCTGAGATGTAAAGAGAGACCAGCTGGAATGCTACAGTGAGAAGAGTCCGCGCTTCTATCAAGGTAGGAAGACGGGGAAAAAGAAATAAAGGAACAAAAGGCCTCCGAGGGGGAGGGGCCCCGCGAGGAGCCGGGCTGAGGCCGGGGCGAGTGTCCCCAGGACGGGAGAGCCCCGTCCCGGAGGAGCAGGAGCTGCACCAACCTTCCCGGGGGAAAGGGGCTCGCAGGGAGTTGGAGCAGGACCCAGGAGGGCGGGGATGCCCTCGGGCTCCCGGGGACACTAACAGACACCTGCGCCCCGGGAGAGTGCAACGAGCTCCCTAAGGGCTGCAGCGCGCACGGCGGGGACCGACCGGAGCAGCTCGGAGGGGCTCGGGAGCAGCTCCAGGGAGGGGGCTGCGGGGCGGGAGCGCGAATCCACCAGCGCAGGCCCCGGAGCACAGGGCGCCGGGACACAGCCCAAGATCCGGCCTCCCCCGGGACAGGCAGAGGCCGGAGGGCCCAGGACAGCAAGGACGCTCCTGCCCCGAGCTGAGCAGATCAGCGGCCCCGCCCCGGAGCCTCCAGGCCCTGCGGACGGAGAGCCGAGAGCCCCGAGCCCCGTAGTTCCTGCGGAGGCTGAATCCAGGCTTCCAGAGTTGCCATAGCAACTGCGGCTGATCCTCCTGGGGCCCAACGGGGTAAACAACCCCCGCTGAGCCCTGCAGCAGGCAGGGGCAGAGCAGCTCCCCCAAGTGCTAACACCTGAGAACCAGCACAGCAGGCCCCTCCCCCAGAAGACCAGCTGGACGGACCAGTGATACTCCCCCGTGTTCCAATACAACTTGTTTTTGGCCACTCTGCACTGAGCAAAATGACTAGAAGGAAAACCTCACCTCAAAAGAAAGAATCAGAAACAGCCCTCTCTCCCACAGAGTTACAAAATCTGGATTACACTTCAATGTCAGAAAGCCAATTCAGAAGCACTATTCTACAGCTACTGGTGGCTCTAGAAAAAAGCATTAAGGACTCACGAGACTTCATGACTGCAGAATTTAGATCCAATCAGGCAGAAATTAAAGATCAATTGAATGAGATGCAATCCAAACTAGAAGTCCTAACGACGAGGGTTAACGAGGTGGAAGAACGAGTGAGTGACATAGAAGACAAGTTAATGGCAAAGAGGGAAACTGAGGAAAAAAGAGACAATCAATTAAGGGACCATGAAGACAGATTAAGGGAAATAAATGACACTCTAAGGAAGAAAAACCTACGTTTAATTGGGGTTCCCGAGGGCGCCAAAAGGGCCAGAGGGCCAGAATATGTATTTGAACAAATCCTAGCTGAAAACTTTCCCAATCTGGGAAGGGAAACAGGCATTCAGATCCAGGAAATAGAGAGATCCCCCCTAAAATCAATAAAAACCGTTCAACACCTCGACATTTAATAGTGAAGCTTGCAAATTCCAAAGATAAAGAGAAGATCCTTAAAGCAGCAAGAGACAAGAAGTCCCTGACTTTCATGGGGAGGAATATTAGGGTAACAGCAGACCTCTCCACAGAGACGTGGCAGGCCAGAAAGGGCTGGCAGGATATATTCAGGGTCCTAAATGAGAAGAACATGCAACCAAGAATACTTTATCCAGCAAGGCTCTCATTCAAAATGGAAGGAGAGATAAAGAGCTTCAATGACAGGCAGGAACTGAAAGAATATGTGACCTCCAAACCAGCTCTGCAAGAAATTTTAAGGGGGACTCTTAAAACTCCCCTTTAAGAAGAAGTTCAGTGGAACAATCCACAAAAACAAGGACTAAATAGATATCATGATGACACTAAACTCATATCTGTGAATAGTAACTCTGAACGTGAATGGGCTTAAGGACCCCATCAAAAGGCACAGGGTTTCAGACTGGATGAAAAAGCAGGACCCATCTATTTGCTGTCTGCAAGAGACTCATTTTAGACAGAAGGACACCTACAACCTGAAAATAAAAGGTTGGAGAACCATTTACCATTCAAATGGTTCTCAAAATATACCCTAAAAACTATATAACACTTCTGAAAGAAATTGAGGAAGACACAAAGAGATGGAAAAATATTCCATGCTCATGGATTGGCAGAATTAATATTGTGAAAATGTCAATGTTACCCAGGGCAATTTACACGTATAATGCAATCCCTATCAAAATACCATGGACTTTCTTCAGAGACTTAGAACAAATTATTTTAAGATTTGTTTGGGGGGAGGGGCAAGATGGCGGAAGAGCAGGGTCCCCAAATCACCTGTCCCCACCAAATTACCTAGATAACCTTCAAACCATCCTGAAAATTTACGAATTCGGCCTGAGATGTAAAGAGAGACCAGCTGGAATGCTACAGTGAGAAAAGTCCGCGCTTCTATCAAGGTAGGAAGACGGGGAAAAAGAAATAAAGAAACAAAAGGCCTCCAAGGGGGAGGGGCCCTGCGAGGAGCCGGGCTGAGGCCGGGGCGAGTGTCCCCAGGACAGGAGAGCCCCGTCCCGGAGGAGCAGGAGCTGCACCAACCTTCCCGGGCGGGCGGAAAGGGGCTCGCAGGGAGTTGGAGCAGGACCCAGGAGAACGGGGATGCCCTCGGGCTCCCGGGGACACTAACAGACACCTGCGAGCGCAGGGGAGTGCTCCGAGCTCCCTAAGGGCTGCAGCGCGCACGGCGGGGGACCGACCGGAGCAGCTCGGAGGGGCTCGGGAGCGGCTCCAGGGAGGGAGCTGCGGGGCGGGAGCGCGAATCCCACAGCGCAGGCCCCGGAGCACAGGGCGCCGGGACACAGCCCAGGATCCGGCCTCCCCCGGGACAGGCAGAAGCCGGGAGGGCCCAGGACAGCAAGGACGCTCCTGCCCCGAGCTGAGCAGATCAGCGGCCCCGCCCCGGAGCCTCCAGGCCCTGCGGACGGAGAGCCGAGAGCCCCGAGCCCCGTAGTTCCTGCGGAGGCTGAATCCAGGCTTCCAGAGTTGCCATAGCAACTGCGACTGTTCCTCCTGGGGCCCCACCGGGTAAACAACCCCCGCTGAGCCCTGCAGCAGGCAGGGGCAGAGCAGCTCCCCCAAGTGCTAACACCTGAAAATCAGCACAGCAGGCCCCTCCCCCAGAAGACCAGCTGGACGGACCAGTGATACTCCCCCGTGTTCCAATACAACTTGTTTCTGGCCACTCTGCACTGAGCAAAATGACTAGAAGGAAAACCTCACTTCAAAAGAAAGAATCAGAAACAGCCCTCTCTCCCACAGAGTTACAAAATCTGGATTACACTTCAATGTCAGAAAGCCAATTCAGAAGCACTATTCTACAGCTACTGGTGGCTCTAGAAAAAAGCATTAAGGACTCACGAGACTTCATGACTGCAGAATTTAGATCCAATCAGGCAGAAATTAAAAATCAATTGAATGAGATGCAATCCAAACTAGAAGTCATAACGACGAGGGTTAACGAGGTGGAAGAACGAGTGAGTGACATAGAAGACAAGTTAATGGCAAAGAGGGAAACTGAGGAAAAAAGAGATAAACAATTAAAGAACCATGAAGACAGATTAAGGCAAATAAATGACACTCTAAGGAAGAAAAACCTACGTTTAATTGGGGTTCCCGAGGGCGCCGAAAGGGACAGAGGGCCAGAATATGTATTTGAACAAATCCTAGCTGAAAACTTTCCCAATCTGGGAAGGGAAACAGGCATTCAGATCCAGGAAATAGAGAGATCCCCCCCTAAAATCAATAAAAACCGTTCAACACCTCGACATCTAATAGTGAAGCTTGCAAATTCCAAAGATAAAGAGAAGATCCTTAAAGCAGCAAGAGACAAGAAGTCCCTGACTTTCATGGGGAGGAATATTAGGGTAACAGCAGACCTCTCCACAGAGACCTGGCAGGCCAGAAAGGGCTGGCAGGATATATTCAGGGTCCTAAATGAGAAGAACATGCAACCAAGAATACTTTATCCAGCAAGGCTCTCATTCAAAATGGAAGGAGAGATAAAGAGCTTCCAAGACAGGCAGGAACTGAAAGAATATGTGACCTCCAAACCAGCTCTGCAAGAAATTTTAAGGGGGACTCTTAAAACTCCCCTTTAAGAAGAAGTTCAATTAACTCTGAATGTGAATGGGCTTAATGACCCCATCAAAAGGCGCAGAGTTTCAGACTGGATAAAAAAAACAGGACCCATCTATTTGCTGTCTACAAGAGACTCATTTTAGACAGAAGGACACCTACAACCTGAAAATAAAAGGTTGGAGAACCATTTACCATTCAAATGGTTCTCAAAATATACCCTAAAAACTACAGAACACTTCTGAAAGAAATTGAGGAAGACACAAAGAGATGGAAAAATATTCCATGCTCATGGATTGGCAGAATTAATATTGTGAAAATGTCAATGTTACCCAGGGCAATTTACACGTATAATGCAATCCCTATCAAAATACCATGGACTTTCTTCAGAGACTTAGAACAAATTATTTTAAGATTTGTGTGGAATCAGAAAAGACCCCAAACAGCCAGGGGAATTTTAAAAAAGAAAACCATATCTGGGGGCATCACAATGCCAGATTTCAGGTTGTACTACAAAGCTGTGTTCATCAAGACAGTGTGGTACTGGCACAAAAACAGACACATAGATCAATGGAACAGAACAGAGAACCCAGAAGTGGACCCTGAACTTTATGCTCAACTAATATACGATAAAGGAGGAAAGACGATCCACTGGAAGAAAGACAGTCTCTTCAATAAATGGTGCTGGGAAAATTGGACATCCACATGCAGAAGAATGAAACTGGACCACTCTCTTGCACCATACACAAAGATAAACTCAAAATAGATGAAAGATCTAAATGTGAGACAAGATTCCATCAAAATCCCAGAGGAGAACTCAGGCAACACCCTTTTTGAACTTGGCCACAGTAACCGGAGAAGGACAAACAGTGTATGTTCTCATTCATTTGGGGAATATGAATAATAGTGAAAGGGAATATAAGGGAAGGGAGAAGAAATGTGTGAGAAATATCAGAAAGGGAGACAGAACATAAAGACTTCTAACTCTGGGAAATGAACTAGGGGTGGTGGAGGGGGAGGAGGGCGGGGGGTGGGGGTGAATGGGTGATGGGCACTGAGGGGTACACTTGACTGGATGAGCACTGGGTGTTATTCTGTATGTTGGTAAATTGAACACCAATAAAAATTAATTTATAAAATTTTAAAAAAAAAAGGGTTGTGGGCTCCTTCACACAAAATGCCTCTCAGGGAGATTGATTTAAACTCAGTGACAAAGTAATTGTGAGGCTGCAGGTGGAATCACTATGCACCTTCCCAGATCTGGGCTTAGTGCATAGAGAATATGAATGAAAAGTCTGGTTAAGGAATTGGATGCAACAACTGTAAAGGAAGGCCTTCTGTTCTTGCTTGAAAAGGAGTCCACAACATTTTTATAAAATCATCTTTCTGATTTTTGGTCATAAGTTTAATATTGTGTGTTTTTTTTTTTTTTACAAGCAGAGAAGTCCAAAGTGATGGCTAAGGAAACTCAAGGAGAGCCTATGCCTACAAAGTTCAGAGCCGTGTCAGCCATGGGGTCACCAAACACACACAGAGCTTCCAGGGCAGAGCAATCTGAGGTCAGACTTGTCTCTGGGGTGGACACAGCTGTAGTCCCTCTGCCTGGTACCCAGCATGTTCAGCAGATTTATTGCTCATCCAGCCACCCATAACTAAAAGAAGGGATTTCCAATACCAAGGCCAGCTGCACCCCAAAGTTTTTGTCAAAGGTCCCACATGTGTGTGGTGGAGATGTGGAGATAAGGGAGAACATGCGGTCCTGAGTTGGGAAAAAAGGGTTCTCCACAGAGGTCCAGCTTCTTTAGAAGTGTCAGGGGTGTGACTCACAGAGTGACAGTCCAGCCCTGAGAGTACAGGGAGGGTGTGTTCCACGTCACCATGGACTCTGAGAACCGTGAGAATAGTACTGACGCTGGGCTCCCAGAATCAATGTACTGATCAGCCACAGGTGCTGACTGAGCCCAGGGATGGTCAGGGGATGATCTGCTCATAGGGACAGAGATGCCATTGGGACTCCTGAGAATCAGCCTTGTCCCAGGAGAGCAGGTGTTCAAGGCACGTCCTGGCTGCCCTGCTGACAGGACCCGAATCATACAGGATGTTGGTGTTTCCTGGTACTGGGATTTTGCATCCCAGAGACTGTGACCCTGAGGAGGGTGGGTGAACACAGGCTCACATTTTCTGAATTCTGGAAGCACAGAGAAATCCAGAAACTGCAGAGCCAAGGATATTGTACAGAGAAGAGAGAGAAGAGGCCACTTTGTTCCCTGTTCTACGTGGGATTTCTGATGTTTGGTTCTCCATGGAGCTGATTCTAGAAATAAAAGGCAAGTGTCTGAAAGATCATTTCATGGAGGGGGATTTGGTTCTGGCAGTGAGGACTCAATGAGAGGAGATCTTCCAACAATCCGAAGTCCAGGTCTTGTTGGGTGATGTAAATCTATCTGTTTATCTCATCTCTCCTTGATCCAGTGAATGCCATGAGAAGGATTCATTTTTTATAACAAATTTTTTTATTGGTGTTCAATTTGCCAACATACAGAATAACACCCAGTGCTCATCCCCTCAAGTGCCCCCCTCAGTGCCCGTCACCCATTCACGCCCACCCCCCACCCTCCACCCCTTCCACCACCCCTAGTTTGTTTCCCAGAGTTAGGAGTCTTTATGTTCTGTCTCCTTTTCTGATATTTCCCACACATTTCTTCTCCCTTCCCTTATATTCCCTTTCACTTTTATTTATATTCCCCAAATGAATGAGAACATAAAATGTTTGTCCTTCTCCAATTGACTTACTTCACTCAGCATAATACCCTCTGGTTCCATCCACGTTGAAGCAAATGGTGGGTATTTGCCATTTCTAATGGCTGAGTAATATTCCATTGTATACATAAACCACATCTTCTTTATCCATTCATCTTTCGATGTACACCGAGGCTCCTTCCACAGCTTGGCTATTGTGGACATTGCTGCTATAAATATCGGGGTGCAGGTGTCCCGGCATTTCATTGCATCTGTATCTCTGGGGTAAATCCCCAACAGTGCAATTGCTGGGTCATAGGGCAGGTCTATTTTTAACTCTTTGAGGAACCTCCACACAGTTTTCCAGAGTGGCTGCACCAGTTCACACTCCCACCAACAGTGTAAGAGGGTTCCCTTTTCTCCGCATCCTCTCCAACATTTGTGATTTCCTGCCTTGTTAATTTCCCCATTCTCACTGGTGTGAGGTGGTATCTCATTGTGGTTTTGATTTGTATTTCTCTGATGGCAAGTGATGCAGAGCATTTTCTCATGTGCATGTTGGCCATGTCTATGTCTTCCTCTGAGATTTCTCTTCATGTCTTTTGCCCATTTCATGATTGGATTGTTTGTTTCTTTGGTGTTGAGGTTAATAAGTTCTTTATAGATCTTGGAAATTAGCCCTTTATCAGACACGTCATTTGCAATTATCTTCTCATTCTGTAGGTTGTCTTTTAGTTTTGTTGACTGTTTATTTTGCTGTGCAAAAGCTTCTTATCTTGATGAAGTCCCAATAGTTCATTTTTGCTTTTGTTTCACTTGCCTTCATGGATGTATCTTGCAAGAAGTTACTGTGGCCAAGTTCAAAAAGGGTGTTGCCTGTGTTCTCCTCTAGGATTTTGATGGAATCTTGTCTCACATTTAGATCTTTCATCCATTTTGAGTTTATCTTTGTGTATGGTGCAAGAGAGTGGTCTAGGTTCATTCTTCTGCATGTGGATGTCCAATTGTCCCAGCACCGTTTATTGAAGAGTCTGTCTTTCTTCCAGTGGATAGTCTTTCCTCCTTTATCGAATATTAGTTGACCATAAAGTTCAGGGTCCACTTTTGGGTTCTTTATTCTGTTACATTGATCTATGGGTCTGTTTTTGTGCCAGTACCACACTGTCTTGATGACCACAGCTTTGTGGTGCAACGTGAAATCTGGCATTGTGATGCCCCCAGATATCGTTTTCTTTTTTTAAAATTCCCCTGGCTATTCGGGGTCTTTTCTGATTCCACACAAATCTTAGAATAATTACTTCTAAGTCTCTGAAGAAAGTCCATGGTATTTTGATATGGATTCCATTAAACGTGTCAATTGCCCTGGGTAACATTGACATTTTCACAATATTAATTCTTCCAACCCATGAACATGGAATATTTTCCCATCTCTTTGTGTCTTCCTCAATTTCTTTCAGAAGTGTTCTATAGTTTTTAGGGTATAGATCCTTTACCTCTTTGGTTAGGTTAATTCTAGGTATCTTATCCTTTGGGTGCAATTGTAAATGGGATTGACTCCTTAATTTCTCTTTCTTCTGTCTCATTGTTAGTGTATAGCAATGCCACTGATTTCTGGGCATTGATTTTGTATCCTGCGACGCTGCCAAATTGTTGTATGAGTTCCAGCAATCTTGGGGTGGAGGCTTTTGGGTTTTCTATGTAGAGTATCATGTCATAAGCGAAGAGGGAGAGTTTGACTTCATGAGAAGGATGTAGAGCAAAATACTAGTAATGGAGACTTTGTTATTCGACCCAGTGGATCTCCAGGGGGTATTGCTTTGTTGCCCAGGGTATGTGGAAATTACCTATGTAATGAGGGAGGAGCGTGAGGAACAGGGTAGAGACAGCCCAACTCCTGTGGGAATCCTGAGCCCCACATCCAAGCTTGAGCCTACGACCCATTTTCTGTGCTCCTCTGATACTCACGTTTTGGGGGGACGTTTCTCATGCAAACTTTCTTCTTTCCTAAGGTTTTGCAAGCTCTTTCTTTGACTTAAGCCAGGCTCCAGCTGAGTAAAAGAGAATATGGGAGTCCGGGGTAGGGCTTCACCCAGGAGTGACACAGGAGCACCTGCAAAAAGCCCAGAGACAACACTCCCAGGGGATGTACAAGGGAGCACCGCTGCTCTCTGGTGGTTGCAAGAGACATGTGGACCTTGTTCTGAGCTGGAGCCCAGGGCTCCTATCCCCCATTCCTCAATGCTCACTGTTTTAGTCTCTTCAGATTGGTTTCTTTTACTGAGAAATATACATGGAAGTCTCCCCCATGTCTTCCTCTGCCCTGAAAATTTATGTCTTTGAATTGTTGAATCACATTCCATGTAGGGACATACTGGAATTTCTTTACCCATTCACCATTTTCAGGACATATTTGTTTATTTCTAGTCTTGACAATCATCAACAAAACAGGAATAAACATTTAGGGACATATTTTGGGGAACATAAGTAATTCATTTATAGAATTACCTAGGAGCATGAATTTTGTATTGTATCATTAAGATTTTGTTTAGCTCTGCGAGAAACTGCCCAGGCATGTTCCAAAGTGGCTGGGGCATTTGGCATTCCCCCAGCAGTGAAGGAGAGTTCCTGCTGCCCCACATCCTGGGCACCATCTGATGTTGACGTGGTATTGAATTTTAGCCTTGCTGATGGGAGTCTGGTGCTACCTCACTGTTTCAGTGTGTAACCCCCAGTGACATATTATGTGGGAAACCTTTACACAGGTGCAATAGTTCTCTGTGTACATTTCTGGTAAGAGGTCTGTTCACATCTATTCACATCTGATCACATCTGTTCACCCACATCACCCAAATTCACTGATGCACGCTGAGCATCTTCTCAGTAACGGTACAACTTTCCCCAAATCTCATATCGCATAAAAGGGTTCATGGCCAAAGGCCTCAAATTCACTCTTTGACTGAACCCTTCTCTTCAACTGCACAACTGAAGTCTCAGGTGCTGAGCAAAGGATCCCATCCAGCTCTGAGAATGGAATTTCCCAGGGCCTGTGTCCTCACACAACATCCCAAATCCTAGTGCTCAGGCCTAAGACACAGTGAACCTTGGCCACTCCTGAGCACTGGAGCCTGGGGGGAAGAGAGGGCCCTGCTCTGAGCCCTGGAGGTGCTGAATCCATGCTGGGGAGGAGGGCCCCCTGCTGAGATGGTCCAGGTCTGAGGGGGATAAAGTCAAAGAAAGGTTCATTGTCCTCATTTCAGGAGAAAAACACTTAGCAGCACAGACTCTGGTTTTATGGCATTTGGAAAGCCAGGGAACATGAGTCCTTACAACCTTTTTTTGTTTTTATTTTGTTTTGTTATTTCTTAGGACATAGAAACACTGAAGAGATAATTGAGAATAGACTCATGATGAATCCGGTGTCACTTGTTAGTACACGTTATATATATAACTTATTTGACACATTTTAAATTGTCATGGAAAAAGAATCTGAACAATGATTTTATTTTATTTTGAAAATTGAGTCTGGGTATAATAAATGAAGAACATAAGCTTTATATGTATACTCAAAGTTGTTCATTCCTCCCTGCTTCTCTGTCGTATTCTCATTATTTCTTCCTTAAATGTTTGAAGGAATTATCTAGAGAAGCCTTTGTACCTGGAGTTATCTTTGTGGCAAGAACGTCAGCAGCAGTTATGAACACATAACTTGGTGCAAGTCCTGGCCAGCATGAGTTAAATGAAGCAACTCCTCATTCCTTAAACATAATTTGCAGTGCATAAATTATTTCCATGGCTCTGCTTTATCTGGCTGTAGTTTTCCCTGGTGTTAAATATCATTGTTTATTTTTTATTTTTATTTTAAATATTTTATTTATGTATTTGACAGAGTGATCTCTGACCTCAGAGAGTGCACACAATCAGGAGGAGAGCCAGGCTGAGGCCAAGGGAGAAGCAGGCTCAAAGCTGAGCAGGGAGCCCAATGTGGGGCTCAATCGCAGAACACCAAGACCATGATCTGAGCTAAAGACAGATGCTTGGGGATCCCTGGGTGGCTCAGTGATTTAGCACCTGCCTTTGGCCCACGACATGATCCTGGGGTCCCGGGATCGAGTCCCACATCAGGCTCCCTGCATGGAGCCTTCTTCTGCCTCTGCCTGCGTCTCTGCATATCTCTCTCTATCTCTCTCATGAATAAATAAATAAAACCTTTTCAAAAAAATGAAGACAGATGCTTAACCAACTGAGCCACCCATGTGCCTCTAATATCATTGTTGATGTAAAAAGAACTAAAATATTAATTTTATTACAAATGAGATTTTACTAATATTTAATATATATAATGTATTTTAAAGCAAAATAAATAGAAACCATTCAAGTATAATGGCAAGTGTTGCAAACATTATTTAGAAGGAGCCATGAAACAGGTAATAATTACACTATCCTAGGTCTCTTGATATTTCCCTGAGAGCCCACGGTCATCAGGAACCATGATGCTCAAATCGTACAGTCTCCAGGCCTAATTACACATTCACATCTACTGGTCACGTATGGTCCTTCACTTCTTCATGTCACAGCATGCACCACTCCAATGCAGACTGTTGTGACCACAAACGGATTGCAATTTTGCATCTGTTTCTCAGTGTGGTTGTATCGTTAGTGGGATGTGGGAATGATTATGTTAGAAGATGTTACTCTCTTTGCATTTAAGGGGATATTTTCAGAACTAATTTCATATTAATACAATAATGGATGCTTCATAACACTAACTTCCATAAGAATTTCTTGGAATGCTTGTTAAATATACATCTATGAACACTGACAGTGGTTTCAAATTTAGAGGTATAACATGGAGGATTACAGCTTTATCAAGCTCCACATGATGAAAACACTAATTTGGTTCTCATCATCAAATTAGTGAATAAAATGAGATCTACCAAGGCTCTATGTTTAATAGACCATATTGAAACTGTAGATTGGGTCTCAGTACTGGTTCATGTAAAATGGAAGGGAAGTCCCACTCCTCAACATTTTAGGCAGAGAGGGAGGAAGAAAGCACAGTCTTGGAAGGTCACATTGGAGATATGGACACACCCTGGGAGAGATAAATAGGGTTATTGCCATGAACCAATGAATAGGAGAATGGGACCAAGGAGCTTCACTTCCCATGGTGGTGTTGACTCTTTCACATCTCACTTTCTCTCCTGCCTTTCAAGCTGAGCCTTTCTGAGGCCATGAGGAGGTTTTGGCTGCACTTCCCCATAGATTTAAATCAATGTGTCAGTGTAACTACCCATATACAAGGAACAGTAATAGTCAGCTTCGTCCTCAGGCTGGGCTCCTGTGATGGTGAGGGCGGCTTTGTTCCCAGAGATGGATCCAGAGAAGCGATTAGGGACCCCAGAGGGGCGGCTGCTTGTGCTGTAGATAATCGTGCGAGGAGCCCGGCTTTGGGTCTGCTGGTACCAGCTGGGGTAGTTACTTGTAGAGACTGACCCAGAGCTGAGGCCACATGTGAGTGTGACTGTCCCTCCTGGAGACACTGAGAGTGATGGCTCCTGGGTGACCACAGTCTGAGAATATGCTCCTAAAATCGAAAGGAGAGAAAGGTGATGATATGGGAGACAAGGGTCACATGAGTCCCTGTTTTATGTGCTCCCCACAGATGCAAAGTCTTTTCCCTGACCTGAGCCATAGGCAAGGAGCACAAGAAGAAGCACCGTCCAAGCCATGGTGAGGACCCTCACAGATTGCAGCTTCCTCAGGCTCCTGGGATGGAATGGGGTGTCCCTGGACCTTTTCATGTCTCCTGTCCTATGAGGTTAAGAAAGCACTTCATGCAAATCAGCTTCCTCTCTCTCTCTGACCTAGAGTCACCAGCATGTCCTTTGGAAGAATTTGAAATGAGCAGACTCTGGTACCTCACACGCATAAGTGACTGCAGGGTGACCTGAGACACTGGGTGTCAGGAGGACATCTTTCAGCAAATGACCACCATACTGTCTCTAGTGACCTCTGTCCCAAGCTTCTTCTCTGGAAAGCCAGAGAGCTGAATGAGGAGATGGACGTGTTCTCACCCCCTGGCCTCATATCTACTTCACCTCAAATCTAACCCTTCCCTGGAACATTTTCTTCCCTCCCCAGTGACATTCCCTCCTCTGTCTTGGAGGGTCTTAGCGGTGCCTCTTCCAGCAGTGAGGACACTGGGAACCTCAGAGCCCCTGTGACAGAGTTAGGGGCAGTGGTCTCCTCTCAGTTAACCATGGACCTTGTTGCATTAGTCCCCAGGGAACTGAACAGGGAGGTCTATTTATCAGAAATGAGCATGACATTGTGTGAACAAGTGATGATCGTGGAGCATTTTGAACTCCATTCCCCTTTGTGTTCTGCTGATGATTGTATTGTATGATTGTCCTGTGCATCTATCATTCCATGAAAATCATGTCTGGACAGGTTACTCCATGATGTAGTAGAGGACGAATTATGAGGCCTGTGTGACTCAGAACTGACAGCTCTTGTGGCTCCAAGGCCGTAGGTGCAGGAAAGTCACCCACAGGGAGGACCCTGCTTGCTCTAGGGTGCAGGGGCCAGTGATAGATGTTCCTGGTCTTCTTCACCCAGACCCTGACTCCCAAGAGTCGCCCATTCGCGCCCCCTGCTGGCCTCAGACACCATGTCCCCCAGCCTGTATCAACCTTCCCAGCCCTCCTGGAAGGGCCTCTGACCTTTGCAGTTGGACCTCAGATGTCACCACCGAGGACAGTAGAATGAGCAGGTCAGCTCTGTGGGGTTGAGCCATTCATTTTTCTGGGCATCAATGCCGTCATTTAGACAGCTAACTGGAATATTTATGTCTCAGTATGTTTCATGATTTCCTGACACTGGAGTTTGCACAGGCCTTGTCCGTGGCATCATTATTGGGATTTAATGCACTTGAAGTGAGCTCAAGATGTAAAGAATCTAGAGAAGCCCATTGGTTCACCCTGGGTAATATTTCTACTTGGGTTACCCTTATAAGCTGACTTTTGGTTTTTGTTGGTATTGGCAGGATCTCCTGTTAGGTTCACCAGCCCTCATGTGCATGTCTTGGCTTTTATCTCAGTCCTTGCAATGAGAGTATCATGCATTCAGGGATGACATGTCCTTGGTCCTTGGTTACTTCTGTGGCTTCTCATTTATTCTTGGATATTACCCTTACAACAATTATTTTGTAAGGACTTGTTGATACGTTTAAGATGTTTTTGGTCTACTTGTGTAATTTTGCTCAGTACAAAGGTTGATACTAAATAACATTGCTCTAAATGGTCTATAAAATTGATATGCAGAGCCTGGTTGGCTCAGTAGGTTAAGTGTCTGCCTTCAGCTCAGATCATGATCCCAGAAATCCAGGATAGAGCCCTGCATTGGGCTCCTTGCTCAGTAGGGAGTCTGCTTCTCCCTCCCCCTCTGATCCTCTCCCTGCTCCTCCTCTCTCACTCGCTCATTATCCCAAATAAATTAGTGAAATCTTTTTCATGAATTAATATGATACCAATGCACCCTCAGTTTCGCTGCCACTTACTTCCTGAAGGGATAACTGATAATACTGTCTTAGATTTACTTTAGTATTTTATATACACACAATCCCACCCGTACACACACCTACACAACACATATATATTATGTAACATAATCTTGTTTTTTTTCTGTAGTTCCATTGCTCCTCATAAAACATAATCATCGAATTTTTTAAAATGTTTTTTAAAGATTTCATTTATTTATTCATGAGAAAGAAACAGAGAGAGAGAGGGAGACGCAGGCTCCATCAGGGGGCCTGATGTGGGACTGGATCCCAGGACTCCAGGATCAAGTCCTGGGCAGAAGGCAGGTGCTAACCCGCTGTGCCACCTAGGGATCCCCTAATCACTGATTTTTGACAAGCAGTCAGATTCTTGACAAGCATTAGAATGCTCTCATTTTGATTCATAGTTCATCATTTATTCATAGGTTAATTTACCGTAATTTCACCACTTTTCCACAGAAAAATATTCAAGTTGGTTTAATTTATTTGTTATTTTAATATGTCTTAACTAGATGTACCTGTATATTTACCTTGGAGTGTATTAGCTAGTTAATTTTCATTAGAATTGATTTCAAAAATTTGTAACACTGATGCAGGTCATATATATATTTAATATTTAAAAGGTATTTAAAATTTATGTTCCAAAATTGATTTATTAATTCATACTCTCATCATCACAGTATGAGATTTCCCTTTTCAGCAGACAATTTCAGTGGATAAAGTCAAACTTAATATCTTCCAATTTTATAATTGGGAAATAACTTTATTGTTTAGTTGTAATCCACTTATTAGTGACATTTCCTAGATCTATAAATTGATTTTTTTAAGCTTAGATAAAGTGTTTTTTTTTATTTTAAGATTTTATTTATTCATGATAGTCACACAGAGACAGAGAGGCAGAGACAGGCAGAGGGAGAAGCAGGCTCCATGCAGGGAGCCCGACGTGGGATTCGATCCCAGGTCTCCAGGATCGCGCCCTGGGCCAAAGGCAGGCGCCAAACCGCTGCGCCACCCAGGGATCCCTGATTTTTAGATTATGTTATATTTCTAGGGCTGCCATAATAAAGCACCACAAAATCAGTGGCTTAAAACAATAAAAAGGCATTTCTGCTGTTCATACACACCTCCACAGTCTGTAGGGAGGGGCCATGATCTGTTTGGAACCTGCAGAGGAGTCCTTCTTGCCTCTCCATAACTGTAAGAAATTTGAGGACAATTTTTGGGGTTCCCTGTCTGCAGCTGCAGAATCACAATCTCTGTCTCCAACCTCCCATGGATCCGTCCTTGTCTCCAGCTGACTGTCATGTTACAAGCACAGGAATCCATTGAATTAGGAGGTCACCCCACCCCCTTCATCGCCACATCTGTACTAATTACATCTGCAGCACCCTTTTCCATAGAAGGTCATATTCTTAAGTCCTGAGGTCTACAGTTACAACATATATTCTTTGGTAGGATAGAATTTAAATGAGGATATTAAGAAAGATGAATCCTTTCCAAAAAGGCTTATAATAATCACTATGGTTTATTTATTTATTATTTATTTATTTATTATTTATTTATAAGTTTATAAGTTTATATTTATTCATTCAAGGGAGACACACAGAGAGAGGCAGACGCACAGGCTCTGGGAAAAACAGGCTCCATGCAGAGAGCCTGACATGGGACTCCATCCCAGGAATCCAGGATCAAGCCCAGGGCCGAACTCAGGAGTTCAACTGCTAAGCCAAGCACGCGTCCCCCCCTTTTTTTTTCTTTAAGATTATTATTACTATTTTTACATATGCAATGCAGTTGCATTGCACTGAAATACAACCCAATAAAGTGAACATTAAGAAAATACAAAATGAGGGTTTTTCCATTTTTAATTTTTTAGATGTAAAGGAAGGCTTTTAATGTTCCTTTTTTTTTGTAGAGGAAATGTATTTAGCCTCAATCTATAGTCCTGATCCTACAGACATTTTGTATTACAAAATACCTGAATTTGTCTTTTTGTGAACTAATGCCTCCTGAGTCACTTATACATTTATTTAATGTTAGGACTCACACTGGGATGGAAATCAATCCAGACGCTTCCCAATGCCCATCTCCCCACGGCCAGTCTGCATTTATAGTGCTCTGGGTTCAGGTGTTTGGCCATGAGATGTCAGTAATCACATGATATTTGTATCCACACTGGATGAAACAAAGTGTATGTGTTCCTTCCTCATCTGGGTCTCTCACTGGGCCCAGCACCACTATAATGTAGCCCCAGGGGTACTCAGTCTCAGCCTCAGGCTGGGCACTAGGAGATGGTCACGTCAGGTTTGCTCCCAAGAAGGGAGTCTGAGATCAGTATTTGTTGTTTTTATTATAAATAAATGGCCTAGACTTGGCCAATCTTTTCCTGGATCCAGTATGGATAGTGTCCTGTGCTGGAGGCATTGTTGAAAGTGACTGTCCCTCCTGGGGACATGGCCATGAAGGCTCCTGAGTCACCATGACCTGAGAATTGGTCCCTGAAATGAAAATAGACCCTTTTTAGGAATGGAGAAGAAAGGCAGATGGATCCCTCCTAAGGATCCCTCTCAAATCTCCATGAATTGGGGAAGTGGCTGAGGAGGAGGAGGAGAAGGAAAGTAGTCAAGATCATGGTATGGAATTTCCACAGATTCCATGGCCTTAAAACTGGCCCTGGTCTCTGGGATGTCTCTTTTCTATTTAAGTTTTTCTTTATATTCCAAATATCTAACACAATGTGTAATAGGAGTACAACTTAGTAATTCAAGACTTAAATAAATGAGACCGTGCTCATCACAAGTGCACTCGTGAAGCCCCACCACCTTTGTAACCCATCCCTCCACCCACCTTCCATTTGGTAAGCATTAGTCAGTTCTCTAGATTTAAAGGTTTGTTTCTTGTTTTCCTCACTTTTCCCCTATGATATTTTGTTTCATTTCTTAAATTCTATGAGTGAAATTATATATTTGTCTTTCTCTATTGACTTATTTCACTTAGCATTATACTCTTTAGCTCCAATGCGTCTTTGTAAATGATAATATTTCATTCTTTTTTATGGCGGAGTAATAGTCCATAATATATATATATATATAATTATATATATATTATAATTATATATATATAATATTCCATCATCATCTCTCTCTCTCTCATATATATTCCTTTTCATTTATCAGTTGGGATCACACTATAATTTGGGTATTGTTGGAAATGCTAGTATGAACCTCAGGGTGCATGTATCCGTTTAAATTAGTATTTTTGTATTCTTTGGGTAAATACCTAGAAGGGTAATTGCTGAATCAGAGTATTTCTATTTTTAACGTTTTGAGTGGCCTCCAAACCGTTTTCCAAAGGAGCTACACAAGTTTGCACACCTATCAACAGTGCAAGAGGGTTCCCCTTTCTCTGTATCTTTGCCCACACCTCCTGTTTCCTGTTGTTTCTGTTAGCTGTTATGACTGGTGTGAGGTCATATCTCATTTTCGTTTTGATTGGTATTTGGGATGATTCCTTTATCTCCTTCTCAGCTCCAGGGATGAAGAGCATGCTTGCTGTTATATTGGGCAAATTGGAGCCCACAATGCGGTCTGATTCTGGATCCTCAGCCCAGCTAGGAGCTTCCATCCAAGGTGGTTTTCTGGGGTGGGTGAGAGCTATGGGTTTGTCCCCTGGGAGGAGACAGCTGCTGTCATCTCTCCCTCTGGCAGTGAGCACCAGGGCAGGGCCCAGGCAGGTGGAACCATTTCAGTGGGTTTCAGGCCTGGCCAGCTCTGAGCAGGTGCACAGCGCCCCCTGCTGACAGCCTCAGGAGATCGGTCAAGGTGGTGGGAACTGCGCAGAAGGAATGGAGCCATTTTTGATTTCAACAAATAAGCCAGAAAACAAACAAATAAGAAGTGTCACCTACTCTTGAGTCCCTCTGGAGAGTTTCCTTTTTTTCGATGACTTCTGTTATCTTTTTGAGTTCTAAAATTTCCATTTGATTTGTTTTGATGATTTCTCTTTAATTTCTGCCTTTCTATTTTTTCCATTTGTTTGAAGAGTGTTTGTAATTTTACACCACATGGATTTTATGAGAGTTGCCTAAAACTACCTGTCCAATAATTACAGCATGTGAGTGATCTCAGTGTTGGTGACAATCAATTCTCCTTTCTCATTCAGATTTTATTTTCCTGGTTCTTGACATGTGATATTTTTTTATTGGATCCTGGGTATTATGGCTATTATATAATGAGATACTTGGTCCTCAGTTATTTTTCTTCAAATAAATGATCCTCCTGCTGAGGTGCAGCAGCAGGGCAAGGGTGTTCATGTCAGCTTCCAGGTGGCTCAAGTGAAAATGTTTACCACTCTGATGCTTACTCTCTGCTGGAGAAGGTGGGGCAGTGATTGCCCCCTCCCAGCTCTTATCAGGTGGGGGAGTGGGACAAGCTCTTTGCTGGGCCCTGTCAACACCTGGTGGGATGCACAGGACTGAATGGAGCTGCTTTCCTTCAGGGAGTGGATCTTCTGCTCCCCACTGCATTCCTTGTCCTCACTGACACCAGGGAGCAGAGGGTCAAATGCAGCACCAGCTCCCTTGCCTCCTGCATCAAAATTCAGTATTTTCATGGAAGGGAGAGCCCAGTCTCAGTTCCCCAGTGTTCAGACAGTCACCAACATTGGGTATATGACAATAAATCAGCTTTGCCTTGTACCACTGCATTCATTCTCTCTGCTGAGCAACGAGGTTCAGATGAGCTACCCAGGACTGCCAAAATCATAGGTGGGAAAAACTGGAGTGCAAACTAGAAAACTAGGCCTGCCTTGCCCAGAATTGTTGATGTTTCCATGTGATGGAGGCTCAGCTATCTCCTGAGTAGCTGACACCATGACGGGTGGGTATTGGGACACTGCCTGCTTCTGCCAGGAGCATATGGACACCATGTCTCTGTTGAGCAATAATGTGAACCCTACATGAGGGCACAGTTTGGGGATTCATTAGTGTGTGCAAGTGGTGGGTAGGTTTGTCCAAATATTTCCTCCACTCAGGCGAACTTATCTCCATATCCTCTGCATAGGAGTTGGTGCTTTTGGAGTTTTAGTGTTTTCTGGTTTGATTTTCTGGATCTCAGCCTTTGAATGTTTCTTGGTTGGAGGAATCTTCAGTATCTTGTCTCTCATGTGTGGGACCTAATACAAGAAAAGGAACCAGGGTATGCACTGTTGTGTTTTCCTCAATTTGTTTGAAGTCTTCCTTCTTCCTTTTTCTTTTTTTTTTTTTTATTTACGTAGGATAGTCACAGAGAGAGAGAGAGAGGCAGAGACACAGGCAGAGGGAGAATCAGGCTCCATGCACCGGGAGCCCGATGTGGGATTCGATCCCGGGTCCCCAGGATCGCGCCATGGGCCAAAGGCAGGCGCCAAACCGCTGCGCCACCCCTTCTTCCTTTTTCTACCTTCAAAAGACTTCCATACTTGTTTGTTGTAGTGTGTCAGGACATTTCAGTTGTAAGAGAGAAGACCTGCATGAATGGGAGCACTTCCTACTGTCCAGAACTGGGATCCTCATGGTACCTGTTCTGAATGCTTTCTTCCAGGGCTAGGATGGTTGGGAGCCTGCTGAGCTGCTATGCAGGTGATTTATCTTGAGTCTCAAGCTGTGTAAATAAAAGAAAAAGAAAACTATTATTATTTTTATATTACTCTTTACAGGGTAATAAATAGTCAATACATTGCATAACCAAGAATTCAATGTGAGAAGTTTTACAGGCCGGCTGGAAACCAGTATAGCACAAATGTCTGGCTTTCTGTTCTTAAATGCAGAAGAGTGAGGGAAGAAATTTTTATTACTTTGCATTATGCATTTTGTGTAGAGATTTTGTTCTGTAATAATTTTATATTTACAGGAAAATTGCAAATACGGGATAGAGATCTCTTCATTTCACCCAGCTTTTCCGAATGGTAACCTTTTGTGTTGTTATGAATTATTTATAAAAACAAATACTTACCAGTGTTCTGATCATCTTGCAAAATTGCAGACTTTATCTAGATTTCAAAGTTTTTGTATTTATTTATTTACTTACATACTTATTTTAACACTGTTTTGCCTGACATCAATCCAACTAACAACATTGCATGTATTCATCAGGACATACTAAAATCCTACAATGTATGAGTTTTCAGTCTTTCACTGTTCTTGATTTTGGTGATTTGGAGACAGCTGGTGTGGTATTTTGTAAAATGTCCCATAATATGGGTTTATCTGATGTTTTCTTTTCTTTTTAAAGGTTTTATTTATTTATTCATGAGAGACGCAAAGAGAGAGGGAGAGATAGAGACACAAGCAGAGGGTGAAGCAGGCTCCATGCAGGGATCCCGATGTGGGACTGGATCCCAGGACTCGATCCCGGGACTCGATCCCGGGACTCCAGATCAGGCTCTGGGCTGAAGGCAGGCGCTAAACCGCTGAGCCACTGGGGCTGCCGCTATCTGATGTTTTCTCATGATTACACTAAAGTTATGAATTTGAGGGAAGAATAGCACAGAAGTGAATTGATATTCTTAGTGCATCATTGGGAAGATATGTCATATTAACATATGAGTGGGGGACGGTGCCCCTTGGTGCTATTTTAAATGATTCTTTTTCTATACATAATCCATCTGATGCCAGTCTATTGGATTTTGGCCATTCTGATAGGTGTGCAATGGTAGCTCATTCATGTTTGCATTATCTTATCTCTAAAGATATATTTATTGGAACAGAATATCACAGGTTTATACCCCTTCTGCCTATCTCCTTCTGTGAAATATCTGGTAATGTCTCTAACTTACTTTTTACTGAGTTTTTTTTTCTAGTGCTTTTTTTGAGAAGTTCATCAAATAGCGTCTTTCTTCCCTTCTTTCCTTTTTTTTCTTCCTTTTTCTTTCTTTTTTTCCTCTCTCTCTTTCCTTTCTTTCTTTCCTTCTTATATAGATTTGTATTTGTGTATTTATGACTGCTCAACTCTCCAGAAGTTTGGCAATTTATCTGAAATACATTCTGTTTCTGGTTTATTGATCTTCTCTGTTAGGTTTTATTTTTGTCACTATTCAGGGGAAACGGGACACATCTTCTCTTAGAGACATTTAACATCACATTTTCCAGTCAGGCAGGTCATATTAGATGTGGTTCCATACCAGTCATGACACCAGCTGCCCTCCATCGGTTCCGGTGTTTCTGAAACCCCAACTGTCTGTGTTCTGCTGCTATAATCTTTGCCTGTGAAGTTAGCCAAATATACCAGTGTGTCTAATGACTCGGTGAAGAGGAAATAACTCTGCTCTGGAGTGACACCAGGGTTGGTAGTAAAAGTCCTTATGACGATCCCATCTGGAGGCCTGGAGACCACACAGCCTGATTCCATACATGTTGCAAACTAGCTTCCAAACAACAAGCCGTTTTGTTCAGGCCCAGTGGATTGAGGACAGAACTAAGAATGTTCGATCTCAATTCCCCACAACTACTTGTCACCTGTACAGCGATTTCAGCACAACCTGGCACTGAGTTGTTCTCCACGAGCGGTGGGGTGATTACCAATCTAGGGCCATCTAAATTCAGTGTTAAAGGTTACAGATCCCATAAGTCCACAGGTCATTACACTTCTGCATAGGTTTCCCTCACTGCCTTGTGTGTTACTGGGTTATTCGTTGTTGCTGTTGTGTGAGTCCCCCTGTATCTGATTGTCTTTTTTTGCTAACAAGCATTGACTCACATTTTTCTTTTGAGAATCATCATAGGCATTAGATAAAAGAGGCTAGTTAAAATGTATTTCCTTTGGGTTGCCTGGGTGGCTCAGTTGGTTAATCATCCCACTCTTGGTTTTGGCTCTGGTTGTGATCTCGGGGACCTGAAAACTAGTCCTGTTCAGCTCAGCTGAACTGTTCTCAGCTACCTATTCAGCTTGGAATCTGCTAAAATTTCACTCTCTTCTCCCTCTGCCCTTCCCCACACATTCTCTCTCTTCTGCACTAATATTAAAGTATTTAAAAATAATTTATTATATATTTAACATACGTGTTTTTTTATTTTTATTTACTTAGGATAGTCACAGAGAGAGAGAGAGAGGCAGAGATACAGGCAGAGGGAGAAGCAGGCTCCATGCACCGGGAGCCCGACGTGGGATTTGATCCCGGGTCTCCAGGATCGCGCCCTGGGCCAAAGGCAGGCGCCAAACTGCTCCGCCACCCAGGGATCCCTTTTTTTTTTAATTTTTGTGTGTTTATTTTTAAAGATTTTATTCATTTATTCATGAGAGAAACAGATTGAGGGATGCAGAGACATAGAAAGAGACAGAAGCAGGCTCCATACAGCCTAATGTGGGACTCGATCCCAGGACTCCAGGATCTCACCTGGAGCCGATGGCAGAACGTTAACTGCTGAGCCAGCCCTCCCTTAATATGGTTTAATGCTTATATACTTTTTGAAAAATAATTTCTAATATATAATATGTATATATATTGATTACAAATTAGATGCAAGTATGAATATATTTTTCTCTAAGTTAAAATCAGTTACCACGGATGACAGTATAGCATATTCCAGGTTAGCCCCCTGAAGAAGAGCTTGAATCTATGATGCAACAGGAAGACTGGTGTGATGACCAACCTGTACAAATAATGGGAGCAAGGGAATACAAATGACCTCCCTCTGCATCTTTTCCCTCATCACTGAAAGGAACTCCTGTTGATGAGGGAGGAGGTAAAGGGAAGAATCAGGACAAGGCAGAGAAGCCCCAGCACTCTGCTCCCTGAGGACTCACTGTTGACATTCCTATCCTCCCCTCCTCAAGTGTTTCTCACCCTAGACCCAGGTAGCAATACTAGTGATTTTTTTTTAACGTGCAAGTTTGCCCAGTTATAGTATATCTCCCCCTGCCTGAGCATCATCTCTGAAAAGGACTCCATGGGGATTGAGGATGAAATGTGACAGGAGAAAGTGAGTCAGAACTGAGAAATCATGAGACTCCAGGGACATCTGTGAGCACAATCACACGTCACTGAGGACGCTGCCTGCCCCTTTGCAAGAATTTATGTATTTTCTTAGTTGTCTGGCTCAGAAGTCTGTTCTCCCAGGACCCATGCGACAGCACCCCCTGCTGCGCTAACATGCTCAGCCCACCATCCTTTTGACACCACTCAACCCTCCTGGGATGGTGTCCAGACTATGCAACTGACATTTTATGCAAGTGACATTTTAACATCACTGCCCAGGACAGGAGAATCAGGAGGTACCCCTTGTCACCTTTGGCCCTGACACTTTTTCTCAAATCACTAAAGGCCTCCAGATATTAAATACCTGATGTATTGCATGGTGCTCATATTACCGGATATTTCAAAATTATCTGACATTGAGTTTGCTTCTTCCAGGTGCCTGAGGTCCTTATCAGTCTATCATCATCTTGAAACGAGTAAGGGTCATGAGGTTCTCAGGGTACCAAGGTGGCTCACATCTTGTAATAATTCTATCTGAATTCTTTCGCTTGAACGTTGCTGTTGTTTTGTTGTTGTTGTTGCCTATATATTTTCCTGTCAGGGCATAGTTTTCAGTGATAAGGCTTTTCAGCCTACATTTGCTATTACATTATAATGCCATCAGGGGAAATGTGCCTTCCACTCTTACTGACTTGTGTGAGTTCAAATTTTCCCTTGAATGTTAGCCAGAAATTCTAATTTGTTTGTCTGATATACTTAGTATTTTCTATTACTTACTCAGCATGATGATTCCTATCAAGAGAACACTACTAAAGATGGACTTTTCCTCAATTCTGAGGAGTTCTTCAACCTCCCCTGTACTCAAATCCTCGTGGTCCTGCACTCCACTCACATTGGACCCTAAACTAGATGTTTTGTTCAGGCTTCCATGGAATTCACTGGGGTTGTGTTTCTAATATCTGAGTCCAATGAACAGCTATTGTCAACATCTTGCCTCAGAGGGAACAAGAAGGGATGAACAGTAGACACTGAGGAGTTAAACCGGGGGCAGTGCCCAAATGGCAGAATGGCACCGAGTTTGGAGATGTATTTGGATGGTGATGGTTGTAGCTTCACGATATTTAAGTCATCCAATCCATTCCCAACATGTCCTCAAACTTATTTAAAACTGTTTTTTTTTTGGCAATCTTTGTAGTTTTCAGTTCACATGTTTTATTTTTCCTACTAGTTATATTCCCTCCTAAATGTTTTATTCTTTTTGATGCTATCCTAAATAGAATAGTTTATTAGTATGTTTTTTGGGCTTCTTCATTTTTGATATAGACAAAACTACCTGATTGTTATTGGGCATTACCACTTGAACTCCTGTAGAAGATACTAGATAGATCCCATTGAGGGTTGATGATAGAATTTGCTCCCTATTTTGGAAGAGTAGGAACAAGAAATGAAACAGGAAAGAATATGCATAGGAAGCTTTGCACCCGTGACCTTAAAATAAGCAATCTCACATGATTGACGGTATACACAGGAGAAAGTAGATGACAAAATAGAAGGGGTGCTGCCTCCACCTCTTATGGGGAAAATAGAAAACCCTAAAGCACTTCTTTTCCAGGTTGAGAATCACCTGATATATGTTTTCCAGAACCTATGTAATCATTTGTGAAACATGTATTTCATAAGGACCAAGAGTTCTCTGATGCAGATGAAGGAGAAATAGGTCGGGTGAGGAAGGAGCTTCACTCTTTGTTCCTCACCTAGTGATTTTGGCAGGACAGAGAGGAGAGATATGCTTCTAGCACTTTGGTTCCTCCATATGTGGTCCCTCAGAGAGGACACCAACCTCACTACAAGCAGCCTTTCTCTGCTGGTTCCCCAGCTCCAACTTCCTCCTCCAGCCTCTAACATCTCCCCCATCTCCTCAATGGACCATGATTCCCCTTCTCTGAGAACAATGATATCTAGGGAATACCCCTCAAGATTTGACACACACTTAGGACCGTTGGATTATTTGAAGGTGGAGGGGAAGAAAGCATATTCCACTCCAGTGAAGCATCTTTTGTTCTATTTACGCTGGAATCGCGCAGTTAGTAACTGACAAGTTTCTGGTTAGAAATTATTTCCCAGATAATTATACCTTACTTTATTGATTCATATGTTCCTCTGCTGAAACTTTTTCCATTACAAATCAAGAAGTTACAGAAATTATTCAGTATTGTGTCTGTAGAGCAAGAGCCATATATTCATAAAGTACATAATTTTCAAATATGTGGTAGTATCCGAACTGTATATAAATATCTAAACCATGTAGGTATCGGTGGGATATGATATTTGAATAACAAAAGGTCAGATTGTGAAAATAAAGCTAATTCATGTTGAGGAGGATGGGGTCCATCTAGTGAGTCCTTAGGGAAGGAGGTTGTCAAAGACCAGCAGTCCTCCCCTGAGATGTGTGGGTCTGCCCTGCCTCTGAACTCTCCAAGTGAGGAAGTATTTGAATGAGGATTCTGGGGAATGTATATGGACCTTCAACAAAACTAAAGTTCCCTTGAGAAGATGCATCTTATCCATATGAGGTAGTGGCCTATTCCCATACATCGACTCCACATGTTTGCCCCTCTCTGCTTCTGGTCTTAGACAAAGGCAAGCATAAGAAGGAGAAGTTGGACGCAGAATTATGAAATTCTGTCATAGAAAAACGTGGTGCAGGGGAAGGATCTCTCTGGGCCTGTTAAGGAGTGAGAGAGGCGTTCTTCATGGAATCCTAGATGAAGGGGAGATTTCTACCCTGTCCTCTGAAAATGGAGGTGATTAGTGTTTGAGGAACCAAGTCAATAACAGAGGGACAGGAGCTCATAAGTTTGAAGATGCCCAAGAGAGGAGAGGGGGTTAAGCAAAAAGTGCAGGGTGAGGGAGGACCGTTGAAGGCAAAGGGAATGGACCTCCTATGCCTGGATTATTGCAGGTTCCCGGGCACAGAACCCCCTCCCCCCCACAGAAGAGCTGTCTGAGGAACCTGCAGAATGTGCTGGAGTGAATGGCTAAGGGCATGAGGAAGCTGGATGGATACAGAGAACCTGGGAGAAGATTGATCCTTTCACAACTCAGGCTACTGTCAGGTCAGAGAAGCAACTGTGAACTTAACAACTTGTCATCTGCAAATCACCATAGTCTTCCAATTTGAGGGAGCTCCTCCTCACTTCTCTCAGGAGGCCCCAGTTCTTCTTCCCATTACAAGGGTCCTGTCCTCAGTTGCCCTCTCTGATATTTGGTCACTTGTACAGGGACCTTAATCATGGTGATTTTGTACTCTTGGAGCTCATGTGTGCAGAGTAGAAACAGGTGGGAGTTCTGGAATCCCACATGGTGGGGGGGGGGGCGTGAGGCATGGTGGGCCCCACTCCTGTAAGGGCATGATCTGCTCTCTGAGCTACACTGGGGTAGCAGGTGGTGTTCTCATGTGCATTTTAGGTCACAATTAGGCAATGAACAATGAAAAAAATATGACAGCACAGCATCTTGGGCACCACCATGACACCTGGGGACAGTCTTGCTCCTTCTTTCCTTTTGCTCTTGGGAATGGAGTCACTCATGACATATGGGGTCTTATTCCCCATGACTGTTCTGTACATCATTCTGGACTGGTAATGGCTTTGTCACAGGAAGAAGGAAGAGATGATGAAAGTTTCCATATGGGTTGAGGGAAAGCCACCATCTAGTTTTTATAACCAGAGGGTTATAGAGTCACAGCACAGGAGAGTCTCAAATGGGTGGAGTCATTGGTCCCAGTCCCACCGGAGCAGGCTCAGGCCCCTCTCACATGTGAAGAAGTTTAGCATCAGTCCTTCTTTCTTGTCAGCTGCCCAGAGCCCCCTGGTGTCCCAACAATCGTGACCTGTATTTATCAGAAAGGTGCTTCACAGTCAGGTTTTTAAGTGACAGAATAAGATAAACTTCTTGAAAACTTTTATTTATTTTTTAATAAATTAATTTTTATTGGTGTTCAATTTACCAACATACAGAATAACACCCAGTGCTCATCCCGTCAAGTGTCCCCCTCAGTGCCCGTCACCCATTCACCCCCACCCCCCGCCCTCCTCCCCCTCCACCACCCCTAGTTCGTTTCCCAGAGTTATGAGTTTTATGTTCTGTGTCCCTTTGATATTTCCCACACATTTCTTCTCCCTTCCCTTATATTCCCTTTCACTATTATTCATATTCCCCAAATGAATGAGAACATACACTGTTTGTCCTTCTCCAATTGACTTACTTCACTCAGCATAATACCCTCCAGTTCCATCCACGTTGAAGCAAATGGTGGGTATTTGCCATTTCTAATGGCTGAGTAATATTCCATTGTATACATAAACCACATCTTCTTTATCCATTCATCTTTCGATGGGCACCGAGGCTCCTTCCACAGTTTGGCTATTGTGGACATGGCTGTTAGAAACATCGGGGTGCAGGTGTCCCGGCCTTTCATTGCATCTGAATCTTTGGGGTAAATCCCTAACAGTGCAATTGCTGGATCATAGGGCAGGTCTATTTTTAACTCTTTGAGGAACCTCCACACAGTTTTCCAGAGTGGCTGCACCAGTTCACATTCCCACCAACAGTGTAAGAGTGTTCCCGTTTCTCCGCATCCTCTCCAACATTTGTGGTTTCCTGCCTTGTTAATTTTCCCCATTCTCACTGGTGTGAGGTGGTATCTCATTGTGGTTTTGATTTGTATTTCCCTGATGGCAAGTGATGCAGAGCATTTTCTCATGTGCGTGTTGGCCATGTCTATGTCTTCCTCTGTGAGATTTCTCTTCATGTCCTTTGCCCATTTCATGATTGGATTGTTTGTTTCTCTGGTGTTGAGGTTAATAAGTTCTTTATAGATTTTGGAAACTAGCCCTTTATCTAATATGTTATTTGCGAATATCTTCTCCCATTCTGTAGGTTGTCTTTTAGTTCTGTTGACTGTATCCTTTGCTGTGCAAAAGCTTCTTATCTTGATGAAGTCCCAATAGTTCATTTTTGCTTTTGTTTCTTTTGCCTTGGTGGATGTATCTTGCAAGAAGTTACTGTGGCCAAGTTCAAAAAGGGTGTTGCCTGTGTTCTCCTCTAGGATTTTGATGGAATCTTGTCTCACATTTAGATCTTTCATCCATTTTGAGATTATCTTTGTGTATGGTGTAAGAGAGTGGTCTAGTTTCATTCTTCTGCATGTGGATGTCCAATTTTCCCAGCACCATTTATTGAAGAGACTGTCTTTCTTCCAATGGATAGTCTTTCCTCCTTTATCGAATATTCGTTGACCATAAAGTTCAGGGTCCACTTCTGGGTTCTCTATTCTGTTCCATTGATCTATGTGCCTGTTTTTGTGCCAGTACCACACTGTCTTGATGAACACAGCTTTGTAGTACAACCTGAAATCTGGCATTGTGATGCCCCCAGATATGGTTTTCTTTTTTAAAATTCCCCTGGCTATTCGGGGTCTTTTCTGATTCCACACAAATCTTAAAATAATTTGTTCTAATTCTCTGAAGAAAGTCCATGGTATTTTGATAGGGATTGCATTAAACGTGTACATTGCCCTGGGTAACATTGACATTTTCACAATATTAATTCTGCCAATCCATGAGCATGGAATATTTTTCCATCTCTTTGTGTCTTCCTCAATTTCTTTCAGAAGTGTTCTATAGTTTTTAGGGTATAGATCCTTTACCTCTTTGGTTAGGTTTATTCCTAGGTATCTTATGCTTTTGGGTGCAATTGTAAATGGGATTGACTCCTTAATTTCTCTTTCTTCAGTCTCATTGTTAGTGTATAGAAATGCCATTGATTTCTGGGCATTGATTTTGTATCCTGCCACGCTACCAAATTGCTGTATGAGTTCTAGCAATCTTGGGGTGGAGGCTTTTGGGTTTTCTATGTAGAGTATCATGTCATCGGCGAAGAGGGAGAGTTTGACTTCTTCTTTGCCAATTTGAATGCCTTTAATGTCTTTTTGTTGTCTGATTGCTGAGGCTAGGACTTCCAATACTGTGTTGAATAGCAGTGGTGAGAGTGGACATCCCTGTCTTGTTCCTGATCTTAGGGGAAAGGCTCCCAGTGCTTCCCCATTGAGAATGATATTTGCTGTGGGCTTTCTGTAGATGGCTTTTAAGATGTCGAGGAAAGTTCCCTCTATCCCTACACTCTGAAGAGTTTTGATCAGGAATGGATGCTGTATTTTGTCAAATGCTTTCTCTGCATCTAATGAGAGGATCATATGGTTCTTGGTTTTTCTCTTGCTGATATGATGAATCACATTGAGTGTTTTACGAGTGTTGAACCAGCCTTGTGTCCCGGGGATAAATCCTACTTCGTCATGGTGAATAATTTTCTTAATGTGTTGTTGGATCCTATTGGCTAGTATCTGGTTGAGAATTTTTGCATCCATGATCATCAGGGATATTGGTCGGCAATTCTCCTTTTTGGTGGGGTCTTTGTCTGGTTTTGGAATTAAGGTGATGCTGGCCTCATAGAATGAATTTGGAAGTACTCCATCTCTTTCTATCTTTCCCAACAGCTTTAGTAGAATAGGTATGATTTCTTCTTTAAACGTTTGATAGAATTCCCCTGGGAAGCCATCTGGCCCTGGACTCTTGTGTCTTGGGAGGTTTTTGATGACTGCTTCAATTTCCTCCCTGGTTATTGGCCTGTTCAGGTTTTCTTTCTTCCTGTTCCAGTTTTGGTAGTTTGTGGCTTTCCAGGAATGCGTCCATTTCTTCTAGATTGCCTAATTTATTGGCGTAGAGCTGTTCATAATATGTTTTTAAAATCGTTTGTATTTCCTTGGTGTTGGTAGTGATCTCTCCTTTCTCATTCATGATTTTATTAATTTGAGTCTTCTCTCTCTTCTTTTTAATAAGGTTGGCTAATGGTTTATCTATCTTTTTAATTCTTTCAAAGAACCAACTCCTGGTTCTGTTGATCTGTTCCACAGTTCTTCTGGTCTCAATTTCGTTGAGTTCTGCTCGAATTTTAATTAACTCTCTTCTTCTGCTGGGTGTCGGGTCGATTTGCTGTTTTTTCTCTAGCTCCTTTATGTGTAAGGTTAGCTTTTGTATTTGAGTTCTTTCCAGTTTTTGAATGGATGCTTGTATTGCGATGTATTTCCCCCTCAGGACTGCTTTTGCTGCATCCCAAAGATTTTGAATGGTTGTATTTTCATTCTCATTAGTTTCCATGATTGTTTTTAATTCTTCCTTAATTCCCTGGTTGACCCTTTTATCTTTTAGCAGGATGGTCCTTAACCTCCACGTGTTTGAGGTCCTTCCAAACTTCTTCTTGTGATTGAGTTCTAATTTCAAGGCGTTATGGTCTGAGAATATGCAGGGGACGATCTCAATCTTTTGGTATCGGTTCAGACCAGATTTGTGACCCAGTATGTGGTCTATTCTGGAGAAAGTTCCATGTGCACTTGAGAAGAATGTGTATTCAGTTGAGTTTGGATGTAAAGTTCTGTAGATATCTGTGAAATCTATCTGGTCCAGTGTATCATTTAAAGCTCTCGTTTCTTTGGAGATGTTGTGCTTAGAAGACCTATCGAGGGTAGAAGAGAGCTAGATTGAAGTCACCAAGTATAAGTGTATTATTATCTAAGTATTTCTTTACTTTGGTTAATAATTCGTTTAAGTATTTGGCAGCTCCCACATTCGGGGCATATATATTGAGGATTGTTAAGTCCTCTTGCTGGATAGATCCTTTAAGTATGATATAGTGTCCCTCTTCGTCTCTCACTACTAGTCTTCGGGGTAAATTTTAGTTTATCTGATATAAGGATGGCTACCCCTGCTTTCTTTTGAGAACCATTTGAATGGTAAATGGTTCTCCAACCTTTTATTTTCAGGTTGTAGGTGTCCTTCTGTCTAAAATGAGTCTCTTGTAGACAGCAAATAGATGGGTCCTGCTTTTTCATCCAGTCTGAAACCCTGCGCTTTTTGATGGGGTCATTAAGCCCGTTCACGTTCAGAGTTACTATTGACAGATATGAGTTTAGTGTCATCATTTTATCTATTTAGTCCTTGTTTTTGTGGATTGTTCCACTGAACTTCTTCTTAAAGGGGAATTTTAAGAGTCCCCCTTAAAATTTCTTGCAGAGCTGGCTGCCTGTCTTGGAAGCTCTTTATCTCTCCTTCCATTTTGAATGAGAGCCTTGCTGGATAAAGTATTCTTGGTTGCATGTTCTTCTCATTTAGGACCCTGAATATATCCTGCCTGCCCTTTCTGGCCTGCCACGTCTCTGTGGAGAGGTCTGCTGTTACCGTAATACTCCTCCACATAAAGGTCAGGGACTTCTTGTCTCTTGCTGCTTTAAGGATCTTCTCTTTATCTTTGGAATTTGCAAGCTTAACTAATATGTCGAGGTGTTGAACGGTTTTTATTGATTTTAGGGGGGGATCTCTCTATTTCCTGGATCTGAATGCCTGTTTCCCTTCCCAGATTGGGAAAGTTTTCAGCTAGGATTTGTTCAAATACATATTCTGGCCTTCTGTCCCTTTCGGTGACCTCGGGAACCCCAATTAAACGTAGGGTTTTCTTCATCAGGCTGTCATTTATTTCCCTTAATCTGTCTTCATTGTCTTTTAATTGTTTGTCTCTTTTTTCCTCAGTTTCCCTCTTTGCCATTAACTTGTCTTCTATGTCACTCACTCGTTCTTCCACCTCGTTAACCCTCGTCGTTAGGACTTCTAGTTTGGATTGCATCTCATTCAATTGATTTTTAATTTCTGCCTGATTGGATCTAAATTCTGCAGTCATGAAGTCTCATGAGTCCTTAATGCTTTTTTCTAGAGCCACCAGTAGCTGTATAATAGTGCTTCTGAATTGGCTTTCTGACATTGAATTGTAATTCAGATTTTGTAACTCTGTGGGAGAGATTCTTTCTTTTGAGGTGAGGTTTTCCTTCTAGTCATTTTGCTCAGTGCAGAGTGGCCAAAAACAAGTTGTATTGGGAAAAGGAGAGAAAGAGAGAGAAGGAAAGAAAAGAGAAAAAGAAAAAAGAAAAAGAAATAAAAAGGAAAAAAGAGAAGAAAAAGAGAAAGAAAAGAAAGAAAGGTGAAAAAAAAGGGGGGGTGGGGGAAGCAATCAGAAATCAAAAAGAAAAGAAAAAAGAAAAAAAACAAAACAAAACAAAAAAAACACGGGGGAGTATCTTCTGAATCTGTAGACTTTAAGTCCCTTGACTTCCCCTGGAACTGGTCCCTCTAGCTGGTCTTCTGGGGGAGGGGCCTGCTGTGCTGATTTTCAGGTGTTAGCACTTGGGGGAGCTGCTCTGCCCCTGCCTGCTGCAGGGCTCAGCGGGGGTTGTTTACCCCGTGGGGCCCCAGGAGGAACAGCCGCAGTTGCTATGGCAACTCTGGAAGCCTGGATTTAGCCTCCGCAGGAACTACGGGGGCTCGGGGCTCCCCGCTCTCCGTCCGCAGGGCCTGGAGGCTCCGGGGCGGGGCCGCTGATCTGCTCAGCTCGGGGCAGGAGCGTCCTTGCTGTCCTGGGCCCTCCCGGCCTCTGCCTGTCCCGGGGGAGGCCGGATCCTGGGCTGTGTCCCGGCGCCCTGTGCTCCGGGGCCTGCGCTGTTGGATTCGCGCTCCCGCCCCGCAGCCCCCTCCGCGGAGCCGCCGCCCGAGCCTCTCCGAGCTGCTCCGGGCCCCGCCGTGCGCGCTGCAGCCCTTAGGGAGCTCGGCGCACTCTCCCGGGGCGCAGGTGTCTGTTAGTGTCCCCGGGAGCCCGAGGGCATCCCCGCCCTCCTGGGTCCTGCTCCAACTCCCTGCGGGCCCCTTTCCGCCCGCCCGGGAAGGTTGGTGCAGCTCCTGCTCCTCCGGGGACGGGGCTCTCCTGTCCTGGGGACACTCGCCCCAGCCTCAGCCCGGCTCAGGGTGGCTGAGTTGCCAGTCTTGGAGCCGGAAAATCGGTCAGGGACCCCTGACAATCTATCCCCATCACTGTCCACGAGGAGTTTAGGGGCCTTTCCTGGGAGCTGTTGGTACCAGCTCGCACCAAACCTACCGATGTTGTTTGTCCTTCCAGAGCAGGAGATGGTGACTTTCTGGCCCAGGGACCCCGACACTGAGGCCGGCTGAGTCAGCACAGACTGGGCCCGGACGCTGCAAGGGGGAGACACAGAGAGGTGATGCTCTTTTCTACAGAAAAGGGGAAAAATCAGAGCCCATGTGCCCTCCCTGGTCCCTTTCCCCATATCCAGTCACCTGTGCAGTGAGTGAGGAGTCTGAGGAGGAGAGGGGACCAGGCCATGTCAGAGGACATCACTAATTGATCCTGTCTTCTGGGGATCCACAGTTGAGCAGACCGCCTCTAATCTTTCCCTTGTCCTATTCATCCTCTCAGAGAGGGAGGGGCCTTCCATGCAAATAAGACCCTAGTCCCTATGTCTGAGGATCTTAAGGGGGTAGGGCTGGGAGGGGTTGCATGGGACAGGGGTGCAGAGGTCCCAGCTATGAGCCCTGACACAGGCAGTAGCGGGTGGCAAGTTTTCTGCTCTGATCAACTGTCCCTCAAAACATGTGAAGGGTGCTCCGTGGGTCCAGGCCTAGGCACAGCATTGAACGACATGGTGACATAAGTCCATTAGAGAGAACTCCTGCCTCCTCACTACACTGTCCACTGTCAACTTCCTTCGGGCCAGGCCTGGTGTCCTCTTATGTGGCCTCCCATCCCTACAGGGCACATTTTTACTCTATTCATGCTCCACATAGTGAGTCTGTCCACAGATCCCTGGGCTGTTCATGGGACAGGACTGAGGTGATGTCTCTTGTAGTACCACATAGATGAGGATCACGTCCAGAGCAGTGATGAGTCCACATTGACCCATGGCCAGTTCTGTGCAGGAGGCTGATTTCTTTCCTCTTACCTGGTTCCTCTCTGGTTTGGAGAGTCCTCTTCTCCCAGAAGTTCCCTCAGCACTGAGGACCAGGGAGCACTCTTTCCAGGCTGTGGGTAGAAGCTGTCATGTGCATTGTAGAGGATTATACACTGGACATCCCTCAGAAATCTCTGCCAGGCCTGAGTCCCCAGCAGGGAGCACAGGGCCCAGCCCCCAGGACCAGGCTCCTTAGTGTCAATGGTCCTCAGTAAGCAGTGGGGTAGAGACCACAGGGCAGTCCCACCGCGCCTCCTGCTGGTTGCAGAGCACACACTCACCCTGGCCTGAAGACCCCAGTCAAGCTGGTTTCTGCAACTTGCCAGGTCCCGTCTATTCTCACATCTCTCATCTGATTTCTAGATACGGCGACTCCAGTATATTGTACCTGATTCTTTTGTATCTCACTCTCGAGAGGTGTTCCAATCTCAGGAGGTTCAGGAATGTACATCAAAGGCAACTATTTTCACCCCAGAGAAGACCCTACACACTTTGAACCACTTCATTGGTCAGTGATTTTGGTTAAACGTTCATTGTTAGCTCTCCATCAGTTTTGCTTCCAGATAAGAGTTTTTACCTACTGTGCCATAAATTGCGTTGTGTTGTGTGTCAACCACTTCGTGTTGTCATAAGAGAAAGATTGCCTGGGAATCCTGGGTAGCTCAGCAGTTGAGCGTCTGTCTTTGGCTCAGGGGGTGATCCTGGGGTCCTGGGATCGAGTCCAACATGGGCCTCCCCGCAGGGAGCCTGCTTCTCTCTCTCCCTATGTCTCTCTCTCTCTCTCTTACTGTGTCTCTCATGAATAAATCAATAAATCTTAAGCAAATACTGCTCTAATAGCTACCATGACAGAAGCATGATGTATGTCATTTTGCAGATTCTACGTCTACAGCACGCCACACTGTCAAAAAATAGAGAGAAGTAGAGGAATCAATTCTCAGACATTTATATCTGGGCCTCTATCTTTGCCTCCCCCATGTGAAGAAACTTCTTTTCTGTGAACACTGACCTCCTGCACCAACATTATTCGATAGATTTGCCACCATGGGGGCTTTCCAAGGAATTTTGGATGAGGAAGTAAATATTACAATTTCTTGATCCTATGGTGTGTTTTTACCAAGTCCATGCTTATGTAGGCAAATGACAATTTTCCTGGTACTTGGTTTGGTGAATTGTTAGCAGATGTTTATACACCTGACCTGTATGTTGTAGTTCATTTGCTCAAGGACATTGTCTTCTGTGCTCACAATATGCTCTATGATCCAGCTGCTCCCTCTGTTTTCTTCCACCAGTAGCTGAATGCTAATCATGTCCTTTCTTCTTCCTGCAGGAACCCACTGAATCCAGTTCATGGGACTGTCACCTTCACCAAGAATGAAGTCTGTCTTTTTCTCTTGTTCTGTCCTAATATCAAGTGCTTAGTTCCCAACTCCTATTTGATCAATTCACCCTCCAAATATGAAATGTTCCACAAGCAGAAGTCACTGTCTTTGCCTTAGATCTATTCCTCTTTTTTAAAATTGAAGTTCGATTTGCCAACATATAGTATAACACCCAGTGCTCATCCCATCAAGTGATCTATTCCTCTTCATGGGAATCCTATTCCGGTGAATTCACACATTCATTCAAGAAACTGGTGTTGAATTCGTCCTTGGTGTCAGGCTAGGTTTTGAGCTTTGTGGTTACAGTAATAACATATATACACAGAAGGAAAAAATTCAAATGTGGGACGCACAACAAAGACAGTCAGAGAGAAAAGTCTCCACGTGGTTGGTATTACCCGACCAGTGATCATCCTGGGTATCTGGAGCCCACGGACTGCTTAGAACCCCTCACTTCCTACAGAACATCAACAATGACCTTCTCCATGCTCTCTCTGCAGCTTGCCCTTGGCCTTCACACATCCCTGCTCCATTCCAGGTGCCTGAGTGCAGGTGTCCTGCCCTGCTCACCTGGTGTGGGTTTCCAACGCTCTAGGTAGCTTCCCAGGTATGAACAGAAATGGGCTCCTGTCCTCACAGGGAACAGAGACAGGAGAAAGAGAAAGGCTACTCCAGGTCAGTAAATGACTAATAAGCAAAGGAGGACTGCATACAAGGCTTGTGTTGGTCAGCAGCAAGACAAATAGATCCTCACACACATCCACTAAGTCTTATGTTTATGAAGATGCCTTTACTATGTTGAGGCCTGTGTACAGCACATCAACACCACATCACAATCTCAAGGATACATTCTTGGAGCACAATCTGGGAGCAGCTAAGTCAAGCAGAACCCACCATCCACAGACAAGGACAGAGCTGAATAGCCTCAGAGTGCCTGAGTCCAGTGTCTGAATCAGTCTGTGATTACAACTTTTTACAATATTCCCCAGGAACTGGCAATGCAGAGTTCGTCCTGTGTCCTATCCACCAATTTCTCATTTTATTTATTTATTTATTTTTAATTTATTTATTAAAGATGTTATTTATTTATTCATGAGACACACACACACAAACACAAACACACACACACACAGACACAGGCAGAGGGAGAAGCAGGCTCCATGCAGGGAGCCTGATGCGGGACTTGATCCCAGAACTCCATGATGGCGCCCTGGGCCGAAGGCAGGCGCTAATCTACTGAGCCACCCAGGGATCCCCAATTTTCTCATTTTTAATCTGTATTTAGGAATTTATAATTAGGGGGTGCCTGGGTGGCTCAGTTGGTTAATCATCTTTCAGCTCAAGTCATGACCCTGGTGTACTGGGATGGAGTCCTGTGTTTGGCTCCCCACTTAGCAAGGATTCTGCTATGCCGCCTCCCTTCTCTTCATCTTCTCTTTCACAAATAAATAAACAATATCTTAAAAGGAAATAATTTCTTATTAGGGCTCCAGTTAAGAGGCAGGTGATAAACTGCTGGAAGCGATGGTACAGGGATAAGGCCTGGAAGATGCTGGTTCTGGGGAGACAGTGACCACTCTCCTCACTTGACCTGTGACTACATGGAGGAGGGAGACAGAATCCAGTCCATGGTGGAGACATCAGCTCTTGGTCCTTCAGGCCCCACCGGAGCCTTGGATCCCAGGTCTTATACCCTCTGCACAGTGTTGAGATCGGCTGGCACCTTCCTACCCATCTGCTTTCTCCAAGGTTGGTATTTAACAAGAGTGGAGAGGATCCCTGTGTGGCTCAGCAGTTTAGCCCTTGCCTTTGGCCCAGGGTGCAATCCTGGAGTCCCAGGATTGAGTCCCACGTCAGGCTCCCGGCATGGAGCTTGCTTCTCCCTCCTCCTGTGTCTCTGCCTCTCTCTCTCTCTCTCTCTGTCTATGATAAATAAATGAATAAATCTTTTTTAAAAAATAACAAGAGTGGAGGTGCAGACTGAGAAGATAGTTCTCTCAGATTCGCAGCCTGTGCTTCTCCCTCATGGCTGCACACGGACTTTATCTCTCACACGTAGACACGACCTCCCCAGGTGCCTGGACCAAAGCCTGTTTATGGAGCTCACCTGCAAGTGCTTGAAATTCCTCAGGCCCCACTTCTGATTTCTCAGGTGTCCCCCCAGGACTCCTGCCCCTCTGTGTCCCACTATGGAATGAAGCCCCTGAATCCACTACCCTGGAGTCTGCCAACGCCCTGTCCCAGATCTCATCTTCCATGGAAGAGTCCTTCAGCTTGGACTCAACAGGCACCTACGATGTGCCTCCCTTGGTCCAGTCCCCATTCTTGGCTCTGGGGTGAGAAGGGAAACAGAAGACCCAGTTCTGCCCCATGAAGGCTCAGTTCTTCCATGGACTAACTCCATACAACTAGCTATTCATGTGGAGAGTTGCCCTCCTCAAGGAGAGGAGACACTTCTGGTCACAGAGGAGACCCCCTTCTCTGTGCCTCTCAAGACAGGCCCTGGTATAGAACCCCAGAGGTGGCAGGTGTGACTGTGGACAACCAGCAGTCAGGAGAGTGGTTCCTACTCACTGTCCCTGTGCTCCAGCCAGGGCAGCAGACATAACTGATCACAATGTCATCAGCTCACATACCTGACAGATCTGAGCAGGGTCCTGACCACAGGCCTGTGGGGACATTACCAGCATCCCGCAGGATCTTGAGCCTCCCAAAACCATACTGCCCCCTGATGGCAGGAAATGTGTCCACTCGACCTGGAAGGGCTCCTGCCTTGAAGCCAGAGCCCAGGGCTGCTTTCTGCAGACATTCCTGCCCTCTTCAGAGCTGCTAGTCTCAGTTTCCAATGCAGGGAGTCCCGTGGATTTGGTTTGGAAACATGCCAGTCAGGAAAGGCAGCTGTGGTAGGTGAGGGGACGTTGTCAACAGGCCCGGGACTCAGAGGGAAGGGAAACATATCAATTCCGCTAAAATATCATTGTCGCTGTGGGTGACACCATTCTTACTAAAGAAGACTCACTGTACGGGCTTATGCTTGAAAATTTAAAAATTGCAGAAGGATAAATGTAGTGGTCTGACGGGCCTGCCAGAAGAAGATGACTGTCCACACGTTCAACCCCGTTTCCTCCGTAGAACCCAGGGTCGGCAGTTGTCTGCCTTCTCTTGGAAGATTTGCCTCTTCTAAAATGTGATTAAACTGTGATCCTATAATGAACATATCATGTTTTATATGTGGGCCCCTTCCTGGGTAACATCTTAGTTGGTCCCAGCTTTGGGTGATTAGATTCAAACTTGGAATTAATATCCACATGTGGATTTCTAGGCACTTGCAGTTTTTAGTGATTGTGAATGAATCTGCTGTAATTATTCACATGGAGGTTTCCCTATGGCAAATGTTTTGGATGTATTTATTTAATCTTACACTGGCATCTATTTAGAAAACACCCCAAGAGTAGTAGCTGGTCAATGCCAGTTATACTCATGTAGATAATAATATCAGATTAAAATAAGGGCTGACTTAGTCTTCAAGCACTTCATGGGTACAGCTGAGGTCCCATGATATTTTCTTAAATGTTTTTTATTTATTTATTTATTTACGATAGTCATACAGAGAGAGAGAGAGAGGCAGAGACACAGGCAGAGGGAGAAGCAGGCTCCATGCACCGGGAGCCCGACGTGGGATTCGATCCCGGGTCTCCAGGATCGTGCCCTGGGCCAAAGGCAGGCGCCAAACCGCTGCGCCACCCAGGGATCCCCCCATGATATTTTCAGGTGCAAAATAATTTCTTTCATTTAATTCAAATCACAAAGAAAAGAATGAATATAAATCAGCATAGAAGTAAGTGTTCCCCAGCTGATAAAGACAAGAAATTTTTGTTTTCATGAAGCCTCTTTGTCTACAAATGGGCTGCTCTGAGTAGCTTTGAGGACAGAAGGGACAGGAGGAGCCTCATTTGCATGTGGTTCCCCTGCATGGACCTTGGTCCATGACGTCAGCAGCAGGAGGATAAGAAGCAGAAATACAAAAAATAGGCATTCCCCTGAAGACTAATGGGAGGACAGCATAGCACTGAAACTTGAACAAATAGGTAAATGACCAAGGATAGGAACCCCAGATTCCTCAGATGTCAGGTGAGAGATGAACACAGTGGGCTTACCACTCCCTTGTCTCTGAATTGAGGTCAAAGAGATTCTGTGTCCCAACCAGATGGGAGCCATAGCCCTTCTGTGTCTTCTGAGACCCCTTGTCTAGGAAGGGGCTGCTATGAGTTCTGGGGGAAGGGAGGGAAAGAGGAGCCTTCATTCCCACGTGGTATCCTTGGAGAGACGTGGGCCATTGGTGGCAGTAGCAAGAGCATCAGAAGCAGAAGCCACAGGCTGAGCCTCATCAACACCTGGAGACCCATTCTGGCAGATGAGAAAAGGGTTCTGATCTCAGTTCTGACAAGCGAGGGGATCTGCATGAGCCCTGAGATGCTGTCACAGGAGCTTTACTGGGGGGGCCCCTTCATCTTCTGTCCTCAGCCCAGATGGCCAGAGAACCAGAGTTGCTGTTGACCAGGTGCTCCAAGGGTCTAACTATCATAGTAGATGAGAATTGGGGGCCTATTCATGGGAGCTTTCAGTCTCAGGACACATATTGGACATTCCTGATGTGTCTTAACTCTGATGCAGTTGAATTCTGTGCCCGTGGTTCTTCCTTTACATCCTGGACTCTGTCCACTGTCTAGACAGTCCCTGGCACCAAGAATTTCAATTCATTTTGATAAAATTCCCCGTATGTTGCTGCCAAGGACAGGGTTGGGAGATAGATTTTAAGCCCATGGGGACAGAACTGTATGCAAAATTCTCTGCAGTGAGCCTCAGATCTGGATTTCAGCCAAAGAGAAAGGAAACAGCTGACTTGGCCAGGAAGTCTGGGCAGGATAAGGAGCTCCACTGCTGTGAGAATAGCAGGTTTTTCTCTAACAGCCCAACAGGCCTGGATCACTGGAGAAGCACTACTAATCAGCCTATTTTTCAGTCTGGAGCCCGTAGGTGGTCAAGGAGCCAGTGATGCCAAAACCAGAGCCAGAAAATTGATTGGGGACCCGAGGATCAATGGCTATTGCCATAGATGAGGAGTCTGGGGTCTGTCCTTGCAAGCTGCTTGTACCATTTCACACCATAATCACCAATACCGGGACTCTTCCGAGGGAGGAGAGGGTGACCCTCTGGCCAGGGCCCCAGACCCTAACAGTGGCTGAGTCAGCACAGACTGGGCCCAGGACCCTACAAGGAGGAGAGACATAGACAGGGTCAGCAGGCCTAGTGAGCAGACCTCGGGGTGGGTGTGGTCGTGTAGGGGGCAGGAACCTGAGTCGGGGCCCTGGATCTCCTCCCCCCAGTGCAATATAGGGGACAGGAGTCCTGCAGGCCTGATCCCTCAAACCAGGCTGGCTCCTGGAGCTTTCCCTGCAGCATCCCTGGAGCATGTGGGGTAGTAGAGTCCTCCCGTCTGCTGCAAGTCCTCAGGGGTGAGCCGTGTCTCCGATGAGGTGAGACCTGCCCCTCTTCATCTCCCACAAGGGAATGTTCAGGGAAGATTGAGGACAGTGAGTGTGTGTTGGGAGGGATGTTTGCAGACCTTCAAACCCCAGGGGGAGGAGGAATCATGGAGGAGAACAAGCTGAATGTCCAAGGTCAGGCTGCAGTGCCTGGACATCAGGTGTCATGAAGAAGTGGGGATGGAGATGAACCCCAACCTTTGCACCCACCTGCACACCCCCAGGACTCCAGCCACAGGGAGGCAGAGCTGGCGGTCTCTCTCATCCCTTCATCCCCCTGGGGGAGGAGCACTGCATTATGGTCACTGCTCCCCACTCTCATTTCCTCCTCCTGATGTCATTGAAGGGCCTCGGTGGACTCCCCTAAGGTCTGGGAGCCTTGGGCTGACAGCAGGTGGGCCCTGGACCCAGACATATGCAGGGGCTGCCTTCCCAGCTGCAAGCATGCCATGGGCACCAGGGGCAGGCACCCAGTCTCCTGCTGCCCCAGCCCTGTTTGCTCTAAATGAGATGAGTTGAGAGGCCCCCAGAGCAGAGCTCCATGGACTCCAGTGCTATGGGTCCCCTACCCATTGGGCAAGGAGGACAGGCCACAAGTAGGTCACACCCAGCCTTCCTAAGGCTGCCCCTCATGGCCCCAAATGGTTCAGAAACCTCTATTGTGGCTCCTCCCTATGGAGTGTTTCCATGTGTCCCAACTGCCCCTCTTCTTCTCTAGGATTAGAGTGAGGCATGTGGTCAGCCCATCCGTCCCCAGGGCAGGAAGCTGATGGACCGAGACATCAACGATGCTGTCCCCATGGACTCCGGTGTCTGTCACCAAAGCCTGGTCTCTCTCTGTCTCTCTCTGTCTCTGTCTCTGACCCCAGCCCCTTCCTCTGTCAGCTGAGCCTCTGTCCACATTCCTGGTGGGGAGGCCACAGCTCGCTCTGTCTCTATGATGACCTCTGTTTGTTGCCCCAAGTGTGTTCTGTAATTTACAGGCTTATAATTAGTCGACCCTTACTTTTACAAGTTTCCTGTGTTGTAGCTGAAGGACCTCCTGCAGTCGTCACCAGAACCACAAGGGCAGGTGCGACCTTGACATTGGTTTTGGAGAGGCTGAGACCCTCACAACACAGGACCCTCTGTTCCTGAAGGGACAACGCTGGCTCCCACCATCTGTGACCATGGAGGTCATGGTTCGATCCCAGGAAAGTCTCTGGCACATCACAATGACTGACCCTCAGCCCAGGGGTCACACACGGTCATCTGGACTATGGGGCTCATGTGCAGTATCTTAGCTCTCTTTTCAAACTGTCTGTTCAATCTTCATCAGGTCCCCTCCTTCCTGACCTCCCCATTCAGGGACACAGGGTCACACTTCCTTGGAGCAGTGGATGGGATGATGTCACCCTGTGCCCCATCACAGCCCCCAGAAACCTAGATGACATTATCTGCCTGCACAAAGGTGCTGTTGCTCTGGGGTACAGTTTACTGAGCTGTGACAGCACAGCAGTGTGGTGCGTCCCCTGTCACAGGGCCATGGAGGAGAGTGACATCACCACGAATACAGTCACCTCACACACTCACCCTCCTCCTTCCTCCACCTGCTGTCAATCCCTGGCCTCCTTACCACCTCTAGATTCCCGCCTCTTCCAAAATACGATGAAATTCCAGTTTTGTGGAATGTAGCCTGTTATATGTTCTTCTTCCCTATGAAATGTGCCGTTAGGGGATCCCCAGGTGGCTCAGCGGTTTAGCATCTGCCTTCAGCCCAGGGCATGATCCTGGAATTCCAGGATCGAGTCCCGTGTTGAGCTCCCTGCACAGAGCTTGCTTCTCCCTCTGCCTGTGTCTCTGCATTTCTCTCTGTCTGTCTGTCTGTCTCTCTCTGTCTCTCATGAATAAAAAAATAAACAAATGTGCAGTTAATACTCATGCATATTTTTGAACTTCAAAACTTATTTCCTTTAAATGTTGATTAAAATCATCCTTTACAAATATTCATAATGATGGAGGATGTTTTTCTTACCTCAAGTCTGATCATTTTATAAAAAGCTGGTCTAAAAATTAGTGTGCAGATTTTTATTGCTTTCACCTGAGGTGAATATGAAAAGGAATTTCCATAAACAAGCACATCAGGATTTTTCTCTAGAAAGATTTTTTTTTACTTTATATAATTTTTCAGTATGGCATTGATTTATGTGTTCAATACAACATCAAATAATAAGAACTAGTCATCTGGTTGAAGCTAAGGGAATAATGATCCCAGCTGCACAGAACGCTGACACGTGCATCAGCAGAGCAGGGATGGGCTGAAGGACCATAACAGCCTCATGACTTATGAGTGTTTCATTTACTGAAACATCAGTAGATGATAAGTGAATGTTCACTAGTCTAGAAGAAACTGTCCCAGCTCATGAGGACAAGATTTTTGGTATGGTTTAATACTTGTTGTGTACAAATGGGGATAATCTGAGTGACTCTGAGGTCAGAGACGATGAAGGAGACTCCATTCCCAGGAGGCACCCCAAGATGCACCTGGACCCGCACATCAACTGAAGAATAAGCAGAAACCCAGGGGGAGCCTAAGCAGGCAGCTGCTGGGGCGCTCACTCACTTTGCAGACGGGTAAGTAGGTTTTTGTCTCACTTCCCCACAGGCCTGGAGCACCGTGGGAGCACTGAGACTGCTGTCATAAGATGAGCAGTAATAATCAGCCTCGTCCTCAGCCTGGAGTCCAGCAATAGTCAGGGTGGCTGTGTTGCCTGACTTGGAGCCAGAGAATCGATCAGGAACCCCAGAGGGTCGAGTATTGGTACTATAGATGATGGTTCTGGGGCCTGTTCCTGGGAGCTGCTGGTACCAGCCCACATAACTGCTATAACCAACGTTGGAGCTGCTTCCAGTGCAGGAGATGGTGACCCTCTGGCCCAGAGACCCAGACACGGAGGCCTGTTGAGTCAGCACAGACTGGGCCCAGGACCCTGCAAGGGGGAGAGACACAGAGAGGGTGATGCTGGGGTCTGGAGACAAGAGAAGGATGCAGGACAGCACACATCCTCCCAGGCCCCCTTCACAGTCTCCACATCCATTCACCTGTGAAGTGAGCGAGGAGGGTGAGGAGGAGAGGAGACCAGACCATGGTGGAGGTCTTCACTGATCCTGCCTTCTGCGGCTCCACAGCTGAGCAGAGCCTCCCCTCATCTCTCCCTTCCCCTCTTCATCCTCTGAGAGAGGGAGGGGCCCTTCCATGCAAATGAGACCCCAGTTGTCTGGTCCCTCAGTGGCCTGGGTCAAGTCCCTCTGCCTGGGGATGTGAAGGGTGTGGGCAGGGGAGGGGAGGGGCTGTGTAGAAACCTGAGGTAGGGAGGTCCCAGCTGTGAGCCCTGAGCAGAGGGCACAGGCAGTGCCTGGTGGCAGGTCCCAGCTATTATCACCCCTGACTCTTTAGAAATGGACCCCCTAACCCCCTGGTGTCCAATCCCAGATACACTATTGTGTGACTTGGTGATCGGAGCCCATCTAAAACAAAGGGTCCTCCCCACTGCTCTGTCCACTGCTTTAGGGCCAGGTCAGGAGTCCCCTTTGTAACCTCCCATTTCCAGAGGACAAACTTTCTGCTTTACTTAGACTTCTCATGGGTAAATGTGTCCATAGTTTCTTGGGTGTTTTTCACTCAGAATTGAGGTGGTGTCTCTATACAAACTCTTCTTGGATCAGGATCAAGTCCAGAGCAGTGACGGGTCTCTATGGACATTTGGAACCTTCAGTGTGAGATGCTGTGTTCTCTCCTGTTATGTGACTCATCCCTGAGTTCTAGAGGATTCCTTCCTCAGAGGTTTGTACATCAAAGAAGAGATAGGGAGAAAGCTGTCCATGTTTTGGGTAGAAGCCCTTGAATTCATTCCTAGTAGATAATATTCTGAGAATCTTTGTCACCTGTCCCTACTTACACTCGGTTGTCACAATAGTTCCCACACACTGTTGGCAGGGACTCCCTCCTAGGGACTCTCTTCCCAGCACATGGTCACAAAACTGCAGGAGCCCAGCCTCATGAGGTTGCGAGTGTCGCTGACATCAGAGCACAGGGGACAAAACTGCTGGAATGTCTTGTCAGACAGGAGTGACTGCTGAAGTTGCTCTGACAGAGACCAAGGGACAGAGTGATGTGTGAGTCACCAGTTAGTCAACTGTGCATTTAAAATGGATGTGGCCTATTTACACAATATTCCTCACAGTAAGATTTATTTAAACTCAGTGACAAAGTCATTGTGAGGCTGCAGGTGGAAACACTATACACCTGTCCCAGATCTGTGCTTAGTGAGAGGGAATATGGATAGAAATTCTGGCTAAGGAATTGGATGCAAAAGCAACTGTAAAAGAAGGCCTTCTGTTCTTGCTTGAAACAGAGTCTACAGACTTTTTATGAAATCAACTTTCTACTTTTGGTCATAAGTTTAGTATTGTGAATTTTTTTTCTATAAGCAGGAAAGTCCAAAGTGATTGCTAATGAAACTCAAGGAGAGCCTATGCCTACAAAGTTCAGAGCCGTGTCAGCCATGGAATCACCAAACACACACAGAGTTTCCAGGGCGGAGCAATCTGAGGTCAGACTTGACTCTGGGGTGGACACAGCTGTAGTCCTTCTGCCTGGTACCCAGCATGTTCAGGACAGATTTTCACTCATTCAGCCGTTTTTTCATTGGGAGATGAATATCTTCAAAAGGAGGTATTTTCATTAACCTTTTACACTTAAAAAAGTCTGAACTATCAATCACTCTCTTTCTTGCAAGATACAAAGCATTTGTAACCTGATTCTGAGCCTCTGTTGGTCACAGGCAGGGACAGGGGAGTGATGGAATAAGACGTGGAAGATAGACGTTAACACACATCCCCAGGAAACAGAAGTTCTCTGTGTGATAATGGTAGTATGCTGCTCTACAGCAATGATGACCAATCTCTCCTCAGGCGACAGCCCAAGGTTGTCGAAGGTGTTTTTGTCAACACACCCACACCTGGAAAATCGGACTTGCACCCCTGGCTGGTCTCTCAATGCTGTTGTAGGTCACAATGTAGGATCTCTGCCTGGGAACTGTGGTACCAATGCCAGGGTTACCCCTGTGTTTCTACGGTTCTTGTGCAAGAGAAGGTGACCTCGGATATGGGCTCATTAAGAGGTTCCCTAGGGGAGGGACACATGTACACATGGGAGAGTTCTTATTCCTCACGTCCACAGCCCTCACATCCCTGGATTATGGAAAAGCTACAATGGGACTAAGGAAAGAGGGAGACAGAGTCAGTACTTTTGGACTTAGGACACCCACTCACAGGAGTCTCCATTAACCTGTTGGCAGCTATAGCAGATGCTCATTCACGGACCCACATCACCCAACTTAACTAATGCACGCTGAGAATTTTCCCAGTAATGGGGCAACATCCCCCAAATCTCATATTCCATAAAATGGTTCATGGTCCCAAATTCCCTCTTTGACTGAACCCTTCTCTTCAACTGCACAATGGAAACCTCAGGTGCTGAGCAAATGATCCTGTCCAGCTCTGAGAATGGAATTTCCCAGGGCCTGTGTCCTCACAAAACATCCCAGATCCTAGTGCTCAGGCCTGAGACACAGTGAACCTTGGCCACTTCTGAGCACTGGAGCCTGGGAGGGAAGGGAAGGCTGTGCTCTGAGCCTGGAGGTGCTGAATCCATGCTGGGGAGGACTGCACCCTCTGCTTAGATGGTCTAAGACCTCTGAGGGGGACAAAGTCAAAGAAAGGCTCTTTGTCCTCATTTCAGGAGAAAAACACTTACCAGCAGAGAATCCGGTTTTATGACATTTGGAAATGCAGGTAACATGAATATTACAACATTGAAGTGTTTTGTTTTATTTTTGTTTTATGTTTTTTTTCTGAGGACATAGAGACACTGATGAGATAATTGAGAATAAACCCATTATGAACCAGGTGGCACTTGTATGTACACAGTATATATATACAACTTATTTTAAAAGTATAAATTTTCATGGAAGAAGAATCTGAAGAGATGAAGGATTTTGTCCCATGTCCTGATTTGCCACTGTCACTGTGAGAAGCATTATTGTTTCTGATTAGAGAGTGAAGGTCAGTCTAGTCCTCAGGCTGTAGCCCAGAGATGACGGAGCCCTGCCTTGCCTGAGGCATCCTTGGATCAGGAGAAGTGGCTGGGGACCCCAGAGCCCTGGTGCTCATCTGAGTCTGAGTAGTAGTACAGGAGGTACCGGGGAGGGCTCCGTGGCTTCTGCTGGAACCAGTGTATGTAGTAGCTGCCAACACTGGGGCCACTGCTCTGGGTGCAGGTGAGTCTAACTGTTGTTCCAGGAGATGCAGAGAGGGAGGGCACTGGGTCCGCAAAGGCTGGGACAGGGACCTGCAAAAACACTGACACTGATGGGTAATGGAGCAAAGACCAGAGAAAACTTCCCAGTAGCTGAGCCAGAGGGGCTGATGGAGCCTAGGAACTGGGACCTGGTATGTGAGGCCTGTCTGTACCTGTGCACTGAGAGAAGTACATCAGGAGACAGGAGTCCAGGACATGGTGACCGTCCACACCAGGTGGGCATCCGCAGATGCCTCCTTTTACCCCCATTATTTTCTACCAGAGGGTGTCCATGCAAATGAATTCCATCTAGTGATTTCCCAGCCCCTCCCTGAGCCTTGGTGCTGGAGCTCAGCTCACACCCCATTGTGGAGGTTGGGAGTTGGCTTCCCCCCTGGGGAGAGCCCTGGAGGAAGAACCTGCTGAGACCACACAAAGTCCCTGCTCAGGGTACTCCTCCAGGCCTGAGAGAACACAGCTGCTGAGTCCCCATCAGTGAGCAGAGGGCTCAGCACACAGACTCAGGCTTCCTTGAGTGAATGTTCCTCCCTGAACAGTTATGTAGGACCCACAGGTCCACACCTCCCCCTGTTGGTCACACACCCACCCCTTCTGGGATCAAAGCCCTGGGAGCCCAGGGGCTTTCACCAGCTCACCAGGGCCCTGTCCACACCCCCATGTCTGATCTCTAGATACCATGATTCGTATACACTGCACACGATTACTCTGGTCTCATTCTCTGAAGTGATGCTTCCCTATCTAAAGGACAACCATGTGCACAAATAGCCAATTAATGTGTCACCAGAGAAGTTACCACAAAAGGTGAAAGTTAAGCGTGTATCATGTCAAGCATCACTGATCAGAGGACAGTGGAGCTGGTTTGAAGGGCTGGTAGGTGCATAAGACACATTCAGAGATCAATATTTAACAAGTATTCTGAGATATATTTATGGAAGTTAGTGTTCAAAAGCATCTATTAATATATTTTTAAAAATATATATTTTTTAAATTTTTAAATTTTTAATTGGAATTCAATTTGCCAACATATAGCATAACACCCAGTGCTCATCCCGCCAAATGCTCCCCTCAGTGCCCATCACCCATTCACCCACACCCCCCGCCCACCTCCCTTCCACTACTTCTTCATTTCCCAGAGTTAGGTGTCTCTCATGTTGTGTCACCCTCACTGATATTTTCACACATGTTCTCTACTTTCCCTTTATTCCCTTTCACTATTATTTATATTCCCCAAATGAATGAGACCATTTAATGTTTGTCCTTCTCTGATTGACTTATTTCACTCAGCATAATACCTTCCAGTTCCATCCACGTCGAAGCAAATGGTGGGTATTTGTCATTTCTTTCTTTCTTTTTTTTTTTTTTTGTATTTGTCATTTCTTTCTTTTTTTTTTTTTTTTTTGTTTTGTTTTGGGTTAGGGCTAGGGTTAGGATTAGGGTGCGGTTTAGTGTTAGGGTTAGGAATATGGTAGGGATTAGGGTTAAGTTTATAGTACGGGTTACGGTTAGGGTTACGATACAGGTTAGGGTTTGAGTTAGGGTACGGTTTAGGGTTAGGGTTAGGGTACGGGTTAGGGTTAGGTTTTGGGTACGGCTTACGGTTAGGGTTAGGATTAGGTTTAGGGTTAGGGTTAGGGTACAGGTTAGGATTAGTGTTAGGGTAAGGTTTAGGTTTAGGGTTAGGTTTAGGGTTAGGGTACGGGTAGGGTTTGGGTACGGGTTAGGGTTAGGGTAAGGTTACGGTTAGAGTTAGGGTTAGGGTTAGGTTTAGGGTACGGGTTAGGGTTTGGGTTAGGGTTAGGGTTATGGTTCAGTTTAGGGTTAGGGTTAGGGTACGGGTTAGGGTTAGTTTTAGGTTTAGGGTACAGATTAGGGGATGGGTTAGGGTTAGGTATAGGGTTCGGTTTAGGGTTAGGGTTAGGGTACGGGCTGCGTTAGGGTACGGGATAGGGTTAGGGTAAGGTTACGGGTTAGAATTAGGGTTAGGGTTAGGGTACGAGTTAGGGTAACCATACCCTAACCCTACACCTAACCCTACCCCTAAACAGTACCCTAACTCTAACCCTAACCCGTATCCTAACCCTAACCCTAACCCGTACCCTACCACTAACCCTAACCCTAACCCTATCTCATATGCTAAACCTAACCTGTACCATAACCCTAAACCTAATCCTAACCTGTACCCCAAACCTAACCCTAAACTATACAAACTCCGTACCCTAATGCTAAACCTAACCCTAACCATAAACTGTACCTGAACCCTAACCCTAATCCGTATATAACCCTAACCCTAACCCGCAACCTAACCCTAACCCTAACCCTAAACCGTAACATTACCCTAACCCGTACCCTAATCCCAACAAGTACCCTAACCCTAACCCTCTCCTTAACCCTAAACCTTACCCTAAACCTAACCTTAAACCGTACCCTAACCCTAACCCTAACCCTAACCCTAACCCTAACCCGTACCCAAACCCTATACATAACCCGTACCCTAAACCTAACACGCACCCTAACCCTAACCCGTAACCTTATCCTAACCCTAACGGGTACCCTAACCCTAACCCTAACCCGTACCCTAACCCTAACCTTAACGCTAACCCGTAACCTTACCCTAACCCTGTCCCGTACCCTAACCCTAACACTAACCTGTACCCGAAACCTAACCCTAAACCTAATTCTTACCCGTATCCTAACCCTAACCCTAAACCGTACCCTAATTGTATTTGTCATTTCTAATGGCTGAGAAATATTCCATTGTATACATAGACCACATCTTCTTTATCCATTCATCTTTCGATGAACACCGAGGCTCCTTCCACAGTTTGGCTACTGTGGACATTGCTGCTATAAATATTGGGGTGCAGGTGTCCTGGCATTTCACTGCATCTGTATCTTTGAGGTAAATCCCCAGAAGTGCAATTGCTGGGTCATAGGGCAGATCTCTTTTTAACTCTTTGAGGAACCTCCACACAGTTTTCCAGAGCGGCTGCACCAGTTCACATTCCCACCAACAGTGCAAGAGGGTTCCCATTTCTCCACATCCTCTCCAATATTTGTGGCTTCCTGCCTTGTTAATTTTCCCCATTCTCACTGGTGTGAGGTGGTATCTCATTGTGGTTTTGATTTGTAGTTCCCTGATGGCAAGTGATGCAGAGCATTTTCTCATGTGCATGTTGGCCATGTCTATGTCTTCCTCTGTGAGATTTCTCTTCACGTCTTTTGCCCATTTCATGGATTGTTTGTTTCTTTGGTGTTGAGTTTAATAAGTTCTTTATAGATTTGGAAACTAGCCCTTTATCAGATACGTCATTTGCAAATATATTCTCCCATTCTGTAGGTTGTCTTTGAGTTCTGTTGACTGTATCCTTTGCTGTGCAAATGCTTCTTAACTTGATGAAGTCCCCATAATTCATTTTTGCTTTTGTTTCTTTTGCCTCTGTGGATGTATCTTGCAAGAAGTAACTGTGGCTGAGTTCAAAAAGGGTGTTGTCTGTGTTCTCCTCTAGGATTTGGATAGAATCTTGTCTCACATTTAGATCTTTCATCCATTTTGAGTTTATCTTCGTGTATGGTGAAAGAGAGTGGTCTAGTTTCATTCTTCTGCATGTGGATGTCCAATTTTCCCAGCACCATTTATTGAAGAGACTTTTTTCCAGTGGATAGTCTTTCCCCCTTTATCTAATATTAGTTGAACATAAAGTTCAGGGTCCACTTCTGGGTTCTCTATTCTGTTCCATTGATCTATGTGTCTGTTTTTGTGCCAGTACCACACTGTCTTGATGACCACAGCTTTGTAGTACAACCTGAAATCTGGCATTGTGATGCGCCCAGATATGGTTTTCTTGTTTAAAATTCCCCTGGCTATTCGGGGTCTTTTCTGATTCCACACAAATCTTAAAAGAATTTGTTCTAACTCTCTGAAGAAAGTCCATGGTATTTTGATAGGGATTGCATTAAACGTGTAAATTGCCCTGGGTAACATTGACATTTTCACAATATTCATTCTGCCAATCCATGAGCATGGAATATTTTTCCATCTCTTTGTGTCTTCCTCAATTTCTTTCAGAAGTGTTCTATAGTTTTTAGGGTATAGATCCTTTACCTCTTTGGTTAGGTTTATTCCTAGTTATCTTATGCTTTTGGGTGCAATTGTAAATGGGATTGACTCCTTAATTTCTCTTTCTTCAGTCTCATTGTTAGTGTATGAAATGCCATTGATTTCTGGGCATTGATTTTGTATCCTGCCATGCTACCAAATTGCTGTATGAGTTTCGCAATCTTTGGGTGGAGGCTTTTGGGTTTTCTATGTAGAGTATCATGTCGTCAGTGAAGAGGGAGAGTTTGACTTCTACTTTGCCAATTTGAATGCCTTTAATGTCTTTTTGTTGTCTGATTGCTGAGGCTAGGACTTCCAATACTATGTTGAGTAGCAGTGGTGAGAGTGGACATCCCTGTCTTGTTCCTGATCTTAGGGGAAAGGCTCCTGGTGCTTCCCCATTGAGAATGATATTTGCTGGGGTCTTTTCGTAGATGGCTTTGAAGATGTTGAGGAATGTTCCCTCTATCCCTACACTCTGAAGTGTTTGGATCAGGAAAGGATGCTGTATTTTGTCTAAAGCTTTCTCTGCATCTAATGAGAGGATCATATGGTTCATGGTTTTTCTCTTGCTGATATGATGACTCACATTGAGTGTTTTACGAGTGTTGAACCAGCCTTGTGTCCCGGGGATACATCTTACTTGCTCATGGTGAATAATTTTCTTAATGTATTGTTGGATCCTATTGGCTAGTATCTTGTTGAGAATTTTTGCATCCATGTTCATCAGGGATATTGGTCTGTAATTCTCCTTTTTGGTGGGGTCTTTGTCTGGTTTGGAATGAAGGTGATGCTGGCCTCATAGAACATATTTGGAAGTACTTCATCTCTTTCTATCTTTCCAAACAGCTTTAGAGGAATAGGTATGGTTTCTTCTTTAAACGTTTGATAGAATTCCCCTGGGAAGCAATCTGGCCCTGGACTTTTGTGTCTTGGGAGGTTTTTGATGACTGCTTCAATTTCCTCCCTGCTTATTGGCCTGTTCAGGTTTTCTATTTCTTCCTGTTCCAGTTTTGGTAGTTTGTGGCTTTCCAGGAATGCGTCCATTTCTTCTAGATTGCCTAATTTATTGGCGTAGAGCTGTTCATAATATGTTTTTAAAATCTTTTGTATATCCTTGGTGTTGGTAGTGATCTCTCCTTTCTCATTCATGATTCTTTTTAATAAGGTTGGTTAAAGGTTTATCTATATTTTTAATTCTTTCAAAGAACCAACTCCTGGTTCTGTTGATCTGTTCCAAAGTTCTTCTGGTCTCGATTTCATTGAGTTCTGCTCGAATCTTTATTAACTCTCTTCTTCTGCTTGTGTAGGATCTATTTGCTGTTTTTTCTCTAGCTCCTTTATGTGTATGGTTAGCTTTTGTATTTGAGTTCTTTCCAGGTTTTGAATGGATGCTTGTATTGCGCTGTATTTCCCCCTCAAGACTGCTTTTGATGTATCCCAAAGCTTTTGAACAGTAATATCTTCATTCTCATTAGTTTCCATGAATCTTTTTAATTCCTCCTTAATTTCCTGGTTGACCCTTTCATCTTTTATCAGGATGGTCCTTAAACTCCAAGTGTTTGAAATCCTTCCAAACTTCTTGTTGTTAGTTATTTCCAGTTTCAATGCATTATTTTCTGAAAATACGCAGGGGACGGTTCCAAATTTTTGGTATTGGTTAAGACCCGATTTGTGACCCAGTCTGTGGTCTATTCTGGAGAAAGTTCCATCTGCACTTGAGAAGAATGTGTATTCAGTTGCGTTTGGATGCAAAGTTCTGTAAATATCTGTGACATCCATCTGGTCCAGTGTACCATTTAAAGCTCTTGTTTCTTTCGAGATGTTGTGCTTAGAAAATCTGTTGATTGTAGAAGGTGCTACATTCAACTCACCAAGTGTAAGTGTATTATTATCTAAGTATGTCTTAACTTTGGTTGTTAATTGATTGATATACTTGGCAGCTCCCACATTCGGGGCATCAATATTCATGATTGTTAGGTCCTCTTGTTGGATAGATCCTTTAAGTATGATATAGTGTCCCTCTTCATCTCTTACTACAGGCTTTCGGATAAACTTTAGTTTATCTGTTATGAGGACTACTACTCCTGCTTTCTTTTGAGGGCCATTTTTTTTGAGGGCCATTTAAATGGTACATGGTCCTCCAACCTTTTATTTTCAGGCTGTAGTTGTCCTTCTGTCTAAAATGAGTCTCTTGTAGACAGCAAATAGACGGGTCTTGCTTTTTTATCCAGTCTGAAACCCTGCGCCTTTTGATGGGGTCTTTAAGCCCATTCACTTTCAGAGTTACTATTGAAAGATATGAATTTAGTGTCATCATGATGCCTATTCAGTCCCTGTTTTTGTGGATTGTTCCCTTGGACTTGCTCTTTCCTTTACAGAATCCCCCTTAGTATTTCTTGCTGAGCTGGTTTGGAGGTCACATATTCTTTCAGTTCCTGCCTATGTTGGAAGCCCTTTATCTCTCCTTCTATTCTGAATGAGAGCTTTGCTGGATAAAGTATTCTTGGCTGCATGTTCTTCTCATTTAGGACCCTGAATATATCCTGTCAGCCCTTTCTGGCCTGCCACGTCTCTGTGGAGAGGTCTGTGGTAATCTAATATTTCTCCTTAAAAGTTAGAGATTTCTTGTCTCTTGCTGCTTTGAGGGTCTTCTCTTTATCTTTCGAATTTGCAAGCTTCACTATTAAATGTTGAGGTGTTGAGCGGTTTTTATTTATTTTAGCGGGGGGTGGGTATCTCCCTATCTCCTGGATCTGAATACCTGTTTCCCTTCCCATGTTAGGAAAGTTCTCAGCTACGATTTGTTCAAATACATATTCTGGACCTCTGTCCCTTTTGGTGCCCTCGGGAACCCCAATTAAACGTAGATTTTTCCTTCTGAGGCTGTCATTTATTTCCCTTAACTTATCCTCGTGATCTTTTAATTGTTTTTATTTTTCCGCAGTTTCCCTCCTTGCCATCAATTTGTCTTCTATGTCACTCACTCGTTCTTCTACCTCGTTAACCCTCATCGTTAGGACCTCTAGTTTGGATTGAATCTCACTTAGTTGATTTTTAATTTCTGTTGACAGGCCTTTTAATAGAAGACTTCATAGTAATACATCAATGGATAGCAGCATATTTTCTCAATAGAACTTGACAGCCTTTCACAAAATCTAAAACAAATACCACGTTAAAAAAACATATAAAATAGAAAGTGTCAAATACATTTGCAATATGGTAACCCATTCTTTCTCACATGCATGTATTTCCTGCCACAGCCAGGAACTTAGCTATTTGGGTGCAGTAAGAGAATATTTCCCAAGAACAGGGTGGTGTAACATTCAACTCCCTTATTACTCAACCTAATTCTGCAAGTATTAGATAATGCAATTAGACAAGGAAAATCACTGGCTGCATCTTGTAATGGATGGGAATGGACAGGTAGTCATTCTAAAAGGTGCAAATATAGAATCCAGCAATACATACGCCAGTCCTGGTGCAGCCATAACAGAAGAAAACTCCCCAATTGTATGAATAATCCATGTTCCTACTGATGGCTAATGAGGGGATGACATAATTCTGGAAACTTCTATGAATAGGTAAATGAAAACCCAGGAATCCTGAGATGTCAGGAGTCAGATCCACACCTGCCAGTCCCAGTCATGAACTTCAGTGCAAAGACATTCTCTGTCCCACCCTGAATGGGGATATCCTTTTTATGTCTTTTTGGAACTTGGTCTAGAAAGGGTTGCTGTGAGTGACTTGAGGATAGAAGGAAAGGAGGAGCCCTCCCTCCAGGGCAGTGCCCTGGATGGACCAACCCCAGGCTCACCATAGAGCCCAGAGATCCTCTGGAGCTGAGCTGCCTACAAGGACAGATGCATTTGTGGGTTCCTGTGCATCAGCCTCCTCCTAGGAAAGCAGGGGTTCAGGGCATCTCATGGCTTTCCTGGTGACAGGAACCCTGTTACACTGAGTGTCACTGGTATTACTTGTTGATGGGGATTATGCTACTTGGAGATTATAATGCTGAGGGTGACCCTGACTCAGGAGTGAGAGGGAAGTCTGGAAACTGAAGAGAAATCTCTATGAGAGAGGAGGAGAGAAGGGTGTCCCAAACATGTACACACACACACACACACACACACACACACACACACAAACACATCTAGAATGAGAAAAATCTCCATGCATGCTCACTATACTTTTCCTTAGAGACTCAGCATGAGGAGAAGTGTCCCCTGTCCCTCTTATGCCTTCTCTACTATCTAGGGTTGATCTCCATGCACACCCATCCCAGAGCAGGATTCCTGTCAGACATTCCAGAGTCCTGGAGCCCAGCGCCAAAGAAGGCCAGTGTCTGGAACATCACTTCCCCTCAGGAGGTTGGAATTGACACAAGGAGAAGGAACTTGGTGCAGATGGACTCTGATAACACATCCTGTGAAAAGGAAGATTGAGTCTTTTGCAGCAGGAGATGTCTGTCCGTTTTCATCCCTGCAGACACAAGTCTCGCTGCTGAGGGGTCTCCAGGTCCCAGGAAGCACAGCACAACAGGGACCACAAATTCCCCTTTTCCTTCTCCTCCAACTTCACCGACATACCTCACTGTGCCACAGGATCACTGGGGACTCCCTGGGGTGCCCTTGAGGGGCCATTTGTAAAGGAGTTAATGAATGTGACTTCATGGATGGAGGGAAAGTGTGTGGCTGAGTGAGTGCCCTGATGATTTTCGAAACAAATATTCTCCAAAACAAGAAATATAGTATATGTGAAAATGTAAATCCACTGTCTCCCATGATGACTATGTCAACACTGACCTTCTGTGGGGCCCCAGTGATGCTGAAGGTGAAAAATTGAATACTATGTGCCAACCCTCAAAGCCTGAAAGAACATCCATTTGTGGGAAATACTATAATGTCATTGCCATATTACAGAGATTGACCAGGCTGGTGGGGTGTGTGAACTACATCGAGGATGAGATCAGGACTCAGATGGTGAAGGGATTCCATGTTGGTCCAAGTTCTGCTACTTCTCCTTAGAGATGGGCCATGGAGACCGGAAACGACACCAAGAGCATTGTTACTTTTCTCTGAATTCCTGATGTGGACACAGAGTTCAGACCTGAAGAGCCAGAGACACTGGAGCCTGAAGCACAAGGGAAAGGAGAGAAGAGGAGTATGGAGGTGGAGGTGTTGTCAGGGAGTCTGAAGAAGCTGTGACTATTTATCAGTTGGCTCAGAGGGAGGGGAAATTGTGTCTGTGATCAAGGTGGGTCTTAACATACAGGCTATGGTTGTGTACTCAGTCACACAAGAATCACATTTTATGGCATGAGATGTGGGTATGAGCCTGACTGTCGTGGCCCCATTTTCAGTTGAGCACCTTATGTGAGATCTTAAAAACTACTGTTCGGTCTGCCCCTGGTTCCTGGATCCTGAAAACCCCATCTATTCCTAAGTGACAAGAGCACTGGGAGCATCTTTTTTTTGAATGAAGGGACTCTGGATAGGCTCCTGGGTGGCTCCCAGAAGGAGCTGTCCCTAGAGAGATCAAGCCCTGGTCAGAGGCTGGGAACATACACCTGCCTAGCCCCATCCTTGAGAGAGAGAGAGAGAGAATGAGCTCCAGGAGGGTGAACATATCCCTGCCAGGGGAGTGACTGCTCAGGTGTGTGTGGAGGGTCCCCCTGCAGGGCCCAGGGGATGCACAGTGCCCCTTGCTGGTTACATGTCCCTCTCAGAGTCCTCAGTGTCCTGAGGTTAACATCCAGAGCTCTGTCACCAGCACTCAGCAGTGACCTGAAGGACTGTGTGGAGCACCCTGTGGGGTCTGATGTAAAGAACATGGATACAGGATCTGTGATCTGAGAGCGTCCCACATGGAGGGAAGAGTCATCCTGAAATAAGCACCCCTGTGAGAGGGGGAATGTCTACAAAATGTAAGTCATGCAAATGACTGAGCCTATGCCACCGCTTGGGACATTTAGGGAGCTGCTCAGAGGAGGGCCTTTCAGTTCACCTCAAGAACGCAGTGACCATTTTCTGCACATAGTCATAGAAGAAAAAAAAATCAAAGCTGGGCAGAAAGATCCTCAAACTAAGATGGAAGGCGGTGATTTCACAGAAGCACGAGCATCTGGTGGCGATGCGGCCCTGTGATGGGAAGGTGGACAGAACAGGGCAGGACTGAAGATACCAAGTTGTCAGGTCAGAGCAACTGAGGCAGGAACACAGCAGGTGAGGTTGCAGGTGGTTGTACTCCCAGGAGCTGTTCAAGCCTTTGTAGCTGTAGGAAGGGGAAGAGAGAGGGGGAAGAGGACAGTGTGAACTGGGGTCTCTGCTATGCCAGGCCCATCAGAGGTGCTGCTGTCGCTGCAGGGGAGCCTCAGGTAGGGAGAGTCTTCTCTCTGCATGAAGGAGTAGAAGATCTGGGGAAGGAGCACAAACACTGAATTCCTAGCTCAGAAATGGGAGAGCCTGACCTTCAGGAGCAGTGCCAACGGCCCAAGGCTGGTTTGCAGGCCAGATGAGCACGTCTCAGGGCAGGTGTGGCTGTGTAGGGGGGTGTAGGAGCCTGGAACTGACCCAGAACTCCTCCCAGGTGCAGGACAGGTGACAGGAGTCCTGGAGGCAGCATCCCTCAGTCCAGGCTGGCTCCCTGGGGCCATCCCTTTAGTGTCCCTGCATCATGAGGGGGAATGAATCCTCCTCACTCTTCTAGGTCTCCAGGGGTGAACCGGGTGTCAGATGAGGTGAGACCTGCCCCTCTTCATCTCCCCATGGGAATGTTGTAGGAGAGCTCAAGACCGTAAGCATGTGTTTGGGGGAGATGTTTGCAATCCTTCACACCCCAGGGGAGAAGGAGTGATGGAGGAGTATGAACTGAATGTCCAAGGTGAGACTGCAGTGCCTAGTACACTAGACATCATGAAGAAGGGAGGATGGAGAAGGACCCGAACTTCTCCCCCCACCTGATATCCCAGGACCCTAGGCACAGGGAGGCAGAGCTAGGGGTCTCTCTCATCTCTTCAGCCCCCACAGGAGGAGGATCTCTGTATTCTCAGCAATGCTCCCCACTCCTACTTCCTCTCCCTGGTGTCTATCATGGGGAGGGGCTAGTTGGGACAGCTGTCTCCTCCCAGGGGACAAGCCCATAGCTAAACTAAAAATTGTAGAACTCACCTGGGGTCACACACAGAGGTCATGATAGAGACAGAACGAGCCTGTGGCCTCCCCACCAGGAGTGTGGACAGAGGCTCAGCTGACAGAGAAGGATCTGGGGTGAGAGACAGAGACAAAGAGAGACAGAGAGACCAGGCCTCGAAGACCCACCTTGGAGTCCATGGGGGCAGCCCCTCCCCATGTTGACAGCTGCTGTCATCTCTCCCTCTGGCAGTGAGCACCAGTGCAGGGCCCAGGCAGGTGGACCCATTTCAGTGGGTTTCAGGCCTGGCCAGCTCTGAGCAGGTGCACAGCGCCCCCTGCTGACAGCATCAGGAGATCATTCATGAGGAAGAGAACAGAACACAAAGAAGGTAGCCTATTTTTGGTTTCCACAAGCAAGAGAGCAGAGAAACAGTAACTTGAGTCGCTCTAGAGTTTCCTTTTTTTCAATTTCTTCTCTTATCTTTTTCAGTTCTATAATACCGTTTGGTATATTTTGATGACTTCTATTTCAAATCTGCATTTCTATCTTTTCCATTTGAGTGAAGATTGGGATCAGGAGAAGAGGCGCCCAGACCCTGGTACAGATTCCGCAAACTCTGCTTCTTGAGCCCCACCGCCAGGCATGAGGAATTTGACCCTTCTAAGGTTCCCCCTGATCCTCAGGGTGGGGTCTTCTATGCAAATCATTCCCTGTCCTGAGACCATGCAAGCCTCTATTTGGAGTCATGTCTGAGCTGCAGCTGAGCAGCTGAGCCAAGAAGAGTGCAGGAGTGGAGAGTGGTTCATCCAGGATTGAGGCAGGAGCACCTGCAAGAGGCAGGGAGACAAAAAAAGCTCCCAGCTGAGGAACAGGGGAGAACCAGCGCTCTCTGGTGGAATGGGAGACATGTTCACCTTGGGCTTCCATATGGTGCCCAGGGCTCTTGTCCCCCATCCCCCACTGCTCACTGTTCACCCTCTTCAGATTGGCTTCTTTCACTTAGAATTACGCATGGAAGTTTCCTCCCTATGTTTTTTGACTTGATAACTCCAGTCGTTTCTTTAAGATCTTATTTATTTATTCTGAGAGACACAGACAGAGAAAGGCAGAGACACAAGAAGAGGGAGAAGCAGGCTCCATGGAGGGAGCCTGACATGGGACTCAATCCCGGGTCCCCAGGACCACACCCTGGGCCAAAGGCGGCGCTAAACCACTGAGCCACCCGACTGCCCCTATCCCCCTAGTTTTAAAGAGAATTTCCTTCTCCACTTTCATGTCTAGATCTCTACCCAAGGTGTATGGTAACTTCCTGATGATCCTTTCTTTCCTTGAGTCCAAGCCTTAATGTCCCTTCCATTAAAAAGCATTATGACATGGGAGCCTTTGCACCAACTTACAGTTTGTCAGCTTTGGTTCTTGTCTCTCAAATGAGCGTGAGAGTTTTCACCTTGCAGATAGAAGGATTTAATCCTTGTCATTATGCTGTCTTTTCATTTAATTCAAATGTGCACAGAAGATATAAGGACTTAGAAGTTCAACCACTTAGACATAAAGTCATTTTTATTAAACCAAGTAAGATCAGCAAGGGATATATACTGATAGCACGTGTGATGGAAGATTTTACATTAGATGAAACCCATTTCTACATATCTATTAGGACCAGAAAGAAGAATGACCAAACATTATCGAGCCGGCTGTTAACTTTCCCATGAGAATAAGAAATAGAATATAATGCATGGATTTCATTTGTCCAATGAAATCCTTATGAGGTTGAATTGTTTTAACAAAATAGGAAAAAAATGCTGCAATAACAAAGGTTGAATTGGACCCCAAGGAAGCTTAGTTTCTTTGGGACAATCCACAACCCCTCCGCTGTGGATCCAGGTGTCCTGAATTGCTCTATTATTATTAAAGAGGTTTCCCAGATGAGAATTTTGGCCATTAGAGCAAATATATGTCTCCCTGATTTATCACAATGAACCTATTTGCATTAGTGAATTGAAACTGGGGAAATATCTCCCCAGGATATTTATTATTGCTACTAAATTTACTGAAACATTTCTCTTTCTCCTGCAAAGGCTCTACATTATTTTATTTTTTTTAAACGACTTTATTTATGGGATCTGGGTGGCGCAGTGGTTGAGTGCTTGCTTTGGGCCCCGGGTGCAATCCTGGAGACCTGGCGTCGAATCCACCTGGGCTCCCGGTGCATGGGAGCTGTTCTCCCTCTTGCTGTGTCTCTGCTTTCTCTCTCTCTTGTGTGTGTGAACCTATCATAAATAAAATTAAAAAAAGACTTTATTTATTTATTTATTTATTTATTTATTTATTTATTTATTTATGAGAGACACACACACAGAGAGAGAGAGGCAGAGACACAGGCAGAGGGAGAAGCAGGCTCCGTGCAGGGAGCCTGATGCAGGACTCGATCCCAGGTCTCCAGGATCAGGCCCCGAGCTGACGGCAGGCGCTAAACCACTGAGCCACCTGGGCTGCCCTCTACATTATTTTTATTCAAAATTAAGAGAGTAGTTAAACAAGATCTAACAAGAGTCAGGAAAGTTTGTGATGCAAAGTGGGGCAAAGTACGGGAAAATATATATATAAACTCTACTTTTATTTCACAGGATTATATACCACTCATTGAAGAAGCCCTGGGAAGTGTGTACTCAAATGGATGGTGCATTGGACTCTAAAATGAGAAGGAAAAAACAAACACAAAGAAACAACAACCACTAAACAAAGTGTGAGGTCCTTGAGCTGAGCTCCCAGGGCAGCTTACATATTTGACCCAGAGACAGGAGTTTATGTTAAATACAGCACCTCCAGACAGTTTGGTTTCTCAACTCTGGACTCACTGCCAGTTTCCAGTGGGGAACGTACACTGGTTGTTGGAGAAATCTCTGTTATGGAGAGAGGCTCGTCATGAAATTCATCTATTTAATTACCTTTCTCCTTTGGAGGCAAGAGGCAGGCCCTGGGCTGGGATCAGCAGCAAGTGACACTCTGTGTTGAAAATATGCATCTAGAGGGGCCTGACTGTCAGTCAGTAGAGGGTGGGACTCTAGATTTTGAGCTTGTAGGCATGAGCCCCACCTAGGTGTGGAGATTACTGAATAATTAAATCGTAAAAGAAAAAATGAAAATATACATATATGTGTAACATTTCCTAAAATGTAGTATGATGGTATGTGCTGTCATAGGGATGGCTTTCTACTTCTTTTCTACACGTTTGATAAGGGAAAATACTTGAGTCGATTCTTCTTCATTATAACCTGAACTTGATCCTGATTTTCTCTAGCTTCCTAGGATCTCTGGGTACAAATCTGAAAACTAGCATGTTGATTTTTCTCCCACCTTTGGAAGTGCATTCAAACTGGCCTATATCCTGAAGTCCTGAAAAGTAAATGTGAATCCAATGATAGAACCTTCAGAGAAGTCACCACAGCAGCTCATGAAGAGGTGGTTTTCATGCCAGTAGATCTCTGGGACAGACAGAGATCACCAGACACATTTGAACTACAAACCAGGAAAGTCTGTCAGATTGTCACAGGCTCCTGTCACTCTACCTGAAGAAGACATGAGCCTGACATCAAGAAATCTTCTCCACTGGTTGCCCTCAGAACTCAGCAACTGCCTACAATTTCATTCGGTCATTTACCATCCTTTTTCCCCCATACAACTGCCTCTTGTTTAATATCTGATTTCTTGAACCACAAGCCTGACTTTGAGAATGCACCTCCATCAACCCCTCCTGAAATGGGTTTAAATAAACTGGCCTATCGTCAGGAGAGGGTCAACAAAATGAACAATCTGCTAGCACAAGTTTTAACACATGTATCCTCGGGAAATTTCAGATAAGAGAGGGAACTGGCTAAAGATAGGCTGCCCCAGATTGAACCCCATTGGCATGAACATTAGTTTCACTTTAAACAAATGAAACACAGCAGATTGAGGAAAAGCTCTTTAATCCCCCCAAACTGCCAGCTTGTACCAGGAAGAGAGCTATTACCAGGCTCCCCTTTACCTAAGTCATGTATCTACACACCAGGACAACCTCTCTTTTCCAAACAAATCCTCTCACCTTCCCTCTAATGCACTTTCTCCTCTTTGGTCATCGGACCCCTGGCCCTCTCCTTCACTCACATATGTGTCATGGTGCCTGACTGTCTTTGGAATTCTCCACGTCTGTGTGGATACCCACTATGTAGGCTATGAAATTTTATTTTCTCTTGTTAATCTTCCAAATGTCAATTAGATTCTTATTAAAACAGAGGGGACTGAAGAGCACAGGAAATACTTAACTCCACAGCAACAGGCACTGGTGACGTTTCATCAGAGGTAAGTCAAGAGTAAGCAGAGATGTGCATCGCTAGGACTCCTGATCAACAGTCCCCTGGATCGGCGGCTGATCCTATATCCTGGAAACATGAAGTATACATCTATCTGCATCAGAAATGGATCCTCACACTGTCCTAGCTGGTGTAGGCCCCTCCCCACACTCTTCTCAAGAACCCCACCTCCTTCCCCCCCTTCCAACTCTTATCCCTGTCCTGGCTTCCTCTATGTCATGAGGACTCTGACTTTCCTCATCATCATCCTCTTGTCCAGAAGTCCTGGTCTGACGGGGACAGAGTACACACCCCTGCCACATCCCCCCTACTACTCACACCCTGCTCCATCACTATCTGTGCAGGACTGGGATGTCATTGTGGGACATCACATTCTGGGGTTCCCTGGGTACACCTCCAATGTTCCAGCTCCACCCCACCAAGTTCACCCCTCCTCAGTATCCAGGGACAAGCTTTCCCATTTTTATTATATGTTTATTATGTGTCCTCTCTCTTCCCCCAGACACTGTCAGCTCCTTGATCATGGGGGCTCTTCCATGTCCACTTGTGTCCCACATCCCTAGGCTCACATGGGGCACATTCTACGTGTTCAGTAGGTGGTGTGAATGCACAATGTAAGGACAGTGCTCCATCCTCAGTCAGATGCAGGTGGATTCTGTGTCTCCTGTTCTGTCGTGCCTTGTTACAATGATACAGGATTGCCGATCCCAATGGTCAAAAAAGAATTCTCGAGCTATATAATGTTGTAGTGGTGATTTTATTATAGCAGGAACAGGAGCTGTGGGCAGAAAGCTGCACTGGGATTGTGAGGAAGGACTGATGATATGTTTTTTTATAAGTGGAGTTCGGGGATAGTGTAAATCTCTAAGGAATTTGGAAGCAAGGCTTTCAGGACCTTCATGATCTAGCTGCTGGTAAGGTGAGGTTATTCTCAATCTTTAATAAAGATAAACATTAAGGCACGAAGGCAGCCATGAGTTCCTTGAGCAACTCAATCTGTGCATATGTCAGGTCTGTAACAGTGGGCTGCAGGCTGTAAGGACATTTAATTTAATCTATATTTTCTTGTCTTTCTTTCTTCATCAACAGACTGTGAACACAGCATCATGCTCCTGACAGCAAGGAATTTTTCCTCAATATGAGAAAACCATAGAATGTGTTCAAGCCAAGGACAGGGTGCAGGGGCTGAATTGAAGAGAATCAGGATCATTTTGGAGCCAAAGTTCCCTCACGTTGACCACAGACTGCAGTTTACGCCAAACAAAGGGGGAAGCTGACTTGGCCAAACAGTGGGTGCTGCAAAGCAAAACTCATTTCTGGGGGGAAAACAGGTTTGTGTCTCACTTCCTCCCAGGTCCAGAGCACTGTGCGACCATCGAGGTTGTCATCAGAAGACTGGCAGCAATAATCAGCCTCGTCCTCAGCCTGGAGCCCAGTGATGGTCAGTGTGGCTGAATTGCCAGAGCTGGAGCCAGAGAATCGATCTGGAACCCCCGAGGGTCGATTGCTATCACCATAGATGATAGTTTCAGGGGACTTTCCTGGGAGCTGCTGGTATCATTGTACAGCATAACCACTGCCGATGTTGGTGCTACTTCCAGTGCAGGAGATGGTAACCCTCTGTCCCAGGGGCGCAGACACTGTGGGCAGCTGAGTCAGCACAGCCTGGGCGAAGAACGCTGCAACAGGGAGAGACACAGAGAGGGTGATGCAGGGGCCTGGAGACAAGAGGAGGAAGCATGTCCCCACATGTCCTCCCAGGGCCCTTCCAATGTCCCCACATCCAGTCACCTGTGCAGTGGGCGAGGAGGGTGAGGAGGGGAAGGGACCAGGCCATGGTGGAGGTCATCACTGATCCTGCCTTCAGTGTTCCCACAGCTGAGCAGAGCCTCTTCTCATCTCTCTCTTCCCCTCTTCATCTTCTTTGGGAGGGAGGGCCCATCCATGTAAATGAGACCCTGGATTTTGACACCCAACTGGCCTTGAGTCAGGTCCCTCTGCCTGGGATGACGGGGGCATGGGCAAGGGAGGGGCTGTGTAAGGCCAGGGGGTGGGGAAGTCCCAGCTGTGATCTCTGAGCAGAGGGCACAAGCAGTGCCAGGTGGCAGGTCCCAACTCTGATCACCCTGACTCCTCAGAAATGGAACCAGAATGCCCCCTGGTGTCCAGACGCAGAGGCACCGCTGTGTGACCAGGGCCCACATCTCCTGCTTTCCCAAATCTTTGCCTACTGTTCCCTGCATTAGGGCCGCATTAGAGCCAGGCCAGAACCTGTATGCCAGCTCACATTACTTCAGGGCTCACTATTTGCTCCACTGGGAATCTTCAGAGAGAGTTTGTCCACAGCTCCCTTGACCATTCCTGGTCAGGATGAAGGTGGTATCTCTTACACAAAATCCTCTTAGAGTTCAGCATCCAGTCCAGAACAGTGACACATCCGCATGGGCACATGGCCCCTGCTATGCAGGATGCTGGGACTTTCCTCTCATGAGGCTTCTCTGATTTCCAGAGTTATCTTCCCCTCAGTTCTGCACAGCACTGAGGACATGGGGACAAAATTACAAACAGAGCTTCTTGGACAAAGGGATTTGGAGACAGACCACTCTTTGGGTTGGGCACAGCTCGAGCCTCTGCAACTTGTGTCCAGCATGTTCAGGATAAAACATTATTCGTGAACCCCCCATGACTACAGGCATGGGTTTTTCCTCCCCAAGGTCCACTTGGCCCAGATTTTTGTTAAACTTCCCACCTGTGATTGGAGGAGAGTTGGTGCTGAGGGGAATGATGTCCTTGAGCTCACAGGTGCTGTGGCCCTGGGATGGGTCACAAGACTTTCCATCAGACTGCGGCCTGGTTGGAGGTGGCAGTTGGGTGACTGAGGGAGTGGCAGCCCAGGCAGACAGCACAGGGAGGGGTGTCCCACATCCCAGTGGCCTTGAGCTCCGTGGGGGCCGCCTTGAGGCTGAGGTCCCAGAATCAATGGAATGATCAGGCTCAGACACTGACTGGTGCCAAGAGATGCTCAGAGACTGAGCTGCTCATGGGGACGGAGACTCCGCCTGGGTATCCTGAGCATCAGCCTCACCCCAGAGGATCGGGCTCAGTGCACATCCAGGCTGCCGTGGTGACAGGACCCCAGTCACACTAGATGTCACCAGTGTTTGCTGTTGAAGAAGCTTCTGTCTCCCAGAGATTGAGGCTGTGAGAATGGCTGAGGACAGGTTGGCTCTGGAGGGATTGAGAAGCCTGGAAACTGCAGCATCCAGGATGCTATTCATTCAGGCAGAGGAAAGAACTCTGCGTGTGTGTGTGTGTGTGTGTGTGTGTGTGTGTGAGAGAGAGAGAGAGAGAGAGAGAGAGAGAGAGAGAGAGAGAGAGAAGCAGGCTCCATGCAGGGAGCTAGACTGGATCCCGGGACTCCAGGGTCCCACCCTGGGTTGAAGGAGGGGCTAAACCCCTGAACCACAGGGGCTGACTTGAAAAGATTGTTAGCCAAGAGGACTGCTGTGAGAGCAAACGTGTTAACAATCCACTGAATCAGGAGTCTAGGACCTGCTGAGTGACAAGAAATCTGTCCATACCTTATCTCCGCAGACACTACACCTACATCTCTAGGGTTTCCAGGTGTCGTGGAGCACAGGACAGGGGTGAGACCCAGCCTCCTCCTTCTTACCCCACAACCCAGCCTCACCCAAAGTCCCCTGAGTTCCCCTGGTATCTACTAGGAGTGAGAAAACATACTGCTGAGAGTTTTGTGTCTGTGTGTGTGATAAAACGCTACAGCCTGGGACTGTTTCTATGGTAGAAAATGTTCCTCTGGTGGATCTACTGTGCACAGAATTCTTCTGAATGAAAATCTGGAAGCCAAGAAAAAAAATGACTTAACTTAAAATACGCAGGCAAACCTTTGTCTATGGATTCCTCCAGGATTCCCCATGAGTGAGGGCATCGGATAATTCTGAAGTAGGTAAAAATCATTACATCCCATGTGCAAATACCTAAAAGTAGATAAACACATCCTTTTCAAGAAATGTAATAATTTTAATTTCATATTAAATACAATGGAGTAGGGGGTGCATCTAGGAGGTGCAGGTCATTGAGCATCAACTCTTCTTTTTGCTGATGTCCTAATCTCAGGGTAGTAAGCTCGAGCCCTGCACAGAGCTCTGCACTGAGCCCAGAGTCTGCTTGAGCCTCCTTCCCTCCTCCTCTGCTCGCCCGCAGCTCCCCACTGCATGCTCCCTCTATATATATAAAATAAAGAAACCTCTAAAAATATTAAGACTGACTAGGAGTGCTGGGTTAAAAAAATGGAGCCTAGGGAGGGAGGGGCAAGATGGCGGAAGAGCAGGGTCCCCAAATCACCTGTCCCCACCACATTACCTAGATAACCTTCAAATCATCCTGAAAATCTACGAATTCGGCCTGAGATGTAAAGAGAGACCAGCTGGAATGCTACAGTGAGAAGAGTTCGCGCTTCTATCCAGGTAGGAAGACGGGGAAAAAGAAATAAAGAAACAAAAGGCCTCCGAGGGGGAGGGGCCCGCGAGGAGCCGGGCTGAGGCCGGGGCGAGTGTCCCCAGGACAGGAGAGCCCCGTCCCGGAGGAGCAGGAGCTGCACCAACCTTCCCGGGCGGGCGGAAAGGGGCCCGCAGGGAGTTGGAGCAGGACCCAGGAGGGCGGGGATGCCCTCGGGCTCCCTGGGACACTAACAGACACCTGCGCCCCGGGAGAGTGCGCCGAGCTCCCTAAGGGCTGCAGCGCGCACGGCGGGACCCGGAGCAGCTCGGAGGGGCTCGGGCGGCGGCTCCGCGGAGGGGGCTGCGGGGCGGGAGCGCGAATCCCACAGCGCAGGCCCCGGGGCACAGGGCGCCGGGACACAGCCCAGGATCCGGCCTCCCCCGGGACAGGCAGAGGCCGGGAGGGCCCAGGACAGCGAGGACGCTCCTGCCCCGAGCTGAGCACATCAGCGGCCCCGCCCCGGAGCCTCCAGGCCCTGCGGACGGAGAACCGAGAGCCCCGAGCCCTGTAGTTCCTGCGGAGGCTGAATCCAGGCTTCCAGAGTTGCCATAGCAACTGCCCCTATTCCTCCTGGGCCCTCACGGGGTAAACAACCCCCGCTGAGCCCTCCAGCAGGCAGGGGCAGAGCAGCTCCCCCAAGTGCTAACACCTGAAAATCAGCACAGCAGGCCCCTCCCCCAGAAGACCAGCTAGACGGACCAGTGATACGCCCCCGTGTTCCAATACAACTTGTTTTTGGCCACACTGCACTGAGCAAAATGACTAGAAGGAAAAACTCACCACAAAAGAATCAGAAACAGTCCTCTCTCCCACAGAGTTACAAAATCTGGATTACACTTCAATGTCAGAAAGCCAATTCAGAAGCACTATTATACAGCTACTGGTGGCTCTAGAAAAAAGCATTAAGGACTCACGAGACTTCATGACTGCAGAATTTAGATCCAATCAGGCAGAAATTAAAAATCAATTGAATGAGATGCAATCCAAACTAGAAGTCCTAACGACGAGGGTTAACGAGGTGGAAGAACGAGTGAGTGACATAGAAGACAAGTTAATGGCAAAGAGGGAAACTGAGGAAAAAAGAGACAATCAATTAAGGGACCATGAAGACAGATTAAGGGAAATAAATGACAACGTAAGGAAGAAAACCCTACGTTTAATTGGGGTTCCCGAGGGCGCCGAAAGGGACAGAGGGCCAGAATATGTATTTGAACAAATCCTAGCTGAAAACTTTCCCAATCTGGGAAGGGAAACAGGCATTCAGATCCAGGAAATAGAGAGATCCCCCCCTAAAATCAATAAAAACCGTTCAACACCTCGACATTTAATAGTGAAGCTTGCAAATTCCAAAGATAAAGAGAAGATCCTTAAAGCAGCAAGAGACAAGAAGTCCCTGACTTTCATGGGGAGGAATATTAGGGTAACAGCAGACCTCTCCACAGAGACGTGGCAGGCCAGAAAGGGCAGGCAGGATATATTCAGGGTCCTAAATGAGAAGAACATGCAACCAAGAATACTTTATCCAGCAAGGCTCTCATTCAAAATGGAAGGAGAGATAAAGAGCTTCCAAGACAGGCAGGAACTGAAAGAATATGTGACCTCCAAACCAGCTCTGCAAGAAATTTTAAGGGGGACTCTTAAAACTCCCCTTTAAGAAGAAGTTCAGTGGAACAATCCACAAAAACAAGGACTGAATAGATATCATGATGACACTAAACTCATATCTGTCAATAGTAACTCTGAACGTGAATGGGCTTAATGACCCCATCAAAAGGCGCAGGGTTTCAGACTGGATAAAAAAGCAGGACCCATCTATTTGCTGTCTACAAGAGACTCATTTTAGACAGAAGGACACCTACAACCTGAAAATAAAAGGTTGGAGAACCATTTACCATTCAAATGGTTCTCAAAATATACCCTAAAAACTATAGAACACTTCTGAAAGAAATTGAGGAAGACACAAAGAGATGGAAAAATATTCCATGCTCATGGATTGGCAGAATTAATTTTGTGAAAATGTCAATGTTACCCAGGGCAATTTACACGTATAATGCAATCCCTATCAAAATACCATGGACTTTCTTCAGAGACTTAGAACAAATTATTTTAAGATTTGTGTGGAATCAGAAAAGACCCCAAACAGCCAGGGGAATTTTAAAAAAGAAAACCATATCTGGGGGCATCACAATGCCAGATTTCAGGTTGTACTACAAAGCTGTGGTCATCAAGACAGTGTGGTACTGGCACAAAAACAGACACATAGATCAATGGAACAGAATAGAGAACCCAGAAGTGGACCCTGAACTTTATGGTCAACTAATATACGATAAAGGAGGAAAGACTATCCACTGGAAGAAAGACAGTCTCTTCAATAAACGGTGCTGGGACAATTGGACATCCACATGCAGAAGAATGAAATTGGACCACTCTCTTGCACCATACACAAAGATAAACTCAAAATAGATGAAAGATCTAAATGTGAGACAAGATTCCATCAAAATCCCAGAGGAGAACTCAGGCAACACCCTTTTTGAACTTGGCCACAGTAACCGGAGAAGGACAAACAGTGTATGTTCTCATTCATTTGGGGAATATGAATAATAGCGAAAGGGAATATAAGGGAAGGGAGAAGAAATGTGTGAGAAATATCAGAAAGGGAGACAGAACATAAAGACTTCTAACTCTGGGAAATGGACTAGGGGTGGTGGAGGGGGAGGAGGGCGGGGGGTGGGGGTGAATGGGTGACGGGCACTGAGGGGTACACTTGATGGGATGAGCACTGGGTGTTATTCTGTATGTTGGTAAATTGAACACCAATAAAAATTAATTTATAAAATGAAAAAAAATGGAGCCTAGATCTTAGAGCAGGAAGGAGAATGTGAGGGGTTTCTTGCAACTCCATTTGCTTATCATTCTCCTCCAATAGCTGGACCCCTCAGACTAGAAACTACAGCAAGATCATTTCTGGTTTTCTCTAAAATCCTGAGGTGGAGACATAGCTCAGACCTGAAGAGCCAGAGGGAGAGACCAATGCAAAGGACAGAGGAACAGAGGGGAGAAGAAAAGAGAGGGGGTGTTGTCGGGGAGAGCCTGCAGGATCTGGTCCAAGTTCCCATGGAGATGGTTCAGAGAGAGGAGACTGTCTGTGACCAGCATTATGGTCAGTGTATCCCCTGTGGACATAACAGTAGTGACACAAGGTCACACTCTACAGAATGAGATGATAGAACTGAGTGTGGAAGAATGTTTGGAATCTGCACGTTCAGCTGGATCACGGTGTTTCATCCTGTTCATCTTCTCCACATTGAGTGGCGAGGTGACTTGGGCTCTTTTACGTTATATGTCTGTGTCTCCTGGAATGTTCCATTTTCTCACAGTCAATGCACTTTACTGTAATATTTCTGTTCCTGTGGAAGCATAGATCATCGTGCAGCAGAGACCACCCTGCTCAGTCTCTCCAGATAAGTTTCTCCCTGAATGGGGGTTCAGAGACAAGATCCTTGGGTCCAGAGATTTGTCTCACTCCCTCCTTATCTGAGACCCTGTGAGTATCTTGTCAAGGAGGACAAGCTGACCAAGTCCGTGGAAGAAAGTCAGGCTGTAGCCTGGAAGCTCAGTCAAGGCTGTGCTAGCTCACAACTCAGGGCTTCTCCCAGAGAGCTCCTCCTATATTAACTCGCATTTTGCTGCTCTTCCCTCCACAAAAGGTGAATTCTACATTTGAATCTTCACAATATCCTCATAGACAAAGGGTTTGCAGCAAATGCTCAGATTCCTCCTCCCTAGATATCCAAGCCATGCCCCTCTACCCAGGACTATTGCAAAGCTCCACTGTTTACCAGAGGATAGGAGGCCACAAGCAGGCACTGGGGGATCAGGAACAGGACCCCTGAGGATGACCATGCTCCTGAGTGGTGTCAGCTGTAGGAAGTCACATCCACAGGACTACTTCAACCAGTGTCCCTGGAGCAGTGTCAGGGTTTTTACAACATTTCAGGACCCCAAATCCCTCATTCCTAACCACAACCCTGATGTCACAACTGAGGGTCAAGTCCACAGCTATGGGCCAGGAATTCCTCTTGGGCCTGGTTCTCACCCAGCATCCCCACAGCCTAGTGCCTCATACCTGGGACACAGTGAGCCTTGGCCTGTCCTGAGAGCAGAGGCCTGGTAGAGAAGAGGAGGTTTCTGCTCTGACAGCTGGAAGGGCAGAGTCCACCCTGAGTAGGACTTTCAAACTGCTGGGATTGTCATTTGTTCTGAACATTAAATTAATAAAAGTAGACGTTCTATAGGAAGAGAAAAGGACCACAGTGACAACAGGATCTAATTTTTCTTTTATTTGTGTATTTTTTATTGGAGTTCAATTTGCCAACATATACCATAACACCCAGTGCTCATCCCGTGAACTGCCCCCGTCAGTGACCGTCCTCCAGTCACCCCCAACCCCCGCCCACCTCCCTTTCCAACACCACTTTTTCAATTCCGAGAGTTAGGAGTCTCTCATGTCATGTCTCCCTCTCTGGTATTTCCCACTCATTTTCTCTCCTGTCCCCTATAACCCATTTTACTATTTTATATTCCCAAATGAATGAGATCATATGATGTTTCTCCTTCTCCAGTTGACTTGCTTCACTCATCATAGTACCCTCCACTTCCATCCACATCAAGCAAATGGTGGGTATTTGCCATTTCTAATGGCTGAGGAATATTCCATTGTATACATAGACCACAGCTTCTTTAGCCATTCATCTTTCAATGGACACCGAGGCTAATTTTTCAATTTGGATCACTAACAATATTTCTGTATCTATTTCTTCTCAGTTTTTATTTCTTCTGTGTCTTCAGAAAGGTGTAAATAGAAAACTTGGAGGAAGGATATTGTGACCCAGAATCTACTTCCAGTAAAATTAGTGTGTATTCAAGTTCTCTTAAATTGGGAGACAAAGTCCAAGACTATAGGCAGGCTGAGGTGTTGCCCCACATCCTCCTCTGTGTGTGTCCCTGTGACCAGGACCACTGTGCCAGATTGTACAGTAAGAGTCAGTCTCATCCTCACGCTGCAGCCCAGAGATGAGCAGAGGCCCTGCTTCAGCTGAGATGTCTTCAGATCCAGAGCAGGGCTGGGGACGTTGAGCCCTGGTGCTTATCTGAGTCTGAGTAGAACCTCAGGAGATATGGGGGGGAGGGGGCTCCCTGGATTCTGTTGGAACCAATATATGTAGCAGCCGCCATCAATGAAGCCACTGCTCATGGTTCATATGAGTCTGGCTGTTGTTCCTGGAGATGCAGAGGGAGGTGGGGGGACAGCTGGGCCAGCCCTGGCTGGGACAGGGAAACTGTAGATACAGAAACTCCCAGGAGGTGGGGCATTTTTGGTGGGAGTTTCCAGGGGATGTTAATATTGGGGAAGGTTCCCCAGAAGACAGATGATGTCCCTACGTGGGCAGAAAGACAAGAACCGGAGGAGGAGATGAGTCCAGGCCATGTTGACAAATCCCCTGTCCCAAGAATGGAGCTGCACTCTGCTAAGCTTGTCTAATTCTCCCTACAGTCTCCTGGCACATGACAGTGCACTTTATGCAAATTGTCACGCCTTCTAGTCTCTCTCCGACTCCATCTGGTCAGTAATTCAGGAAAACAGGGGACAGAGGATGCTGAAGGCAGGGACTGCTCAGAGTGGACATAGGAAAGGTGGAGGGAGCATCTGTGGGAAACGCTCAGGACCCTGCCCAGGAGACTCTGCCAGGCCCTTAGGGAACCAGGCTGCTGGGTCTCATCAGGGGAACAGAGGGCAGCTCAGCCTCTGCCCAGCTGTGAGTTCAGGGGGGCTCCCCCAGGTGGGAGGGTCCCCCTGCAGGGCCCAGGGGATGCACAGTGCCCTTTGCTGATTACATGTCCCATTCAGAGCCCTCAGTGTCCTGAAGGTAACATCCAGAGCTGTGACCCCAGCACTCACCAGTGACCTGAAGGACTGGGTGGAGCACCCTGCATGGTCTGTTGTAAAGAACATGGATACAGAGTCTGTGATTTGAGAGCTTCCCACATGGAGGGAAGAGTCCTCACAAAATAAGCACTCCTGTGAGAGGGGGAATGTCTACAAAACATAAATCATGCAAAAGACTGAGCCTATCCTAACCCCTGGAACATTTAGGGAGCTCCTCATGGGATGGCCTTTCATATTAATATCAAGAGAGGAGTGGCGGTGTTCTGCACAAAGAGTCATCGAAGAAAATATTAAAATATTAAAACAATGCATAAAGATCTTCAACCCAAGATGGGAGGCGGTGATTTAACAGAAGCATCACCATCTGGTGAACCTGTGGCCCCCGGGGGATAGGAGGGGGGGCAGAACAGGGCAGGACGGAAGATAACCAGGTGTCAGGGCAGAGCACCTGAAGCAGGAGCATAGCAGGAGGGGATGCTGGTGGCTGTGGTCCCAGGAGAAGGCGGGGAGAGAAGGGGGAAGAGGACTGGGTGAACTGGGCTCTCTGCTATGAGGAGCCCCTGAGAGGGTGCTGCTGTCGCTGCAGGGGAGCCTCAGGTAGGGAGAGGCTTCTCTGAGCATGTAGGAGTAGAAGATCTGGGGAAGGAGCACAAACACTGAATTCCTAGCTCAGAAATGGGAGACACTGACCTTGAGCGTCAGGATCAGTGCCCATAGCCTGAGTCAGGTGTGCAGCCCTGGTGAGCAGCCCTGTGGTGTATGTGTCGTGTAGGGGGACAGGAGCCTAGATTGGTACACTGGACCCCTTCCCTGGGTGCGGGACAGGGGACAGGTGTCCAGGAGGCAGCGTCCCTCAGTCCAGGTTGGCTCTCGGGGCCTTCCCTGCAGCGTCCCTGCAGTGTGTGGTGATGTTAGTCCTCCCCTCTGCTCCAGGTCCCCAGGGGTGAGCTGGGTGTCAATGACAAGACACATGCCCCTCCTCGTCTCCCACATAAAAATGTTCCAGGAGGGCTGAGGCCAGGGACCATGTGTTGGGGGGTTTGCAGACCTTTACAACCCAGTGGGACGAGGAGTCATGGAGGAACATGAGCTGAATGTCCAAGGTCAGGCTGCAGTGCCCGGGATATGGGGGTCATGAAGAAGTGGGGTGGAGAACCGCAACCTCTGCCTTGAAATGCACATCCCCAGGATCCCAGCCACAGGGAGGCAGAGATGGGGGATGTTTCTCAACCTTTCAGCCCCCAGAGGGAGGAAAATATCATCTTGGTCACTGCTCCCCACTCCCAGGTCCTCTCCTTCTGCCTGTAATGGGAAGGGCCTGGAAGAACCCCTCTGAGCTCAGGGTTTCTGGGGCTGACAGCAGGTGGGACCTGGGCCCAGACTCAAACAGGGGATGCACAGCATCCCATGGACCCGAGGGACAGGCTTCCAGACTCCTGCTGCCCCAGTCCTGGGCCACATTCCTGAGATGATGGAAGAGGATTGCAGAGCAGAGCCCTCTGCCTCCAGTGCTGTGGGTCTCCACCCCTTGTGCATGGAGGACAGGCCACACCCAGGTCACACCCAGCCTTCCTGAGGCTGCACCTAATGACCCCAAATGGCTCAGAACACCCTGCTGTGGCTCCTTCCTGGCGACTGTCTCCAAATGTCCCCACTGCTCCACTGCTTCTCCAGGATCAGAGTGAGGCTCGGGGTCAGGACCATCCCCAGGGCAGGGAGCACATGGACAAAGACATCAGGGATGCTGCCCCCATGGACTCCAAGGTGGGTCCTCGAGGCCTGGTCTCCCTCTGTCTCACTCTGTCTCTCTCTGTCTCTGTCTCTCACCCCAGCTCCTTCTCTGTCAGCTGAGCCTCTGTCCACACTCCTGGTGGGGAGGCCACAGGCTCACTCTGTCTCTACGATGACCTCTGTCTGTGGCCCCAGGTGTGTGCTGTAATTTACAGGTTTATAAATAATCAACCATTAGTTTTCAAACTATCCAGTGTTGTAGCTGTATCCGGTGTCCTAAGGCAATCGTCTCCAGAACCATAAGGGCGGGTCCGATCTCCACACTGGCTATGGAGAGGTTGAGACCCTCACAACACAGGACCTTCTGTTCCTGAAGGGACAACGATGTCTACCATCACCTATGACCGTGGACATCACGGTTCAATTCCAGGCCCGGCCCCGAAACATGACAAGGACTGAGCCCTCAGCCCAGGGGACACACTCTGTCATCCTAAGTAAGGGGCTCACGTGCAGTTTCTTTGCTCCCTTTTCAAACTTCCTGTTCACACTCCCTCAGGTCTCCACCTTCCTTTCCTCCCCCTTTGGGGACAAGGGGTCACACCTCCTTGGAGAAGTGGATGAGATGATATTCCCCTGTGAGCTCCGTCATGGACCCCAGACTCCTAGAAGACATTCTCTGCCTGCATGAAGGAGCTGTCGCTCTGGGGTACAGTTTACTGAGCTGTGACAACACAGCACTGTGGTGCGGCTGCCTTCACAGTGCCATGTAGGAGAGTGACATCACCTTGAATAGAGTCGCCTAACACACTCCCCCTACTCCTTCCTCCACCTGCTGTCAATCACTGTCCTCCTTGCCACCTCTAGATACCCGCCTCTTCCAAACTACAATGAAATTTCCATGATGTGGAATTTAGCCTTTTATATGTTATTCATCCTGAAGAAATATGCAGTTAATATTCATGCATGTTTTTGAACTTAAGAACTTATTTCTTTAAATGTTGACTACTATCACCCTCTACGACTATACATCAGGTTGGAGTAAATCTTAGTTACTTCAAGTCTGGATATTTTATAAAAATCTGGTGTAAAAATCAGTGTGTACATTTTTTTCATTGCTTTCAGGGGTGCTAATTATGAATAAAGCTTCCATAAACATTCACGTGGGGATTTTTCTCTAGATAGCTTTTTTTTTTTTAGCTTTTATATTTCTGAGTGTGGCATTGATTTATGTGTTCCATGCAATCATCAAATAATAAGAAGAAATCATCACCTGGTTGAAGCTAAGGCAATAATGTTGACAGTTGCAAAAAAGCTGACATGTGCATCAGCAGAACAGGGATGGGGATGAAGGACCATGATAGCTTCGCGACCTAAGAGTGTTTCTTTTACTGAGAAATCAGAAAATAACAAGTGAATGTACACTAGCCTAAAAGAACCTGTCCCTGATCACAAGGACAAAACTTTCTCATTCCCTTGACACCCTCTGTGCACAATGGGCTACTCTGAGTGACTCTGAGGTCAGAGATGATGAAGCAGGTGCCATTTCCATGAGGTCCCCAAGATGCACCTGTGTCCAGCACATCAACTGAAGAATAGAGCAGAAACCCAGGGGAGCCTAAGCAGGCAGCTGCTGGGGCACTCACTCACTTTGCAGACAGGCAAGTAGGTTTTTGTCTCACTTCCCCACAGGCCTGGAGCACTGTGCACCATTGAGACTGCTGTCATAAGATGAGCAGTAATAATCAGCTTCATCCTCAGCCTGGAGTCCAGCAATGGTCAGGGTGGCTGTGTTGCCTGACTTGGAGCCAGAGAATCGATCAGGAACCCCGAGGGTCGAGTATTACTACTATAGATGATGGTTCTGGGGCCTGTTCCTGGGAGCTGCTGGTACCAGCCCACATAATTGCCATAACCAACATTGGAGCTGCTTCCAGTGCAGGAGATGGTGACCCTCTCGCCCAGGGACCCAGACACTGAGGCCGGCTGAGTCAGCACAGACTGGGCCCAGGAACCTGCAAGAAGGAGAGAAATAGACAGGATGATGCTGGAGTCTGGATTGCATATGTCCTCCCATGGCCCCTGGCCCTATCCCACATCCAGTCACCTGTGCAGTGAGCGAGGAGGGTCAGGAGGAGAGGGGACCAGCCCATGGTGGAGGTCATCACGGATCCTGTCTTCAGTGGCCCCTCAGCTGAGCAGAGCCTCCCCTCATCTCTCCCTTCCCCTCTTCATCCTCTGAGAGAGGGAGGGGCTCTTCCATGCAAATGAGACCCCGGCTCTCTGACCTCTCCCTGGTTTGGGTCAGTTTCCTCTGCCTGAGGATGTCAGGGGAGGTGGGCAGAGGAGGGGCTGCTTGGGGCTGGTGTGGGGTTCAGGAGGTCCCAGCTGTGAGCGCTGAGCAGAGGCCACAGTCAGTGCCAGGTGGTGTTCTCAGCTCTGATCCAGCCTTAGCCCTAAGAAATAAGCCTCAACTGCATTCTGACACCACCTCACCCTGCATTACATGGGGATCATTTGGCCATAGGACTCAGGTCCTGTCTCCAGAGCTCTATCCACTCTCCTCCTATGATCTGGACAAGTCTCCTCGCATGTGGTCTCCCCCGAATGTGGCATAGATTTTAGGCTACACTCTCATTTCTCGGTGTGAGGGACTCCTGGGTCGCTCAGGGGTTAAGCGTCTGTCTTTGGCTCAGGGCATGATCCTGGAGTCTTCGGTTCAAGCCCCCCATCCGGCTCTGTGCAGGGAGCCTACTTCTCCTTCTGCCTATGTCTCTGCCTCTCTCTCTCTCTGTGTGTGTTTCTACCACAAATCCCTTGGATTTTCATGGGCCACTCAGGAGTGAGGTGGTGTCTCTACACCAATTCGTCTGACATCACTGTCACATCCAGAGGAGTGAAGGGTCGCCTTGTACAAGTGGCCTCTTCTGCGCAGGATGCTGAGACCTTCCTCCTATATGATGACCCTGGTTGCAGCCCTCTCCTTCTCTGAATTTCCTGAAGTACTGAAGACCCAGGGAACTAGATTTTCCAGGTTGTGGGTGGAAGCCCTTGTGTGCTTTCCTGGAAAGGTTACACACTGAACATCGTTGTCATCTTTCACTGTTTTCACCTGTTTTAAACATTAGTTCTCCCCACCCTGTGGGCAAGGACTCTCTCCTAGAGACTGTCCTCCCCGCACATGGACACAGGTCAGCAGGAGCCCTGCCATGTGAGGTTGTGTGTGTGCCACTGACCTCAGAGCACAAGGGGCAGACCTGCAGGGTGTTTTAGCAGGAAGATGTGACAGCTGGAGAATTTCTGACAAGAATCCAGAGGAAGAGATTGCGTATTGGTCACTCCTAGACCAACTGTGCACATAAATTGGATGGATGTTCTTTTTTTTCTGTATCATTATTTTTAATGTCCAACATTCATAATATGAGGACCAGGTCTTTCTCCTCAACTCAAGTTTATAAATTTTCAACTGGCTTGTGAGGTCAATAGGGATACTTCTTGTCTAATTTGGTTTCTGGGAAGACTTCATTCAGGTCCTCAATGGTCATCTGATCAAATGGAATTATGTTCTTCATCGTCTCCAGCTCTTTTTCATATTCTTCAATCCTCGCCTTTGAGAGGGACAAAAACTCAGCACAGCTTTTCACATCTTCTTTATCCTCAGCATCCACCTGGACAGTGTATTTATCCTCTGGCACAGGAACCTTCAGGGCATTAAACTTCTTCTCAAAGTCTCCTACCAAGCCAGCCTTTGCCACATTGGCCTTGTCGTAAGCCCAGTCGGTAGCAGGTGGTTTCTAAGGAAGAGTAGCCAACCTGGAGGTAAGCATCTCATTCCAGGATTTCAGGGACTTGGCAATGGCCTTCTGATTTCGGGGTATGATCTCCACAAAAGCTACTCAGTCAATGGTTTTTAGAGCAAGTTTTCACCCAGCCATCTTGAGATCCTTCACCGACCCCAGCATCCCACAGTCCTGAATATTCTTTTTTTTTCTGAATATTCTTTTTAAGAAAATCTTCTCAATGTGCATTGACTAAGACTCAATGATGATGTCACTGTGAAGACGCAGGTGGAAACACGAGTATATTGTTCACAGATCTGTGTGGACTGCATGGAGAATAATGATGGAAGTTGCATTGAAAAATCTCAGTGCAGTTGCACCTAGTGGCTCAGTGATTGAGCATCTGCCTTTGGCTCAGGTCATTATTCCAGGGTACTGGGATCAAGACCTGCATCAGGCACCCTGAGAGGGCCCTGCTTCACCCTCTGACTCTGTCTCTACCCCTCTCTCTATGTGTCTAATGAATAAATAAATAAAACGTTTTAAAAAAAAGAATGACTTTGGCTTTCATTTAAATAGACATTTAAAAACATTTTATAGAATCATTTGTCTCTGTTTTAACCTTATGATTATATCATGGGTCTGATCATGCAGGCAGGAAAACCTGAAGGGGTGCCCATCAGTCCCTATGAGGACCCTGTTGTATGAATTTCGCAGCCATCTGAGTGACCTGCATTGCGCGAGGTGTCTTTGAAGCCAGAGTAGTGGCTGGGGACCCTGGAGCCCTGGTGAGTCTCAGTAGACCATCAGCAGGTACTAGGAGGCCTCCTGGCTGCTGGAACCAGCATATGGCCACTGCTGCAGCCACTGCTCAGGGTGCAGGTGAGTCTGGCTGTTGATCCCAGGGATGCAGAGAGGGAAGGCGGCTGGGTCACCACAGGCAGGGACAGGGAACCTGCAGACACATTCATGGGTGATGGATTAGGGGCCAGACTGAATTTCCTCAAACCTCTAAGCTAGACCAGCTGACGTAGGCTGACACTGGCTCTGTGTCCCTGAGGTCAGTCCTGACCTGTGCACTGACAGAGTTGAATGAACATTAAAGATCCCAGGTCAGGGTGACACAGTCCCTCGTGCCCTACGTGGGCTGGGCTGCCCAGGGCCTCCTCTTCTCCTCCCCCCGCTGCCACAGGAGAGGCTGTCCATGCACATAGGCTCCACCCACTTACTGCCCAACCCCTCCTTGGGCCCTGATCCTGGAGCTCTGCTCACACCACACACTGAGGAGGATGGGGTTGGCTTCAGCCCCGGGGAGAACCCTGGAGGAAGCACCTGCTGAGACCACACACAAGTCCCTGCTCAGGGTCCAGGCCTGAGAGGACACAGCTGCTGAGCTACCATCAGGGAGCAAGGGGCCATCACACAGGCCCAGGCACACTGAGTGAAGTATCCTCACAGAGCAGCCCTGTAGGGACCACAGGGCAGTCCCTCAGCGCCCCCTCCTGGTCACAGGGCACACACCTCAGCAAGGCCCAAAGCCCTGAGAGCCAAGCTGGTTTCCAGGGCTCACCAGTTCCCTCCCCATTGGCATGGCCTGGTCTGACTCTCAGAATGGGTTCCATCTCTTGGGCATTAGAGGCATGAGTTCCACATGTTCTCACAGAGATGTATTTGTCTTTTAAACTCCCGTTTTTGTTTATTTTTGTGTATTTTTTTGGACTTTGATTTGCCAACATATAGTATGACACCCAGCGCTCATCTGTCAAGTGTCCCCCTCATTGGCCGTCACCCAGTCACCCCATTGCCCCACCCACCTCCCCTTCCATTACTTCTTGTTCGTTTTGTACCAACATATTTGGTGTATCAGTGACAAATCCGAGAATCACAGTGTGTTCACAGATGAACACTAGTGTGGCTCCCATCAGGCCATATTGTATTAGAATACAGTCTACACTGTAGGGACATATTCAAACCCTCATTCATTGTCTCCATCATTCATGTCTCCCTATACAGATTCTATTCTTTTATGGACAAACATCATTTTTCTCACATATTTTGCTGTGGAATCCCCTTATTAGGATTGTGTTGAAACATGGAAATTATATATACTACCGAAGGTGGTGGAAGAGTAGGGTCCCCAAGTCACCTGTTCCCACCAACTTACCTAGATAACCTTCAAATCATCCTGAAGATCTACGAATTCAGCTTGAGATTTAAAGAGACACCAGCTGGAATGCTACGGTTAGAAGAGTTCACTCTTCTATTAAGGTAGGAAGACGGAAAAAAAGAAATAAAGGAACTAAAAGTATCCAAGGGGGAGGGGCCCCGAGGAGCTGGGCTGAGGCCGCGGCGAGCGCCCCCAGGTCAGGAGAGCCCTGCCCAGAGGAGCAGGAGCTGCACCAAACTTCCCGGATGGACAGGCGCCCGCGGGGATTCGGAGCAGGACCCCAGGAGGGCGGGATTGCCCTCAGGCTCCCTGGGGCATGAAAGAGCCCCTGCCCCCGCGGAGAGCCCCACACCCCGTGGCTGAGCTCCCTAAAGGGCTGCAGCGCTCCCCGCGGCCTGGGAGCAGCTCGGAGGGGCTCAGGCAGTGGCTCCCAGAGAGGGGGCTTCGCGGCCGGGAGCCCAATTCCAGCAGTGCAGGCCCGGGAGCCCAGGGCTCCGGGGACACAGCCCAGGATCCGACATCACCCTGGGACATGTGGGGGCGGGAGGGCCCAGGCATGACAGCGAGGACACCTGCCGCTAGGGGCCCCAAGCTGAGCAGGTCAGCGGCCCCGCCCCAGAGCATCCAGTCCCCTGCAGACTGGGAGCTGCAGTAGTTACTGCGGGAGCTGACTCTAGGGCTGGGGAGCTGGCCGCCGCTACTGCTGTTGTTCCTTGTGTCACCTTGTGCCACGGACAAAGCAGGGCTGCCAGGGAACAGGGACCTCACAGGATAAACAGCTCCCACTGAGACATGACCTGGCAGGGGGCAGGACAGCTCCCCATGTGCACAAACCTGAGAGTCAGCACAACAGGCCCCTCCCCTAGAACCAGCTGGAAGGACAGGGGAAGAGAAAGTTTTTTTTTTTTTGTTTTGTTTTGTTTTGTTTTGTTTTTGTTCAATGATCCTTTTTAAAAATATTTTCCTTTGTAGTCACCTCACTGGGCATTCCACTGATTAGCTATTGATGTCATCTATGATGTCATGAGGGTTACAGCCACCAACATTCCAGGCACAGACTGGGCAGTCCCCAGGATCTCTTTAATGGTTCCAGAGAGTTCTCTAGCTAGACATCGGCATCGCATCTGTCGGGCAATATTGACAAGCTCACCAAAAGTGATATTTTCACTGTGCTTAATGTTTTTCTGCTTCTTTCTGTCTCTTGGTGGTTCCTTGAGGGCTTTGATAATCAGGGCAGAGGCAGAAAGTACCACTTCAATCTGGGCCTGTCTGTTCCGAATGATCAGTTTCACTGTAATCCTTAGACCCTTCGAATAACCGGTTGCCTTGATGATGTCATAACCAACCTTTTTTGGAGACAGACCCGGCAGCCGATCTTCATGGCCAGGGCAGACATGGCACCGACCTCGCCACCGGTGCACCTCAAGAACATGACTTTGATCTCGTTGGGATCGAACTTAGGCAGCCTGGTGGAGGCAGCTGGTGTCGGATGAACCTGGATTCAGGAGGACCAAAGACAGTTGCACCTTTGCCTCCTCTGAGCCTAAAACCAAAAGCGGAAGAGCAAGTTCTTGACCAAGCAGTGCTGGAAAACTCCAGGGGAAATCGGGGGACTTCCAGTATACAGAACAGGGGATACCCCTCCTTGTTTTTTGTTTGTTTCTGTTTGTTTTGTTTTGTTTTGTTTTGTTTTTTTGTTCTTTGTTTGTTATACCTTATTTTTCTTTTTTTCATTCCATTTTCCAGTACAACTTGCTTTTAGCCACTCTGCACTGAGCAAAATGACTAGAAGGAAGAACTCACCACAAAAGAATCAGAAACAGTACTCTCTCCCACAGAGATACAGAATTTGTATTTTTTTTAAATTTTTTTTATTGGAGTTCAATTTGCCAACATATAGCATAACACCCAGTGCTCATCCGAAGTACCCCCCTCAGTGCCCATCACCAAGTCAACTCAACCCCCTGCCCAAATCCCTTCCACTACCCCTTGTTCATTTCCCAGAGTTAGGTATCTCTCATGTTTTGTCACCCTCACTGATATTTTCACTCATTTTCTCACCAAATTACAGAATTTGGATTACAATTCGATATCAGAAAGCCAATTCAGAAGCACAATTAGAAAGCTACTAGTGGCTCTGGAAATAAAAGCATAAAGGATTCAAGAGACTACATGACTGCAGAATTTAGATTTAATCAGGTCAAAATTAAAAATCAATTAAATGAGATGCAATCCAAACTGGAGGTCCTAACAACAAGGGTTAACAAGGTAGAAGAACAAGTGAATGACATAGAAGACAAGTTTATGCCAAGGAAGGAATCTGACGAAAAAAGAGAAAACCAATAAAAAGATCATGAGGAAATGTTAAGGGAAATAAATGACAGCCTCAACAGGAAAAATCTACATTTAATTGGGGTTCCAGAGGGCGCCAAAAAGGATAGAGGAGCAGAAGGTGTCTTTGAACAAAAAAGGTAGATGAGAACTTTCCTAACACTGGGAGGGAAACAGGCATTCAGATCCAGGAGATAGAAAGATTCCCCCTAAAATAAAAAAAAATAAAATCAAAATTCAACACCTCGACATTCAATAAGGAAACTTGCAAATTCCAAAGATAAAGGGAAAATCCTTAAAGCAGCAAGAAACAAGAAATACCTAAACTTTATGGGGAGAAGTATTAGCTTAACAGAAGACCTCTCCACAGAGACCAGACAAGCCAGAAAGGGCTGGCAGGATATATTCAGGGTCCTATATGAGAAGAATATGCAGCCAAGAATACTTTATCCAGCAAGACTCACACTCAGAATAGAAGGAGAGATAAAGAGCTTCCAAGATAGGCAGGACCTGAGAGAATATGTGACCACCAAACCAGCTCTGCAAGAAATATTAAGGGGGACTCTGTAAAAGAAAGAGGAAGTCCAAGGGAACAATCCACAAAAACAGGGACTGAATAGGCATCATGATGACACTAAATTCATATCTTTCAATAGTAACTCTGAACGTGAATGGGCTTAATGACCCCATCAAAAGGCGCAGGGTTTCAGACTGGATAAAAAAGCAGGACCCATCTATTTTCTGTCTATAAGAGACTCATTGTAGACAGAAGGACACCTGCAGCCTGAAAATAAAGGTTGGAGAACCATTTACCATTCAAATGATCCTCAAAAGAAAGCAGGGGTAGCCATCCTTATATCAGATAAACTACAGTTTATTCCAAAGACTGTAGTAAGAGATGAAGAGGGACACGATATCATACTTAAAGGATCTATCCAACAAGAGGACTTAACAATCATGAATATTTATGCCCCGAATGTGAGAGCAGCAAACGATATCAATCAATTCATAACCAAAGTTAAGACATACTTAGATAATAAATCACTTATACTTGGTGTCTTGAACACAACACTTTCTAGAATCAACAGATATTCTAAGCACAACACCTCCAAAGAAACAAGAGCTTTAAATGATACACTGGACCAGATGGATTTCACAGATATTTATAGAGCTTTACATCCAAACGCAACTGAATACACATTCTTCTCAAGTGCACATGGAACGTTCTCCAGAATAGACCACATAATAGGTCATAAATCAGATCTTAATCAATACTAAAGATTGAGAATGTCCCCTGCATATTTTCAGACCATAATGCTTTGAAACTAGAACTAAATCACAAGAAGTTTGAAAGAATTTCAAACACGTGGAGGTTAAGGACCAACCTGCTACAAGAAGAAAGGGCCAACCAGGAAATTAGGGAAAAATTAAAAAGATTCATGGAAACTGATGAGAATGAAGATACAACCGTTCAAAATCTTTGGGATACAGCAAAAGGACTCCAGAGGGGAAAATGCATCACAATACAAGCATCCATCCAAAAACTGGAAAGAACTCAAGTACAAAAGTTATACTTGCACAGAAAGGAGCTGGAGAAAAAACAGCAGATAGATCCTACATCCAGAAGAATAAGAAATTAATAAAGATTATAGCAGAACTCAATGAAATAGAGACCAGAAGAACTGTTGATTAACAAAAGCAGGAGATGGTTCTTTGAAAGAATTAATGAGATAGATAAACCATTAGTCAGCTTTATTAAAAAGAAGAGAGAAAACACTCAAATTAATAAAATCATGAATGAGAAAGGAGAGGTCACTACTAATACCAAGGAAATACAAACAATTTTAAAACTTATTATGAGCAGCTATACACCAATAAATTAGGCAATCTAGAAGAAATGGATGCATTTCCGGAAAACCACAAACTACCAAAAAAGGAACAGGAAGAAACAGAAAACCAGAACAGGCCGATAACCAGGGAGGAAATTAAAGCAGTCATCAATAACGTCCCAAGACACAATCTCCAGGGCCAGATGGCTTCCCGGGGGAATCCTATCAAACGTATAAAGAAGAAACCATAGCTATTCTACTAACGTTGTTCGGAAAGAAAGAAAGAGATGGAACAGTTCCAAACTCGTTCTATGAGGCCAGCATCACCTAAACTGCAAAACCAGACAAAGACCCCACCAAAAAGGAGATTTATAGACCAATATCCCTGATGAAAATGGATGCAAAAATTCTGGAAAACTGTGTGAAGTTTCCTCAAAGAGTTAAAAATAGATCTGCCCTATGACCCAGCAATTGCCCTGCTGGGGATTTACCTCAATGATAGAGATGCAGTGAAATTCCGGGACACCTGCACCCCAATATTTATAGCAACAATGTCCACAGTAGCCAAACTGTGGAAGGAGCCTCGGTGTCCATCGAAAGATGAATGGGTAAGGAAGATGTGGTCTATGTATACAATGGAATATTCCTCAGCCATTAGAAATGACAAATACCACCATTTGCTTTGACGTGAATGGAACTGGAGGGTATTCTACTGAGTGAAATAGCTCAATCGGAGAAGGACAAACTTATATGGTCTTATTCATTTGGGGAATATAAAAAATACTGAAAGGAAATAAAGGGGAAAGGAGAAAAAATGAGTGGGAATTACCAGAAAGGGAGACAGAACATGGGAGACTCCAAATTCTGGGAAAAGAACAAGGGGTGGTGGAAAGGGAGGTGGGCAGGGGGTGGGGGTGACTGGGTGATGGGCACCAAGGGGGGCACTTGATGGGATGAGCACTGGGTGTTATGCTATATGTTGGCAAATTGAACTCCAATAAAAAAAAATAAAAAAATAAAAAAATAAATAAATAAATAAATAAATAAATAAATAAATAAATAATATTTCATTTACCTCTGCAAGAATCTACCGAGTTATGTTCCCAAGCAGCTTGGACATTTGGCATTCCCCCCCCCAGCAGTGAAGGAGAGTTCCTGCTGCTCCACATCCTGGGCACCATCTGATGTTGTCGTGGTATTGAATTTTAGCCTTGCTGATGGGAGTCTGGTGCTACCTCACTGTTTCAGTGTGTAGTCCCCCAGTGACTTATCATGTGGGAAATCTTTACACAGGTGCAATTGTTCTCTGTGTACATTTTTGGCAAGGGTTCTGTTCACATCTGCTCACTGGGATGACACGACCCAGCACCCTGGAATTCAGGAGCTCCCAAAGCTCTAATCTGAAAGGAAAGAGAAAATCATTATCACCATATACCAGAACTCAGCGAATTCTCACTAAATCCCTAGAATGGTACCAGTGGACAGGCAGGCAGTGGGCCAACTGGTTCTCCTGGGTCACACATCTTGCACAACTGCCATTCTTCTCATTCCAACACAGCAATAGTGTGGGTCATATCGCTTCTGAAATCCATGTAACTATTTTTTTCATTGGGAGATGAATATCTTCAAAAGGAGGTATTTTCATTGGAATTTAAACAAGTCTGGAATTTAAATTTAAACAATTCTGTTTCTAGTGAGATACAGAGCATTCAAAGCCAGATTCTGAGCCTGTGTTGCTTAGAGGCAGGGACAGGGGAGTGATGGAATAAGAGGTGAATAGTAGGGCAGCCCAAGTGGCTCAGCGGTTTAGTGCCACCTTTAGCCCAGGGCGAGATTCTGGAGACCCGGGATCTAGTCACACGTTTGTCTCTCTGCATGCAGCCTGCTTCCCCCTCTGCCTGTGTCTCTCTTCTCTCATTGTGTGTCTCTCATGAATAAATAAATAGAAGAAAATAAAAGATGTGAAGAGTAGACGTTATCAGTTGTCTCTGGGAAACAGAAATTATCTGGGTGATATTGATCGTATGCGGCTCTACAGCAATGATGATCAATCTCTCCCCAGGCTGCAGCCCAAGGTGGTCAAAGACGTTTTTGTCAACACACCTGGGCCTGGAAAATTAGGTTTGAATCCCTGCTTGTTCTCTCAGTGCTCCTCTGGGTCAAAATATAGCATCTCTGCCTGAGAGCTGTGGTAACATTGCCATGGTAACCCCTGTGTTTCTACTGCTCTTGTGAAAGAGAAGGTGACCTTGGATCTGGGGTCATCAAGAGATTCCTTACGGGAGTGACACATGTACACATGGGAGAGTTCTTACTCTTGATATTCACATATCCTACCGCCCTGGATGATGGAAAAGTTCCAATGGGGACTAAGGGAAGAGGGAGACAGTGTCAGTACCTGTGGCCTCAGGACACCCACTCACAAGAGTCTCCATCAACCTGGTGGCAGCTATAGCAAAGGCTCATTCATGCACCCACATCAACCAACTTCACTGAGGCAGGCTGAGCATTTTCCCAGTAATGGTGCAACATCCCCCAAATCTCATAGCCCATAAAAGGGTTCATGGCCATAGGCCCCAAATTCCTACTCTGACGGACCCCCTTCTCCTCAAGTGCACAACCCAAGCCTCAGGTGCTGAGCAAGGGATCCCACCCAGCTCTGAGAATGGAATTGCCTACGACCTGCGTCCTTACACAACATCCCACATCCTAGTGTTCAGGCCTAAGACACAGTGAACCTTGGTCACTTCTGAGCACTGGAGCCTGTGAGGGAAGGGAAGGCTCTGCTCTGAGCCCTGGAGGTGCTGAATCCATGCTGGGGAGGACTACACCCTCCCCAGGGTGTAGTTTTAATGGTCAGGGCGTGTTTTAATGGTCCTGAACCTCTGATGGAGACAAAGTCAAGGAAAGGCTCATTGTCCTCATTTCAGGAGAAAAAAATCTTCGCAGCAGAGACTCGGTTTTATGACATTTGGAAACCCAGGTAACATGACTGTTACCACATTGAAGTGTTTTGTTTTATTCTTGTTTTCTTATTTCTGAGGACATATAGAACTTGAAGAGATAATTGAGAATAGGCTCATTATGAACCAGGCGGTACTTTTAAGTACACATTAGATATATCACTTATTTTACATGTTATAAATTTTCATGCAAGAAGCATCTGAACAGATGAAGGATTTTGTCCCATGTCCCAAACTGCCAGTGTCACTGTGAGAAGCATTATTGTTTCCGATTAGATAGTGAAGGTCAGTCTAGTCCTGAGGCTGCAGCCCAGAGATGAGGGTGCCCTCCAATGACTGAGGCGTCCTTGGATCAGGAGAAGCAGCTGGGGACCCCAGAGCCCTGGTGCTTATCTGAGTCTAAGTAGTAGTACAGGAGATACCGGGGAGGGCTCCATGGCTTCTCCTGGAACAAGTATATGTAATAGCTGCCAACACTGGAGCCACTGTTCAGGGTACAGGTGAGTCTGACTGTTGTTCCAAAGATGTTGAGAGGGAGGGCTACTGGGTCAGCACAGGCTGGGACAAGGACCTGCAAACACTGATGTGTAATGGAGCAGAGACCAAAGTAAAACTTCCCAGCATCTGAGCCAGAGGGGCTGATGGAGCCAAGGAACTGGGACCTGGTATGTGAGGCCTGTCTGTCTGTACCTGTCCACTGAGAGAAATACATCAGGAGACAGGAGTACAGGCGAGGATGACCATCCCCACACCAGGTGGGGCCCCTAGACCTCTTTTTGTCCTCCACTCTTTTCTACAAGAGGGGTGTCCATGCAAATGAAGTCCATCTAGTGATTTCCCAGCCCCTCCCTGAACCCTGGTGCTGGAGCTCAGCTCACACCACATTGTGGAGGTTGGGAGTTGCTTCACCCCTGGGGAGAGCCCTGGACGATGCACCTGCTGAGACCACATACAAATGTCTGCTTAGGGGACTCCTCCAGACCTGAGAGGACACAGCTGCTGAGCCCCAACAAGGAGCACAGGGCCCAACACACAGTGTGAAGGGTCCTCACTGAGCAGCTATGTAGGGATCACGGGCCCATACCTCCCCACTGGTCACAGGCACCCAGCCCACCTTGGACTAAAGACCTGGGATCCCAGGGGCTTTCACCAGCTCACCAGGTCCATGTCTATTCACAGTCCTATGTCTTATCTCTAGATACCATGATTTGTACACACTGCACACGATTACTCTGCTTCCTCATTCCCTGAAGTGATGCTTCTCTATGGAAAAGACAAACATGTACAAAAATGACCTATTCAGGTGTCACCAGAGAAGTTACCACAAGGTGAAAGTTAAGCGTGTGTCAGGTCAAACATCACTGATCAGAGGACAGTGGAGCTGGTTTGAGGGGCTTGTAGTGGATCATGAGGGATTGCTGGAGTTGGATACTGTCCAGGAAGTAAGGTTCCAGGCTTATTGCCAAGACAGCAGTTCAGCAATGATTTTAAAGTTCAAGTGATGCTGTTACAATCTGTACAAGATCAGATATGACCGAGGGATTTGTGAAAAGCAAACAGCTTTGTCTGGTGGAACATTGACTGGTGAATATTAGACATAGCTCTTTAGGTTTGGAAGTGAGACATATCTCGTAAATTCATGGTTTCTGTGCATTTGTGTTTTCCAAATCCTCTCAGGATATTTGTTGCTTCACACTCTGTTTATATTGTACCCAGTTTTTTTTTCTTTTTTAAATTTCTTTAATTGGAGTTCAATTTGCCAACATATAGCAATAACACCCAGTGCTCATCCCATCAAGTGTACCCAATTATTTTTACTTGTAGTTTGTACTTGTAGTACCCTTTGCTTTCCTTCAATTGGTTGATGAGTGTGAATTTTTATCGTTGTTTCCACATGCCTGGGATAGGCGTGCAGAAATCATGTTCTCAATGGACCCCAAACAACTTTGGTATATGTGCAAATAGTCACGAAATCTCTAGACTCATAAGGACCTGAGGTAAAAGATATATGACCATGATCACCCTCTTCCCTCAGATAACTTTAGGATGATCGTTTCAAATGAGTCATGGTGCATTTATTTAGATGGCCATATCTTTTAATTTATTCTCTTATAAAATGTATTACATGGGCTGTTTTCCTTTTTTTAGGATTTTATTTATTTATTCATGAGAGATACACAGAAAGAGAGAGAGGCAGAGACACAGGCAGATGGAGAAGCAAGCTCCATGCAGGGAGCCTGACATGGGACGCGATCCAGGGTCTCCAGGATCACACCCGGGGCTGAAGACGGCGCTAAACCGCTGAGGCACCCGGGTTGCCCTGATTTTCTTTTATATCTTTATAAAAGATTTATTTATTTATTTGAAAGAGAGAATTGGGATAGTAAGAGAGAGACAGATGAGTGGGGGGCGAGTGGGTGGGTGAAGCAGGCTCTCTCCTGAGCAGGATACCTGACAAGTTGATTGATTTTAAATGTTACACAAATTAAATGTCTAAAATGACCACTCTTGATAATCTGTCACTTTGCATTTGCAAATATTTCATTATATTTCGGTTCCAATCTTCATGAAACTTATGGATTTTTAATATCTTTTATTTTGAAATTTGAGTCTGGGTATAATAAATGAGGAAAATAAGCTTTATAATGTATACTCAAAGTTGTTCATTCCTCCCTGCTTCTCTGTAGTATTCTCATTATTTCCTCCTTAAATGTTTGAAGGGATTCTCTAGAGAAGCCTTTGAACCCGGAGTTATCTTTGTGGCAAGGATGTCAGCAGCAGATATGAACAAATAATTTGGTATAAGTGCTGGTGAGCATGAGTTAAACAAAGTGATTCCTCATTCCTTAAACATAATCTACAGTGCATAAATTATGTCTGTGGCTCCGCTTTATATGATTGTAATTTTCATTTACCTTTAATATCATTGTTTCTTTTGTTTTTTTTATTTTAAATACTTTATTTATGTATTTGACAGAGTGATCTCTGACTTTAGAGAGTGCATACAATCAGGAGGAGAGCCAGGCATAGGCCAAGGGAGAAGCAGGCTCACAGCTGAGCAGGGAGCCGGATATGGGGCTCAATCCCAGGACACCAAGATCATGATTTGAGCTGAGGACAGATGCTTAACCAAATGACCCCACCCAGGTGCCCCTAATATCATTGTTGATGTAAAAAGAACTAAAATACTAATTTTATTACAATGAGATTATTTTAGTAATATTTGATAAATATAATGTATTTTAAAGCAAAATAAACAGAAACCATCAAAGTATAATGTCAAGTGTTGCACAACATTATTTAGAAGGAGCCATCAGAAAGATAATAATTACTTTATCCTATGTCTCTTCATATTTCTCTGAGAGCCCACGGTCATCAGGAACCATGATGCTCAAATCGTACAGTCTCCAGGCTGAATTACACATTGACATCTACTGGTCACGTGTTGTCCCTCACCTCTTCATGTCACAGCATGCACTGCTCCAAAGCAGGCTGTTGTGACCACAAATGGACTACAATTTTGAATCTGTTTCTCAGTGTTCTTGGATCGTTAGTGGGATGTGGGAATGATTAAGTTAGAAGATATTACTCTCTTTACATGTAAGGGGATATTTTCAGTACTAATTTCATATTAATACAATAACAGATGCTTCTTAACACTAACTTGCATATGAGTATCTTGGAATGCTTGTTAAATATACATCTATGAACAATGAGAATGGTTTCTGATTTAGAAAAAAAACATGGAGAATTATAGTTTTATCAAGCTCCACATGATGAAAATATTAATTTGGTCCTCATCATCAAATTAGTGAATAAAATGAGATCTACCAAGGCTCTATGTTTAATAGACCATATTTAAACAGTAGATTGGGTTTCAGCATTTGTTTACCTATAATGGAAGGGAAGCGTAACTCCTCAACATTTTAGACAGAGAGGGAGCAAGGAGCACAGGTTTGGAAGGTTACAGGGGAGAGATGGGCACACCCTGGGAGAGATAAATGGGGTTCATTGCCATGGACCACTGAACAGGAGAATGTGACCAGGGAGCTTCACTTCCCATGGTGGTGTTGACTCTTTCGCATCTCACTTTCTCTCCTGCCTTTAAAGCTGAGCTTTTCTGAGCCCATGAGGAGGTTTTGGCTGCACCTCCCCATAGATTTAAATCACTGTGTAAATGTACTACCCATATGCAGTGAACAATAATAGTCCCATCCTCAGGCTGGGCTCCTGTGATGGTGAGGGCGGCTTTCTTCCCAGAGATGGATCCAGAGAAGCGATCAGGAATCCCAGAGGCGCAGCTGCTTGTGCTGTAGATAAGCATGCGAGGAGCCCGGCCTTGGGTCTGCTGGTACCAGCTGGGGTAGTTACTTGTAGAGACTGACCCAGAGCTGAGGCCACATGTGAGTGTGAGTGTCCCTCCTGGAGACACTGAGAGTGATGGATCCTGACAAAGTCTGAGAATCTGCTCCTAAAATCAAGAGGAGAGAAAGGTGTTCATATGGGAGAGAAGGGTCACATGAGTCCCTGTTTTAAGTGCTCCCCACAGATGTAAAGTCTTTTCCCTGACCTGAGCCATAGGCAAGGAGCCCAAGAAGAAACACTGTCCAGGCCATGGTGGGGACCCTCACAGACTACAGCCTCCTTAGACTCCTGGGATGGAATGGGGTCTCCCTGGACCTTTTCATGTCTCCTGTCCCATGAGGTTAAGAAAACACTTCATGCAAATCAGCTTCCTCTCTCCCTGCCCGAGAGTCACCAGCATGTCCCCTAGGAGACCTTGAAATGAGCAGAAACTGGGACTTCACACACACAAGTGACTGCAGGGTGACCTGAGACACTGGGTGTCAGGAGGACAACTTTCAGCAAATGACCGCCATACTGTCTCTAGTGACCTCTGTCGCAAGGCTCTTCTCTGGAAAGCCTGAGAGCTGAATGAGGAGATGGACGTGTTCTCACCTCCTGGTCCCACATCTACCTCACCTCAAACCTAACCCATACCTGGAACATTTTCTTCCCTCCCCAGTGACATTCCCTCTTCTGTCCTTGGAGGGTCTTAGTAGTGCCCCTTCCAACAGTGAGGACAATGGAAATCTCAGAGTCCCTGTGACAGAGGTAGGGGCAGTGGTCTCCTCTCAGTTAATCATGGACCCATTCTGCAGTAGTCCCCAGGGAGCTGAACAGGGATGTCTCTTTATCAGAAATGAGGATGACATTGTGTGGACAGGTGATGCTCATGGAGCATGTTGAACTCCATTCCCCTTTGTGTTCTGCTGTTGATTGTATTGTATGATTGTCCTGTCCATCTATCATTCCATGGAAATCATGTCTGGACAGGTTACTCCATGCTGTAGTAGAGGACGAATTATGAGGCCTGTGTGATTCAGAACCGAGAGCTCTTGTGGCTCCAAGGCCATAAGTTCAGAAAAGTCACCCACAGTGAGGTGGCCACTTGCTTCCTCTAGTGTGCAGGACCCAGTCATAGATTTTCCTGGTCTTCCTCACCCAGACCCTGAGTCTCAGGATCAGCCCACTCGCGCCCCCTGCTGGCCTCAGACACTATGTCCCCAGCCTGAATTAACCTTCCCAGACCTCCTGGAAGGGCCTCTGACCTTTGCAGGTGGACCTCTGATGTCACCACCCAGGACAGTAGAATGAGCAGGTCAGCTCTGTGGGGTTGAGCCATTCATTTTTGCAGGGATCGATTCCCTCAATTGGACAGCTAACTGGAATATTTATGTCTCAGAATGTTTCAGGTTTTCCGGACACTGGAGTTTGCATCTGCCTTGTCCCTGGTATCATTACTGGGACTTAATGCACTTGAAGTAAGCTCAAGATTTAAAGTCTCTAGAGAAGCCCATTGGTTCAACCTTGGTAATAATTCTCCTTGGGTTACCCTTATAGGCTGACTTACTTTGTTATTGCTGTTGTTGTCAGGGTCTCCTGCTAGGTTCACCAGCCTCCACTTATTCCACTTAATCCACTTATTAGTGACATTTCCTAGATCTATATATTGGTTTTTAGGTACACTTTTTTTCTAGGGCTGCCATAATAAAGCACCACAGAATCGGTAACTTAATACAATAAGAGTGCATTTCTGCTGTCATACACAACTCCACTGTCTGTAGGGAGTGGCCATGATCTCTTTGGAACCTGCAGAGGAGTCCTTCTTGCCTCTCCATAACTGTAAGAAATTTGAAGACAATTTTTGGGGTTTGCGGTCTGCAGCTGCAGAACCACAATCTCTGTCTCCACCCTCCCACGGATGCCTCCTTGACTCCATCTGACTGTTATGTTACAAGTACAGGAATCAATTGAATTAGGAGGTCACCTCACTTCCTTCATCACCGCATCTGTACCAGTTATGTCTGCAGCACCCCTTTTCCATAGAAGGTTATATCCTAAAGTCCTGAGATCTACAATTTCAACATATGTTCTTTGGTAGGATACAGTTTAAATGAGGATATTAGGAAAGAAGAATTTTTTCCAAAAAGCCTTATAATTATCACTATTTATTTATTTATTTATTTATTTTAAATTTTTTATTTATTAATTCAAGAGAGACACACAGAGAGAGGCAGGGACACAGGTAGAGGGAGAAACAGGCTCCATGTAGGGAGCCCGACATGGGAACTGATCCCAGGACTCCATGATCAAGCCCAGGGTGGAAGGCAGGAGTTCAACCACTGAGCCAAGGTGGCATCCTTTTTTTTTTCTCAAAACATTATCATTACTATTTTTAAATATACAACGCAGTTGGATTGCACTGAAATGCCATCTAATAAAGTAAATATTAAGAGAATACAAAATGAGGATTTTTCCATTTTTCATTTCTTAGCTGTAAAGGAAGATTTTTTTAATGTTCCTTTCTGTCCTTGAAGAAATGTATTTAGCCTCCATCTATAGTTCTGATCCAACAGACATTTTATAATACAAAATACCTAAATTCGGGTTTTTGTGAACTAATGCCTCCTGAGTCACTCATACACTTACTCGATGTTAGGACTCACACAGGAATGGAAACCAATCCAGACCCTTCTCATCCCCATCTCCCAATGGCTGGTCTGCATGATGCTTTGGGCTCAGGTGTTTGGCCATGAGATGTCAGTAATCACATGATATTTGTATCCACACTGGATGAAACAAAGTGTCTATCTCCCTTCCTCATCTGGGTCTCTCACTGGGCCCAGCACCACTATAGTGTAGCCCCCAGGGGTCCTCAGCCTCGTCCTCAGGCTGGGCACAAGCAGATGGTCAAGTCAGACTTGTTCCCAAGAAGGTAGCCTGAGAAATCAGTATTTACTTGGCCAATCTCTTCCTGGATCCAGTATGGATTCTCCTTTCTCATTCAGGATTTTATTTTCCTGGTTCTTGACATGTCATATATTTTTATTGGCTCCTGAATATAATGGCTATTATATAATGTTTTGCTTGGTCCTCAGTTACTTTTCTTCAAACAAGTGATCCTCCCGCTGATGTGCAGCAGCAGGTGAAGGGTGTTTGTGTCAGTTTCCCAGCGGCACAAGTGAAAATGTTTACCACTCTGCTGCTTACTCTCTGCTGGAGAAGGTGGGGCAGTGATTGCCACTTCCCAGTTTCCATCAGGTGGAGGTGTGGGATGAGCTGTTTCCTGGGCCCTGCCAACACCATGGTGGGATGCACAGGACTGAATGGAACTGCTTTCCTGCAGGGAGTAGATCCTCTGCTCCCCACTGCATTCCTTGTCCTCACTGACACCAGGGAGTAGAGGGTCAAATGCAGTGCAGCTCCTTTGCTTCCTGCATCAAAGTTCAGTGATTTTATGCTCAGGGAGAGCACAGGCTCAGTTCCCCAGTGTTCAGACAGTCACTAGCAATGGGTATATAGCAACAAACCAGCTTCGACTTGTACACTGCATTCATTCTCTCTGCTGAGAAATGAGGTTCAGATGGGGTCCCCAGGACCTGCCAAAATCATGGGTGGGAAATACTGGAGTGCAAACTACCAACTAGGCCTGCCTTGTCCAGAATTGTTGATGTTCCCATGCGATGGAGGCTCAGCTATCTCCTGAGTAGCTGACACCATGGCTGATGATATTGGGGCACTGCCTGCTTCTGCCAGGAGGATATGGACACCATGTCTTTGATGAACAATAATGTAAACCCTGCATGAGGGCACAGTTTGGGGATTCATTAGGTGTGCAAGTGATGGGCAGGTTTGTCTAAATATTTCCTCCTCTCAGGCCAACTTATCTCCATAACTTCTGACCAGAGGAGTTGCTGCTTTTGGTGTTTTCGTGTTTTTTGGTTTGATTTTCTGGATCTCAGGCTCTGGATGATTCTTGGTTGGAGGAACCTACAGCATCCTGTCTTACCTGTGGGGGACATCATACAAGAAAAAGAACCAGGGTATGCACTGTTGTGTTTCCCTCAATTTGTTTGAACACTTCCTTCTTCCTTCTTCTACCTTCTGATGTCTTCCTATTCTTGTTTGTTGTCGTGTGTCAGGACATTTCAGTTGTAAGAGAGAGGACCTGCATGAATGGGAGCACTTCCTACTGTCCAAAACTGGGGATCCTCATGGTGCCTGCTCTGAATGCTTTCTTCCAAAGCTAGGATGGCGGGGATCCTGCTGAGCTGCTGCAATGGAGGAGATTTATCTTGACTCTCAAGCTGTGTAATTAAAAGACAAAGAACGTGATTATTATTTTTACATTATTCTATACAGGATAATAAAAAGTAAATACATTCCATAACCAAGAACTCAATGTGAGACGTTTTAAAGGCCGGCGGGAAACCAGCATAGCAAAATGTCTGGCTTTCTGTTCTTAAATGTAGAAGAGTGGAAAGAAGAAATTTTGATTCCTTCTTTCCCTTATTGTTTGTGTGTAGAACTTTTTTTCTGCAATAATTTCATATTTAGAGAAATAAATGCAAATATAGGATAGATATCTCTATATTTCACCTAGCTTTTTCTAATGTAACATTTGTGTTCCTATGATATGTTTATAAAAACAAGTACTTTCCTGATCATCTTGCGAAACTGCAGAATTTATCAAGATTTCAAGGTTTATTTATTTATTTATTTATTTATTTATTTATTACTTACTTACTTACTTATTTTAACACAGTTTTGCCTGAAATCAATCCAAGTAACAACATTGCATCTATTCATCAGGACATACTAAAATCCTCCAGTGTAGTTTTCAGTCTTTATCTGCTCTTGATTTTGGGAATTTGGAAACAGTTGGTATGCTATTTTTTAAATGTCCCAGAATATGGGTTTATCTCATGTTTTCTTATGATTATGCTAACGTTATGGATTTGGGGGAAAATAACAAGAGATGAATTGATGTTCTTAACACATCATAGGGAAGATGTGTCATACTAACATGACGTATCATTGAGCATATGGATGGGGACAGTCCAAATTTGCTGATTCCTTTTCTGTTCATAATGTATCTGATGCCAGTCTACTGGATTTTGGCCATTCTGATAGGTGTGCAATGGTAGCTCATTCATGTTTACATTTGTTTTTCCCTAATGACATACAATATGTAACAGAATATCACACGTTTAAATTCCATCTGCCTATCTCCTTCTGTGAAATATCTGGTAACGTCTTTTTTCTAAGAAATTTATTTTTTATTGGTGTTCAATTTGTCAACATACAGAATAACACCCAGTGCTCATCGAGTCAAGAACCCACCTCAGTGGTAACGTCTTTAACTTACTTTTTATTCAGGTTTTTTTTCTTGTACTTTGTTTGAGAAGTTCATTGTATAGCTTTTTTCCTTCTTCTTTCCTTTTTTCTTTTTTCCTTTATTTATGTACCTCTCTTTGTATCCTTTCTTTTATTCCTTCTTATATATATTTGTATTTTTCTATTTTTTTATTACTGCTCAACTCTCCGAGGATTGGCAATTTATCTGAAATACATTCTGTTTCTGGTTTACTGATTTTCTCTTAGGTTTTATATTTGTCATTATTAAGGGGAAATGGGACACATCTTCTCTTAGAGACATTTAACATCACATTTCCAGTCAGCCAGATGATACTAAATGTGCTACCATACCAGTCATGGCACCAGCTGCTCTCCATTGGCTCCCGTGTTCCTAAAACCCCAAGTGTCTGTGTTCTGCTGCTATAATATTTGCCTATGAAGTTAGCCAAATATACCGGTGTTTCTAATGACTTAGCGAAGAGGAAATAACTCTGCTCTGGAGCGACACCAGGGTTGGTAGTAAAAGTCCTTATGATGATCCCATCTGGAGGTCTAGAGAACACACAGCCTGAATCCATACATGTTGCAAACTAGCTTCCAAAAAACAAGCCATTTTGTTCAGGTCCAGTGGATTGAGGACAGAACTAAGGAAGTTCGGTCTCAATTCCCCACATCTACTTGTCACCTCTACAGGGATTTCAGCATAACCTGGCACTGAGTTGTTCTCTGCCAGAGCCCAGGGTGATTACCAACCTAGGGCCATCTAAATCCAGTGTTAAAGGTGACAGGTCCCCAGAGTATCCCATAATTCCACAACTCATTACACTTCTGCATAGGTTTCCCTTATTACCTTGTGTGTTACTGTGTTCTTCACTCTGCTGTTGCTATATGAGTCCCCCTGTATCTGTCATTTTTTTCTCACAAGTATTGATTTAAATTTTGTTGTGAGAATCATCATAGGCATTAGGATAATGAAGAGGCTAGTTAAAATGTATTTCCTTCGGGGTGCCCGGGCAGATCAGTTGTTTAATTTTCCCACTCTTGGTTGTGGCTCTGGTCATGATCTCGGGGACCTGAAACCTAGCCCTGTTCTCAGCTATCTGTTCAGCTTGGAATCTGCTAAAATCTCTCTCTCCTTTCCCTCTGCCCTTCCCGACACATTCTCTCTCTCTTGTTTGAATTATTATCTTTAAAAATAATATATTATATGTTTAACATATATATTTAATGCTTACATATTTTATGAAATATAATTACAAATATATTTATATATATATTGATTACAAATTAGATGCAAATATGAATATCTTATTTCTCTATGTGAAAATCAGTTACCAAGGGTGAAAGAATAGCATATTCTAGTTTAGTCCCCTGAAGAAAAGGTTGAATCCATAAGGCAACAGGAAGACTGGGGTGATGACCATCCTGTGCAAATGAAGGGAGCAAGGGAATACAAATGACCTCCCTCTGCATCTGCATCTTTTCCCTCATCACTGAAAGGAACTCCTTTTGATGAGGGAGGAGGTAAAGGGAAGAATCAGGACAGGACAGTGAAGCCCCAGTACTCTACTCCCTGAGGATTAACTGATAGCTTTTCTATCCTCCGCTCCTCAAGGGTCTCTCACCTTAGACCCAGGTACCAGGTAGCAATACTGGTGATTTTTTTAAAGTGCAAATTTACCCAGGTATGGGATTGTCTCCTCCTTCCTGAATATCAGTTCTGAAAATGACTCCATGGGGATTGAGGACGAAATGTGACTGGAGAAAGTGAGTCAGAACTGAGAACTCATGAGACTCCAGGGACTCCTGTGAAGCACAACACACATCACTGAGGACACTGCCTGCCCAGTTTGCAAGAATTTGTGTATTTTCTTAAATGTCTGTCCTCACAGGACCCATGCGACAGCGCCCCCTGTTGCGCTAACATGCTTAGGCCACCATCCCCTCTGACACCACCCAACACTCCTGGAATGGTGTCCAGACTGTGCAACTGGATCATATAAAGGTCACTGCCCAGGACAGGAGAATGAAGAGGTGCCCCCTGTCGCCTTTGGCCCTGACTTATTCTCAAATTACTAATGGCCTCCAGATATTAAATACATGATGTAGTGCATGTGCTCATATTACCAGATATTTCAGAATTATCTGACATTGAGCTGCTTCTTCCAGGTGCCTGAGGTCATTACATGTCTATCATCATCTTGAAACAAGTAAGGGCACTGAGGGGGGCACTTGATGGGATGAGCACGGGCTGTTATGCTATATATGCAAATTGAACTCCAATTAAAAGAAATATATAAAAAAATAAAAATAAGTATAAAAAATTGAAAAAAAAAAGAAAGAAACAAGTAAGGGTCATCAGGTTCTCAGGGTACCAAGGTGGTTCACACCTTGTAATAATTCTATATGAATTGTTCTTTTTAAAAAATTTTAAATATAGTCTTTTTAATTTTTTTATTTTTTTATTTTTTTAAATAAAAAATTTATTTTTTATTGGTGTTCAATTTGCCAACATACAGAATAACACCCAGTGCTCAGCCCGTCAAGTGCCCCAATCAGTGCCCGTCACAGATTCACCCCCACCACCCACCCTCCTCCCCTTCCACCACCCCTACTTTCTCTCCCAGAGTTAGGAGTGTTTATGTTCTGTCTCCCTTTCTGATATTTCCTACCCATTTCTTCTCCCTTCCTTTCTATTCACTTTCATTATTATATATATTCCCCAAATGAATGAGAACATATAATGTTTGTCCTTCTCCGATTGACTTACTTCACTCAGCCTAATACCCTCCAGTTCCATCCATGTTGAAGCAAATGGTGGGTATTTGTCATTTCTAACGGCTGAGGAATATTCCATTGTATACATAAACCACATCTTCTTTATCCATTCATCTTTCGATGGACACCAAGGCTCCTTCCACAGTTTGGCTATTGTGGACATTGCTGCTAGAAACATCGGGGTGCAGGTGTCCCTGCGTTTCATTGCATCTGTATCTTTGGGGTAAATCCTCAACAGTGCAATTGCTGGGTCGTAGGGCAGGTCTATTTTTAACTCTTTGAGGAACCTCCACACAGTTTTCCAGAGTGGCTGCACCAGTTCACATTCCCACCAACAGTGTAAGAGGGTTCCCTTTTCTCCGCATCCTCTCCAACATTTGTGGTTTCCTGCCTTGTTAATTTTCCCCATTCTCACTGGTGTGAGGTGGTATCTCATGGTGGTTTTGATTTGTATTTCCCTGATGGCAAGTGATGCAGAGCATTTTCTCATGTGCATGTCGGCCATGTCTATGTCTTCCTCTGTGAGATTTCTCTTCATGTCTTTTGCCCATTTCATGATTGGATTGTTTGTTTCTTTGCTGTTGAGTTTAATAAGTTCTTTATAGATCTTGGAAACTAGCCCTTTATATGATACGTCATTTGCAAATATCTTCCCCCATTCTGTAGGTTGTCTTTTAGTTTTGTTGACTGTATCCTTTGCTGTGCAAAAGCTTCTTATCTTGATGAAGTCCCAATAGTTCATTTTTGCTTTTGTTTCTTTTGCCTTCGTGGATGTATCTTGCAAGAAGTTACTGTGGCCGAGTTCCAAAAGGGTGTTGCCTTTGTTCTCCTCTAGGATTTTGATGGAATCTTGTCTCACATTTAGATCTTTCATCCATTTTGAGTTTATCTTTGTGTATGGTGCAAGAGAGTGGTCTAGTTTCATTCTTCTGCATGTGGATGTCCAATTTTCCCAGCACCATTTACTGAAGAGACTGTCTTTCTTCCAGTGGATAGTCTTTCCTCCTTTATCGAATATTAGTTGACCATAAAGTTCAGGGTCCACTTCTGGGTTCTCTATTCTGTTCCATTGATCTATGTGTCTGTTTTTGTGCCAGTACCACACTGTCTTGATGACCACAGCTTTGTAGTACAACCTGAAATCTGGCATTGTGATGCGCCCAGATCTGGTTTTCTTTTTTAAAATTCCCCTGGCTATTCGGGGTCTTTTCTGATTCCACACAAATCTTAAAAGAATTTGTTCTAACTCTCTGAAGAAAGTCCATGGTATTTTGATAGGGATTGCATTAAACGTGTAAATTGCCCTGGGTAACATTGACATTTTCACAATATTCATTCTGCCAATCCATGAGCATGGAATATTTTTCCATCTCTTTGTGTCTTCCTCAATTTCTTTCAGAAGTGTTCTATAGTTTTTAGGGTATAGATCCTTTACCTCTTTGGTTAGGTTTATTCCTAGTTATCTTATGCTTTTGGGTGCAATTGTAAATGGGATTGATTCTTTAATTTCTCTTCCTTCAGTCTCATTGTTAGTGTATAGAGATGCCACTGACTTCTGGGCATTGATTTTGTATCCTGCCATGCTGCCAAATTGCTGTATGAGTTCTAGCAATCTTGGGGTGGAGGCTTTTGGGTTTTCTATGTAGAGTATCATGTCGTCAGTGAAGAGGGAGAGTTTGACTTCTACTTTGCCAATTTGAATGCCTTTAATGTCTTTGTTGTCTGATTGCTGAGGCTAGGACTTCCAGTACTATGTTGAATAGCAGTGGTGAGAGTGGACATCCCTGTCTTGTTCCTGATCTTAGGGGAAAGGCTCACTGGGAGCCTTTCCCCTAAGATTAGTCTTCTTTTTGTATATATTTTTTAAGGGAGGTCGATTTGCCAGCATATACAATAACGCCAATTGCTCATCCCGTCAAGTGCCCCCTCAGTCCCAGTTACCCAGTCATCCCAACCCCCGGCCCACCTCCCTTTTCACTACCCCTTGTTTGTTTCCCAGAGTTAGAAGTCTCTCATGTTCTGTCTTTCATCTGAATGTTGTTGTTGTTGTGTGTTTTTTTGTTGTTGTTCTTGTTGCCTATATATTTTCCTGTCAGGGCATAGCTCTCAGTGCTAAGGCTTTTCAGCCTATATTTTATGACCATATAATGCCACCAGGCGAAATGTGTCTCCCACTCCTACTGACTTTTCTGAGTTCAAAATTTCCCTTGAATGTTAGCCAGAAATTCTAATTTGTTTGTCTCATGTGCTTAGTGTTTTTTAGGCTCATTCTGTAACTTACTCAGCAAGATGATTCCTATCAAGAGAACATTACTCTAAATGGACCTTTCCTCACTTCTGAGGGGTTCTTTGACCTCCCCTGCACTCAAACTCTCGTGGTCCTGCACTCTATGTACATTGAAACCTAGCCTAGATGTTTTGTTCACATATCCATGGAATTCACTGGAATTGTATGTCTAAGATCTGAGTCCAATGAACAGCTGTTGTCCAACAACTTACCTAACAGGGAACAAGAGGGGATGACCAGGAGACATTGAGGGATTAAACCAGGGGCAGCGCCCAATGACAGGATGGTATCGAGTGTGGAGATGTATTTGGATGGTGGTGTTTGTAGGTGCACTATATTAAGACATCCAGTCCATTGTCACTGTGTTTATTTATTTATTTATTTATTTATTTATTTATTTATTTATTATGACTTTATTTTTGTTGGTGTTCAACTTGCCAACATATAGAATAAGGCCCAGTGCTCATCCCATCAAGTGCCCCCCTCAGTGCCCATCACCCAGTCACCCGCCCCCCCCCCCCACTCACCTCCCTTTCTACCACCCAGAGTTAGGAGTCTCTCATGTTCTGTCTCCCTTTCTGATATATCCCACTCAATTTTTCTCCTTTCCCCTTTATTCCCTTTCACTATTCTTTATATTCCCCAAAAGAGTGAGACCACATAATGTCTGTCCTTCCTCAACTGACTTATTTCACTCAGCATAATACCCTCCAGTTACATCCGTGTTGAAGCAAATGGTAGGTATTTGTCGTTTCTATGGCTGAGTAATATTCCATTGCATACATAGACCACATCTTCTTTATCCATTCATCTTTCAATGGACACCAAGGCTCCTTCCACAGTTTGGCTATTGTGGACATTGCTGCTAGAAACATCGGGGTGCAGGTGTCCTGGGATTTCACTGCATCTGTATCTTTGGGGTAAATCCTCAATAGTGCAACTGATGGGTCTTGGGCAGATCTATTTTGAACTATTTGAGGAACCTCCACACAGCTTTCCAGAGTGGCTGCACCAGTTCACATTCCCACCAACAGTGCAAGAGGGTCCCCTTTCTCCGCATCATCTCCAATATTTGTTGTTTCCTCTCTTGTTAATTTTCCCCATTCTCACAGGTGTGAGGTGATATCTCATTGTGGTTTTGTTTTGTATTTCCCTGATGCCCAGTGATGCGGAGCATTTTCTCATGTGCGTGTTGGCATGTCTATGTCTTCCTCTGTGAGATTTCTGTTCATGTCTTTTGCCCATTTCATGATTGGATTGTTTCTTTCTTTGCTGCTGAGTTTAATAAATTCTTTATAGATCTTGACAAAATACAGCATCCATTCCTTTCAATTATTTAAATCTTTTAATTTTTGAAAATCTTTGTAGTTTCAGTTTACAAGTTTATTTTTCCTACTGGTTATATTCCCTCCTAAATATTTTATTCTTTTTGATGCTATCCTAAATGGAATTGTTTATTAGTATCTTTTTTGGGCTTCTTCATTTTTGATATAGACAAAACTACCCGATTGTTATAGGTTATTACCACTTGAACTCTTGTAGGAGATACTAGATAGATCCCATTGAAGGTTGATGATATAGTTTGTTCCCTATTTCAGAAGAGTAGGAACAAGTAACGAAGCAGGAAAGAATATGAGAAGGAGTTCTGCATCCATGACCTTAAAATAAGCAATCTCATATGATTGACTGTATGCCCAGAAGAAAATAGATGACTAAATAGAATGGGTGCTGCCTCCACCTCTTATGGGGATAATAGAAAACCCTAAAGCTTTTCTTTTTCAGGTTGAGATACACCTGATTTGTGTTTTCCAGAACCTATGGAATCCATTGTGAAACATGTATTTTACAAGGACCAAGAATCTTCTGATTGATGCAGATGAAGGATTAATAGGTAGAGTGAAGAAGGAGATGCCCTCTTGTACCTGACCCAGTGAATGTGACTGGACGGAGAGGAGAAATATGCTTCCAGATCTTTGCTTCCTCAGGAGGTGGTCCCTGGGAGAGGACACCGACCTCCCTACAAGCAGCCTTTCTCGGCTGGTTCCCCAGCTCCCACTCCCTCCTTCAGCTTCTAACTTCTCCCCCATGTCCTCACTGGGCCATGATTCCCCTTTTCTGAGAACAATGACATCTGAGGAATACCCCTCAAGCTTTGCTACACACCTCGGACTGTTGGATTATTTGAAGGTAGAGAATAAAAAGCATATATCACTCCAATTAGGCATCTTTTTTTCTATTTATGCTGGAATCGTGCAGTGAGTAACCTATAAGTTTCTCGTTATAAATTATTTCCCGCATAGCTATACCTTATTTTTTTATTCATATGTTCCTCTGCTGAAACTTTTTCCATTACAAATCAAGAAGTTGCAGAATTTATTCAGTATTGAGTCTCTAGAGTGAGAGCCAGATATTCATAAGGTACATCATTTTCATATATTTGGTAGTATCTTAACTGTATATAAATATCTAAAATACATAGGTATAGATGTGATATGACATATGAATAACAAAAAGGTCAGATTGTGAAAATAAGGGTAATTCATGTTGAGGAGGATGGGGACCATCTAAGTGATTCTTTAGGGAAGGATGTTGTCAAAGTCCAGCAGTCCTCCCCTGAGATGTGTGGGTCTGCCCCACCTCTGAACTCTCCAAGTGAGGAAGATTCTGAATGAGGATTCTTGGGAAGATACATGGACCTTCAACAAAACTAAGGTTCCCTTGCGAAGATGCCTCTTTGCTATATGAGGTAGTGGCCTATTCCCATATATCTACTCCACATGTCTGGCCATCTCTACTTCTGGTCTTAGACAAACACAAGTGTAAGAAGGAGAAGTTGGAGAAAGAATTATTAAATTCTGTCATAGAAAAACGTGGTGCAGGCATAGGAGCACAAATTTTGAAGATGCTCAGAAGAGGAACGAAGTTTAAGCAAGAAGTGCAGGGTGAGCTAGGACCATCTAAGGCAAAGGGAATGGACCTCTTCTGCCTGGATCATTGTAGGTTTCCAGGCACAGAGCACCTGCCCCTCCACAGGAGAGCTGTCTGAGGAACCTGCAGAATGTGCTGGAGTGAATGGCTGAGGGCATGTGGATGTTGGATGGATATAATGAACCTGGGAGAAGATTGATTCTTATACAACTCAGGCTACTGTCAGGTCAGAGAAGTCCCTGTGAACTTAACAACTTGTCATCTGCCACTCACCTTAGTCTTCTGATTTGAGGGACCTCCTCCTCACTCCTCTCAGGACACCCCCAGTTCTTCTTCCCATCACAAGGATTGTGTCCATAGTTGCCCTCTCTGACATTTGGTCACCAGAAAAGGGACCTTAATCATGCTGACTGTGTAGTTCTTGGTGCTCATGTGTGCAGAGTAGAAATAGGTGGGAGTTCTGGAATCCCACGTGGTGTGGGGGTGGCTTGGTGGGCACCACATCCTATAAGTGAGTGCAGTATCTTCTCTCTGAGCTACACTTGGGTAGCAAGTGGTTTTCTTATGTGCATTTTAGGTCACAATTGGGCACTAAACCATGAAGGAAATATGACAGCACAGCCTCCTGGGCACCACCATGAGATCTGGGGACAGTCTTGCTCCTTCTTCCCTCTTGCTCTTGGGAATGGAGTCACTCATGACATATGTGGTCTCATTCCCCATGACTGTTCCCTACATCATTCTGGACTGATGATGGCTCTAGTCACAGAAAGAAGGAAGAGATGATGTATGTTTCCATATGGGTTGGGAAAAAGCCACCATTCGGTTTCACCAGGGGGTTATAGAGTCACAGCACAGAAGACACTCAAATGAGTGGAGTCACCACTCCATATCCCACTGGCGCAGGTTCAGGCCTTTCTCACATGTGAAGAAGGTTGGCATCAGTCATTCTTTCTTGTCAATCTCAATTGCCCAGAGCCTCCTGGTGTTCACACTATGATGACCTGTATTTAAATCACAATGGTGCTGCACAGGCTTTTCAATGACAAATAAGATAAACCTCTTGAGCTGACACGTTGTGTTTTGGGGATAGACAGACAGGCAGGCAGACAGAAAGATAAACCTCTTGAGAACTTTTATTTTTTTTGTTTATTAATTTTTGTTATATATATATATATATGCATATATATATATTATTGAAGTTCGATTTGCCAACAGATAGAATAACACCTAGTGCTCATACCCACCATTTGCTTCAACATGGATGGAACTGGAGGGTATTATGCTCAGTGAAGTAAGTCAATCAGAGAAGGACAAACATATGGTCTCATTCATTTGGGGAATATAAAATATAGTGAAAAGGAATAAATGGAAAAGGAAAGAAATGAGTGGGAAATATCAGTGAGGGTGACAGAACATGAGAGACAACTAACTCTGGGAAACGAACAAGGGGTGCTGGAAAGGGAGGTGGGCAGGGGGTTGGGGTGACTGGGTGACAGGCACTGAGTGGGACTCTTGAGAACTTTTAAACAAAAATGTATGATACTCAAATATGGAAATAAGTAATGGAATGTGGACAAAAATAAATAATGGAAAAATTGGATTAATAATAAATAACAGATACACTTAATTAAGAATAATAAAATGGTCCAAAAATGCTTAAATAGACCAATTTCCGTAGAACAAATACACAATATTATTAGGAACTATTCCTCAAAATGCTTAAGGTACCATGAGCTTCAAAAGAGAAACTAATGAAAATGAAGAAACAACCATTCAAAATCTTTGGGATACAGCAAAAGCAATCCTAAGAGGGAAACACATCGGAATATAAGCATCTCTCAATAATTTGCAAAAACCAAAATATGCAAGGTAATGTCACACCTAAAGAAACTGGAGAAGAACAGCAAAAAAGCCTACACCAAGCAGAAGATTCAAGCAAAACTCAATGAAATAGATACCAGAAAACCTGTAGAACAGATCAACAAAACCAGGAGTTGGTTCTCTGAAAGAATTAATAAGAAGATAAACCAATAGCCAGCCTTATTAAAAAAGAAGAGAGAAATGACTCAAATCAATAAAATCATGAATGAAAGAGATCACAACCAAAACCAAGGAAATACAAACAATTTTAAAAACATATTATGAGCAGCTATAAGCCAAAAAATTAGGCAGTCTAGAAGAAGTGGATGCATTTCTGGAGAACCACAATTAACATAACTGTGAAGGAAGTAACAAACAGAACACCTGAACAGGCCAAGAACCAGGGAGGAAATTGAAGCAGTCATCAAAAATGTCCCAAGACATAAAAGTCCAGGGTCATATGGCTTCCCATGTGAATTCTATCATTTAAAGAAGAAATAATGCCTTTTCTACTAAAGCTGTTCCACAGGATAGAAAGGGATGGCATACTTCCAAACTTGTTTTATGAGGCCAGCATCACCTCAATTCCAACACCAGACAAAGACCCCACCAAAAAGGAAATTATAGACCAATATCCCTGATGAACAGAAATGCAAAAATTCTCAACAAGTACATTAAGAATATTATTCACCATGACCAAGTGGGATTTATCCTAGGTTTCAAAGTTGTTTCAACACTCGGAAATCAATCAATGATTACATCACATCAATAAGAGAAAAAATAAAAACCATATACTCCTCTCAATAAATGCAGAGAAAGCATTTGACAAAATACAGAATCCACTCCTGATCAAAACTCTTCAGAGTGTAGGAATAAAGGGAACATTCCTCAGCACCTTAAAAGCCATCTACGAAAAGCCAACAGCAAATATCATTCTCAATGGGGAAGCACTGGGAGCCTTTCCCTAAGATCAGGAACAAGACAGGGATATCCACTCTCACCACGGCTATTCAACATAGTACTGGAAGTCCTAGCTTCAGCAATCAAGCAACAAAAAGAAATAAAAGGTATTCAAATTGGCAAAGAAGAAGTCAAACTCTCCCTCTTCATGATACTGGATATAGAAACCCCAAACCCTCCATCCCAAGATTGCTAGAACTCATACAACAATTCATCAAAGTGGCAGGATACAAAATCAATGTTCAGAAATCAGTGCATTTCTAAACACTAACAATGAGACTGAAGAATGAGGAATTAAGGAGTCAATCCCATTTATAATTGCACCCAAAAACATAAGAAACCTAGGAATAAACCTAACCAAAGAGGTAACGGATCTACACCCTAAAAACTACAGAACACTTCTGGAAGAAATGGAGGAAGACACAAAGAGATGGAAAAATATTCCATGCTCATGGATTGGAACAATTAATATTGTGAAAATGTCAATGGCAATTTATACCTTCAACGCAATTGCTAGCAAGGTACCATGGACTTTCTTCAGAGAGTTGGAACAAATAATCTTAAGATTTGCATGGAATCAGAAAAGACCCCAAATAGCCTGGTGAATATTGAAAAAGAAAACCGGAGCTAGGGCATCACAATGCCAGATTGCAAGTTGTACTACAAAGCTGTGGTCATCAAGGCAGAGTGGTACTGGCACAAAAAAAAAAGACATATAGATCAATGGAACCTAATAGGGAATCCAGAAAGGGGCCCTGAACTCTATGGTCAACTAATATTCGACAAAGCAGCAGACTTGAAAAGGGACTGGAAAAAGGACAGTCTCTTCAATAAATGGTACTGGGAAAATTGGAAAGCCACATGCAGAAGAATGAAATAGGACCACTCTCTTCCACCACACCCAAAGATAAACTCAAAATGAATGAAAGATCTTTATTTATTTTATTTATTTTTTTTTAATTTTTTTAAATTTTTATTTATTTATGATAGTCACAGAGAGAGAGAGAGGCAGAGACACAGGCAGAGGGAGAAGCAGGCTCCATGCATCGGGAGCCCGATGTGGGATTCGATCCCGAGTCTCCAGGATCGCGCCCTGGGCCAAAGGCAGGCGCCAAACCTCTGCGCCACCCAGGGATGCCTGGATGAAAGATCTTAATGTGACACAAGATTCCATCAAAATCCTAGAGGATGACACAGGCAACAACCGTTTTGAACTTGGCCACAGCAACTTCTTGCAAGATACATCCATGAAGGCAAGTGAAACTAAAGCAAAAATCAGCTTTTGGGACTTAATCAGGATAAAAAGCTTCTGCACAATAAAAGAAACAGTCAACAAAACTAAAAGACAAACTACTGAATGGGAGAAGAGATTTGCAAAGGACGTATCAGATAACAGTCTAGTATCCAAGACCTATAAAGAACTTATAAACTCAACAGCAAAGAAACAATCCAATCATGAAACGGGCAAAAGACTTGAGGTGATGTTGCTACACCAATTCGTCTCACATCACTGTTGCATCCAGAGGGGTGAAGGGTCCCCGTGTACAAGTGGCCTTTTCTGCACAAGATACTGAGACCTTCCTTATATAAGATACACCTGGTTGCATCCCTCCCCTTCTCTGAGTTTCCTGAAATACTGAAGACCAAGGGAGTGGATTCTCCAGGTTGTGGGTGGAAGCCCTCGTGTGCATTCCTGGAAAGGTTACACACTCAACATTGCTGTCATCTCTCACTGTTTTCACATGTTTAAAACATTAGTTCTCCCCACCCTGTGGGCAGTGACTGCCTCCTAGGGTCTGTCCTCCCCTACATGGACACAGGTCCGCAGAAGCCCTGCCATGTGAGGTTGTGTGTGTGCCACTGACCTCAGAGCACAAGGAGCAGACGTGCCAGGGTGTTTTAGCAGGAGATGTGACAGCTAGAGAATTTCTTACAAGAATCCAGAGGAAGAGATTGCATATTGGTCACCTCCTTGACCAACCGTGCACTTGTAGTTGGATGAATGTTCTTTGTTAGAAACCCTTCCCAAATACACTAAGTCTCACTGACAATGTCACTGTGAAGATGTAGGTGGATCACTAAGATATTGTTCACAGATCTGTGTGGCCTGCATGGAGAATAGCAATGGAAGTTGCGGTTAAAACCTCAGTCCAGTTGCACCTGGTGGCTTGAGTAATTAAGCATCTGCCTCTGGCTCAGGTCAAAATCCCAGGGTCCTGGGATCGAGACCAGCATCAGGCTCCCTGCGGGGACCCTCCTTCACCCTCTGCCAGTGTCTCTGCCTCTCTCCCTGTGTGTATCATGAATAATAAAATGTTTTTAAAAATGGAATGGCCATGGCTTTCATTTGAATAGACACCAATAAATATTTTATAAAAACACTTGTCTTTTGTTTATAACCTTATGATTATATCATGGGTCTGATCATGCAGGTAGGGAACCCTGAAGTGGTGCCCATGAGCCCCCATCAGAACCCAGTTGTATGAACTTCACAGCCTTCTGCATGGGGAATTCGCAAATATAGACCAGCTTCTAGGATGAGCAATTCCGGGTCCAAATCCTCTCTGGGGTGGGCACAGCTGGGGCCTGGGTCCAGCATGTTCAGGACAGAGCAATTACTCATTCAGCCACACATGAGTAGGAGAATAATGTTTTGTTTGTTTGTTTGTTTAGTTATTTATTGGAGCTCGATTTGACAACATATAGTATAACACCCAATGCTCATCCCACCAAGTGCCCCCTTCAGTGCCCATCTCCCAGTCACCCACACCCCCGCCCATCTCCCCTTCCACTACCCCTTCTTCGTTTCCCAGAGTTAGGTGTCTCTCATGTTTTGTCACCCTCACTGATATTTTCACTCATTTTCTCTCCTTTCCCTTTATTGCCTTTCACTAATTTTTATATTTGCCAAATGAATGAGACCATATAATGTTTGTCCTTCTCTGATTGACTTATTTCACTCAACATAATGAAGATCTATTGGCAAAGGCCACCTGGACCCAGAGTTTCTGTCATAGGTCACCTGTGAGTGGTGGAGAGGTGAAGATGAGTGACCATGTTCCTGAGGTCACAGACCTGTAGTCCTGATTTGGAACACATGATTTAGCAGAGCTCCAGCCTGGCTGGAGGTGTCCCTAGTGAGACTCATGGAGTGACAGCCCAGCCCTGAGAGAACAGGGAGGGTGTGTCCCACATCCATGGGGGCCTTACATCTGGTGGAGCAGCCCTGAGGGTGAGGTCCCAGAATCAATGTACTGATCAGCCTCAGGCGCTGATTAGAGCCCAGAAATGGTGGGGGCTGAGCTGCCCATGGGGACAGAGACTCTCCCTAGGAATCCTGAGGATCAGCTTTGTCCCAAGGAACAGGTATTCAGAGCACATCCTGGCTGTCACAGCACCTCAGTAACTTGAGTTCCCTGCTACTAAGGATTCTGTCTTCTGGAGATTGTGACACCAAGGACAGCAGGTGAGCACAGATTAGCCTAACTTTTAATGGATGGAGAAGCCCCAAACACTGCAGAGCGCAGGACAATATACAACCACAGTTGAGACAGCGGTGAGTTTGAGTGTGTGTGTGTGTCTGTGTATGTCTGCATGTTTGTGCATGTGTGACCCAAAATTAGGCCAAGTGGCCCTCAGTCCGTTTTAAGACTTCTCCACACACAGGGGAATGCCCTTTATCTCAGGTCCTGGAGCCTGGATTTCAAGGCCCGTGTCTCAAAGCCCTTCTGCCTGGGGGAGGATTGATCCAGGCAGTGAGGACTCACTCATATGAGAGCAGCCCTGTAACAACATCTCTGAATCAGACAGGCAGGTGCTGTCGAGTGACAGAAACAGGAAGGAGGATGTAGGGTGTCACATGCAGCCCCAATTTCTGGTCATTCTCCTCCCCATAGATGGACCTTGGGGAATGGAAACTTCAGCAAGATCATTTCTGGTTTTCTCTGAAGTCCTGAGGTGGAGACGGAGCTCAGACCTGAAGAACGAGAGGGAGAGACAAGCCTGAGGGACAGGGGAGCAGAGGGGAGAAGAGGAGGGAGGGGGTGGGGGTGTTGTCAGGGAGAGTCTGCAGGATCTGGTCCAAATTCACGTGTGTCTGGTTCAGAGAGAGGAGACTGTCTGTGACCAGGGTTATAGACAGTGTATCAGCTGTGGGTACATCAGGAGTGACAAAGGTCACACTTCACGGACTGAGATGATAGAACTGACTGTGGATGAATATTTGCTGGGTGGCAGGTTCAGTTGCAGACACAGTATTTATCCCTGTCCATCTTCTCCAGACCTCAAGGGGGTGTGCTGTTGGGCTCTGATTCCTCATCACTTCCTGTCTTCCTCGGATGTCCTATGAGGTGTCACTTTGCAGGCATATCCTTAGTTTTTCTCTTTCATCTTCTGAAACAAGACCTTCGGGGCACCTGGGTGCCTCAGTGATTGAGCATCTGTCTTTGGCTCAGACTGTGATCCCAGGTCCAGGGATGGAGTCCTGCATCAGGTTCCCCACAGGGAGCCTGCTTCTCCCTCTGCATATGTCTCTGCCTCTCTCTCTGTGTCTCTCATGAATAAATAAATAAATAGAATATATATAAAAAAGAAAGAACCCACACCTCCTACATAAATGCACCCCCTGCATGTATCTCTAGGTAAGATTCTCTGAAAAGTAGCTCCAGACCATGTCTGTGGGTCCAGGGGTCTTTGTCTCACGTCCTCCTTATCTGAGATGCTGTGAGTATCGGGAGCTGCTCCCACTGCCATGGTGTGTAACACAGTGACAGTCAGCCTCGTCCTCAGGCTGCAGCCCAGAGATCAGCAGGAGCCCTGCGTTGGCCAAGGTGTCCTTGGAGCCAGAGAAGAGGCTGGGGACTCTGCAGCACTGATGAGTCTCAGTAGACTGTCAGCAGGTACTCAGGAGGCCTCCTGGCTGCTGGAACCAGTGTATGGCCACCACTGCAGCTGCTGCTGGCTGTTGTTCCCAGGGATGCAGAGAGGGAGGGCGGCTGGGTCAGCACAGGCTGGGACGGGGAACCTGCAGACACATTCACGGGTGATGGACCAGAGGCCAGACTGAATTTCCTCAAACCTCTAAGCTAGACCAGCTGATATAGAATGACAGTGGCTCTGTGTCCCTGAGGTCAGTCCTGACCTATGCACTGACAGAGTAGAATGAACATTAAAGATCCCAAGCCAGGGTGACACAGTCCCTGGTCTCCTCTGTGGGCTGGGCTGCCCCAGGCCTCCTCTTCTCCTCCCCCCTCTGCCACAGGAGGGGCTGTCCAAGCACATGGGCTCCACCCACTGACTGCCCAGCCCCTCCCTGGGCCCTGATCCTGGAGCTCTGCTCACACCACACACTGAGGAGGATGGAGGTGGCTTGAGCCCTGGGGGGAAGCACCTGCTGAGACCACACACAGGCCCCCAGGGGAGACTGCCAGGCCAGAGGGGACACAGATGCTGAGTCCCCATCAGAGAGCTCAGAACCCAGTTCTCAGGCCCAGGCACCCTGAGTGAAGGGTCCTCACTGAGCAGCCCTGTAGGGACCACAGGGCAGTCCCTCAGCGCCCCCTCCTGGTCACAGGGCACACACCTCGGCAAGGCCCAAAGCCCTGAGAGCCCAGCTGGTTTCCAGGGCTCACCAGTTCCCTCCCCATTGGCATGGCCAGGTCTGACCCTCAGAATGGGTTCCATCTCTTGGGCATTAGAACATGAGTTCCACATGTTCTCACAGAAATGTATTTGTGCGCGACTTCCCCGACTCACTCTTCCCCTCCGTGAGTCGTGGAACCTCGCCCGAGGATGCCTGCAATAAAATCTGTTCTTGGACCCTCGCTTGCCTTGGCGGTCTCATTTCCATTTAGTTACCAAAAAACCTAACATTTGGTGCCGAAACCCGGGAGGAGATCGAGCCCCTGCAACAGCACGGAGGCTCTCTCCTCCTCCGTCGGACTGGGACTCCGCTCTCTTTCTCTGCTGGGGCCACTGGACTCCTTGGGGTAAGTGTTCCCTGGTTTCCGACCCTCCTCCGGGGCGCCCTGTCCTAATCGCGGCCGCGTCAGGGCAAACCCTCCGCCACCTGGTGGCTCCGCGGTTCCGGGGAGTAAAGGAGACGTCCTCACTCCACGGTAACCACTTCTGTAAGCAGCAGCTCAATTCACGGTGGAGGGGACGCCCTCCTCCAAGTCTTGAGCTGATAAGGGAAGGAGCCATGGGAACCTCTCAGTCCAAATTCGATTCCAAAACGCCTTTAGGATGCCTACTGGCTAATCTCCGAACTCTGGAGTTAGACCAGGACTTACGAAGGCGACGCCTTATCCATTACTGTACCGTCGCTTGGCCTCAGTATCGGCTGAATAACCAATCGCAATGGCCACCTGAAGGCACTTTTGATTATCAGATACTTACGGACCTTGATAATCTCTGTAGACGCCAAGGCAAATGGTCCGAGGTGGCCTATGTCCAGGCTTTCTGGACCCTGCGCTCCAGACCAGAACTCTGCTCTAGCTGCTCCACCTCTCAAGTACTCTTAGCCTGCTCTCCCCCGCGGACTCTTCCCCACTCCACCTCTAGAGACTCCAACTTGGCCCCTCTATCCCCCCTCGCAGAGCCTCCTGAAGATCTCTCCAGGCCCCCTGTAAGGGCCCCACACCTGTCTCCTCCTCCCTACCAACCCGCTCCCCAACAACCTGTGTCCCTGACTCGAGCATACCGTCTCCAGCTGTTCCCCTTCTCCGAGCCCCAGAACCTCAACCACCTTCCAGCCCCCTCCCTTCCCCTCCTATCTCTGTCCGTACCAGATCCAAAAACTCTTCCCCGGACGGGGTCTGCCCCTTGAGGGAGGTTGCAGGGGCTGAAGGGGTTGTCCGAGTCCATGCGCCCTTTTCTCTACAAGACCTATCCCAGATAGAAAAACGCTTAGGTTCCTTTTCGGCCAATCCCGACAACTACATCCAGGAATTCCAATACTTGGCACAGGCCTATGAGCTCACCTGGCATGACTTACATGTCATCCGGACCACCACCCTCACCGCTGAGGAGAGGGGACGTATCCAGGCTGCTGCCCGGGAACACGCTGATCAGGTCCACCTGACCGACGCCACGATGCCAGTCGGTGCTCAGGCGGTCCCAGCCACAGAGCCAGGCCGGAGTTACCAAGACGGTCAAGATGGCCGCCGGCGTCGCGACCACACGGTCCGATGTCTCATCGCTGGCCTGCGGGCGGCCTCTAATAAGGCCGTTAATTATGACAAGATCAGAGACATCATACAGGCCCCCGACGAAAACCCGGCTCCATTCCTTAACCGGCTGACCGAGGCATTAATTCAGCACACTCGCTTGGGCCCGGCCTGTCCCGCGGGGGCCACGGTTCTAGCCACACATTTTATCTCTCAGTCAGCCCCAGATATCCGCAAAAAATTAAGGAAAGTCGAGGAAGGCCCCCAGACCCCCGTTTCTGACCTAGTGAGAATGGCATTTAAGGTCTTTAACTCCCGTGAGGAAGCCGCAGAGCTTAAGCGACAGGCCAGACTCCAGCAGAAGGTTCGGCTACAAACCCAGGCCTTGGCAGCAGCCCTGCGGCCGGCCGGCTCCAGGAGCCAGCAGAAAGGGGGAACCAACCGCACCCCCCGGGGCCCGCTTCAAATGCGGGGCTGAAGGCCATCGGGCCCGTCAGTGCCCCGACCCGAGGGCACCAACTCGGCCGTGCCCTCTCTGCCGTTTGATGGGCCACTGGAAATGCGACTGCCCTGGCCTCGGGGAATCCTCGGCGCCTCGACGCGGGGGAAGACCCGAGCCGGTGAGTCCAGCCTTCCAGCTGCTCGGGTTGGAGGACGACTGACGGAGCCCAGGCTCGGCCGCCCCCTCCCCCAGGCCGAGCCCAGGGTCATGCTCCAGGGAGCGGGTAAGTCCATCTCCTTTCTGCTGGACACGGGGGCTACCTATTCTGTTCTGCCTTCCTACGCGGGACCTACTCGCCCCTCACCGGTCGCTGTTATGGGGATCGACGGGAACCCCTCCACGCCTAGGGCCACACCTCCCCTTACTTGTAGCCTGGATGAGTTCCCTTTCTCTCTCATTCCTGGTGATTCCCTCATGCCCAGTGCCCCTCCTGGGTAGGGATATCCTCCAAAAGCTAGGGGCAACTATTCATTTGTCCCCCTCTCCTCCCTCCTCACCCTCAGCTCGTCTCATCCTCTTCCTTAATACCCCTCACCGACCTGCCTACTCTATAAAGGAAACTCAAGCCCTCCAGGCCCTGGGAGGAAAGGCAGAAGGTAAAGGATGGATTTACATTCGAGGGAGGATTGCCCTCCCAGAAAACCTGGCCCATACCCTAATTACTGACATCCACCAATCTCTCCATATTGGCCCAAGGGCACTGAACCAGTTTCTCCAGCCCCTGTTTTACTATCCATCCCTACCTAAGGTGATTGAGGCTGTCCATAGGGCTTGTAAAACCTGCTCGGCCGTAAATGCACAGGGAGGGATCCGCAGGCCGGGGCCTAACCATCAGCTCTGAAGCCATCAGCCCGGGGAAGACTGGCAGCTGGACTTCACTCACATGCCTCGCCATAAAGCCTTTCGTTATCTACTGACTTTGGTTGATACTTTTACAGGATGGATTGAGGCATACCCCACAGCCAGAGAGACTGCGGATGTGGAGGCCTCAATCCTCATTGAGCACATCATCCCGAGGTTTGGGTTACCCCGGACCCTACAGTCAGACAACGGGCTGGCATTTATCTCCAGTGTGACCCAACAGGTGGCCGAGAGCCTCAACATTACCTGGAAGCTGCACATCCCCTACCACCCTCAGTCTTCGGGTAAGGTGGAAAGGGCCAACGGGCTACTTAAGGCTCAACTCACTAAACTTATCCTGGAGACTCGCCTGTCGTGGCCCACACTGTTACCTATAGCTCTCACCAGACTCCGGGCGTCCCCCCGATGATCATCAGGTTTGAGTCCCTTTGAGTTACTGTACGGTCGGCCCTTCCTTATCAGCCACAACCTCCCGGCCATTCCTCCACCTCTTTTATCCTATCTGCCTTACCTTACCCTCCTCCGGGCCCTCTTGAGAGCCGATGCCGATGCTGTCATTCTGGCCCCGACCGACAATGCCTCCGAGGAAGCCTCCCCATGAGACTTCTCCCCAGGGGATCAGGTCCTTCTCAGAAACCTGCAGCCAGGCTCCCTGCAGACCCAATAGACCGGACCTCACACGGTCATCCTCATCACCCCAACCGCGGCAAAATTGCTGGGACAATACGGCATGGGTGCACATCAACAACCTTAAACGGGCACCCACAGGTATTGAGTGGACCTCCCAGATGGTGGGACCCACCAAACTCCGCCTGCTAGGGCTCCTTCTCATACTCCTCCTGAGCCCCCCGATCCAAGTGGTAGAATGTGACTGCATGAAAGGCAGCAGTACCTCGCACTACTTTTCTTATTATACCCACATGCCTAATCCTTCTTCTCATCTCTGTCGCCCCTTGCTTGTTTCGATGTTTACAGGAACGCCTGCAAGAACTCACCCGGGTATCTGTCAACCAACTTTTACTTCACCCATACTCTTGCCTGCCCACATCCGACTACCCCTACAACGACGCCCCACCGTCAGCAGGAAGTAGCCAGAGCAGAGTCGACGCCCCCCGACACCATTACATAAAACAAAAGGTCGGAATGTTGGGGCCAGGCGGGAAGGGAAACTCCTCAAGATGGCAGATACCCCAAAATGGCTGAAGTTCCTGTCACTACCTCCACTTGGGACGCCAATGGACCAAAGACCTGCTGACAGCTTGACGCAGACCCTTAGACCTCTCCTTTGGACTTCCCCAACCGGACCCAATGCCCTTCAAACCCCAGAGGAGGAAGTCACCTTTGACTGACCGAACTGCAATCCTTCCTTTGCATATGAGCCAACCAATAGGAAACCGTTCTGCCTTACAACGTTACATAAACCCCCTGCCACCTTGTCTTGGCGCAACTTCCCTGAGTCACTCTTTCCCTCCGTGAGTTGTGGAACCTCGCCCGAGGGTGCCTGCAATAAAATCTGTTCTTGGGGATCCCTGGGTGGTGCAGCGGTTTGGCGCCTGCCTTTGGCTCAGGGCGTGATCCTGGAGATCCGGGATCGAATCCCACATCGGGCTCCCGGTGCATGGAGCCTGCTTCTCCCTCTGCCTGTGTCTCTGCCTATCTCTCTCTCTCTGTGACTATCATAAATAAATAAAAATTAAAAAAAATAAATAAAATAAAATCTGTTCTTGGACCCTCAAAAAAAAAAAAAAAAGAAATGTATTTGTGTTTTAACCTCTCGTTTTTGTTTATTTTTGTGTATTTTTTATTGGAGTTTGATTTGCCAACATATTGTATGACACCCAGTTCTCATTCATCAAGTCCCCCGGCATCAGAAATTGGTCTTCACACTGCCCCAGCTAGTGGATACCCCACCCCACACTGTTCCCCAAACCCCCAACTCCTTCCTCTCCTTCCAACTCCCATCCGCAGTCCTGAATTCCTCTATGTCACAAGGACTCTTGACTTTTGTCCCCATATTCTTCGTATCCAGAACTCCTAGTCTGAATGGGAAAGAGTCCACAGCCCCTCCTGGGTGTTACCTACACACACCCCCTCCTGCTCCAACACTATCTGTGGAGAACTGGAAGGTCATTATGGGACATCAGGTTTGGGGTTCTGTATTAACCCTCCAATCTCAGGTCTGCCTTACCAACCCTCCCCATGTTCCTGGGACACAGTTTTCCTTTATGATATGATTAACTTCTGTATCATCTCTCTTCCCCCATATATAGTCAGCTCCCTGAGCATGAGGATCCTTTCCATCAGGTCTATCTGTGTCCCATATACCTAGGCTCACGTGGGGCACATACGAGGTGTTCAGGAAGTGGTGTGAATGCACAGTATCTGAAGAGTGCTCTTTCCTCAGTCTGAGGCAGATAGACTCTGTCTCTCTTCTACTGTCTTGACTTAACGGAATGATATAGGATTGTCGATCCCAATGGTCAAGAAATAATTTTTTAAGATATTTAAGGTTGGAAAAGGTGATTTTATTATAGCAGAGGGACAGGACCTGCGGGCAGAAAGCTGCACTGTGTTTGTGAGGAGTGACTGATTCTATGCTTTTTAATGAGTGGAGGTCAGGGACGGTATAAGACTAAGGAATTTGGAAGCAAGGCTGTCGGGACCTTCAGGGCCTACCTGCTGTTCAGGTTACTCTCAGTCTGTAATAAAACATAAACAATAAGGCACTAAAGCAGCCATTAATTCCTTGAGGAAACTCACTCTGCACGTGTCAGGTCTCTATCAGTGGGCTGCAGGGTGTAAAGACATTTACTTTCAGCTACATTGCTCTTGCCTTTGTTTCTAATCCACAGACACTGTGATCCAGGCAGCCTGCCACTGGCACCCAGGAACTTCACTCAATAGGAGAAAACTATACAATGTGTTCATGCCGAGGACAGGAGTGAGAAAATATATTGCTGATAGTATTGTATCTGTGTGTATGAAGAAAAAAAAAACAATGCTACAGCCTGAGATTTTGTGTACTGCAGAAAAAGTTTCTGTGGTGGGGGATCCCTGGGTGGCTCAGCAGTTTAGCTCCTGCCTTTGGCCTAGAGCGTGGTCCTGGAGTCCCGGGATCAAGTCCCGCATCAGGCTTCCTGCATGGAGCCTGCTTCTCTCTCTGCCTGTGTCTCTGCTTCTCTCTCTCTCTCTCTCTCTCTCTCTCTCTCTCTCTCTGTCTCTCATAAATAAATGAATAAAATCTTTTTTAAAAAAGTTTCTGTGGTGGATCTGTTGTCCAGAGTATTCATCGAAATGAGAATTTGAGGATAATAAAAATAATGGCATATCTTAAAATATGCAGGAGAACTTTTGTCCATGGATTTCTCCAAGATTCCCCATGAGTGAGGGCATCAGATAATTGTGAAGCACATAAATATCAGTAGATCCCATGTGCGAATACCTACAATAGATTAAAACATCCTTTTAAGGAAAATATAATGACTTTATTTTCTTTTTTGTATATTTTCAAATTTTCATATTACAGAGTGGGGGTGGGCATCTGTTGGGTGCAGTGGCTGAGCATCGACACCTGATTTGGCTCAGGTTCTATTCCCAGGATAGTGAGCTGGAGCCCCACATAGAGTTTGCACTGAGCTCAGAGATTCCTAGAATCTCTCTCCCTCTCCATCTACCTTCCACCACTGCATGCTTCCTCTCCCTAAATAGAGAAACCTCTAAGAAAAATTGAAGACTGACTAGAGGTGTTGGGTACCAAAAAAAATGGAGCCAGGGTCTGAGAGCAGAGAGGAGAATGTGAGAGGTTGCGTGCAATTCTACTTCCAGTAATTCTCCTCCCTAGAGATGGACTATCGAGACAAGAGAATACAGCAGGATCATTTCCAGTTTTCTCTGGAAACCTGACATGGAGACCAAGCTGAAGAGTCAGAGGGAGAGACCGAAGCCTGAGGGACAGGGGAGCAGAGGGGAGAAGAGGAGGGAGGGGGTGGGGAGGTTGTCAGGGACAGTCTGCAGGATCTCGTCTAGGTTCAGTGGAAATAGTTCAGAGACAGGAGGCTGTGACTGACCAGGGTTGTGGTCAATACACCTGCTATGGATATATCAGTTGTGACACAAGGTCACACTTTGTGGAATGAGACAATAGAACTGATTGTAGATGAATGTCTGGAGTCCGCAAGTTCAGTTGTAGACACGTATTTCTTCCTTATCTTCTCCACATTGAGTGGTGACTTGCAATGGGGCTCTAGTCCCTCATCTGTCTGTATCCTCTGAGATATATGATTTTTTCTTACTTTATGTGCATTACAGGGCTGTTTCTGTTACCTGTGGAAGGATAGGTCATCATGCAGAAGAGACCACCCCAGGTGTCTCTCCAGGTAAGTTTCTTCTGTATCTTTAGGTCCAGAGATTTGTCTCACTCCCTCCTTATCTGAGACACTGTGAATATTGGGAGCTGCTCCCACTGCCTTGATCTGTATGCAGCAGTGACAGTCATCCTTGTCCTCTGGCTGCAGCCCAGAGATGAACAGGAGCCCTGCATTGGCTGAGGCATCTTTAGATCCAGAGAAGTGGTTGGGGACCCCAAATCCCAACCATGTAGTTGAGTCTGAGTAGTAGTACAGGAAATACCAGGGAGGTCTCCCTGGATTCTCCTTGACGAGTATGTTTAGTAGCTGCCGACACTGCTCAGGGTGTAGGTACATCTGCAGGGATGCAGAGAGGGCAGCTGGTCAGCACAGGCTGGGACAGGGAACCTGCAGATGCAGACACACATGAGGCAATAGCTAGGTTCAGAATAAATTTTCTCTAGGTTCTGAACCAGAAGGGTGATACAGGCTGATCCCTGAGGCCTGTCCTGACCTGTGCAGTGAGACAGGAACATGAAGAGGTCATGAGTCCAGACATGGTGACCTGGCTCCTGATCTGCAGAATGGGCTGGGCTGCCCTTTATCCTCCACTCTCTGCCACAGGAGAATATCCATGCACATGGGCTCTATCCACTGACTGCCCAACCCTCCTTGAGCCCTGAGGCTGGAGCTCAGCTCACACCACACACTGAGGAGGATGGGCAAGGCTTCAGCCCTGGAGAGAGCTCTGGGAGAAATCACCTGCTGAGACCACACACAAGTCCCCTGGGGAGTCTCTGCCAGGACAGAGGGGACACAGCTGCTTAGTCCCATCAGGGAGCACTGGGCCAGGCCTTAAGGCCCAGGCTGTTTGAATGCTTCTCACTAATGAGCTGCCTAGGGACCACAAGGCGGTCCCACATCATCCCCTGCTGGTCCAGGGTACACACCTCACCATGATCCAAAACTCTGACAGTGAGCTGGTGTCTCCACCACACTAGGTCGCATTTCTAGGTACTAGGATCCCTTAGGCCTGCCCATGATACTGCTGAGTCTCACTCTCAGAAGGGGTCCTGATCTATACCAATATCTGTGAAATTAGTTAAAAGGAAAATCTCTTTGGAAGGGAGTTCAGAGACCAATGGGGGGACAGGGGGCTCTCATGATCACCACTTCCATTGCAGACCCAGCTTCCAAAGACATTTATTCACAATGCAAGGAAGTGAGGACAGAACCAAGGTGGTTAGGTCCCAAGTCCCCACATCTACTTGTCACCTCTGCAGATATCTCAGCACAACCTGGCACTGAGCTAGCCTCTGCCAACTGCCCTGGGTGATTATCCATCTAGGATTATCTCTACCAACATTAAGTACATAATTGCCCTGAGGGCTCTAAGGTCCCAAGTCATTACAGACATTCTCTTACATGTTCCTGTGTTCTTTTTGCTGCTCTAGTTGTGTGAGGGTCTCCTGATAGGTTCCCTCACCTACAGGGGACAGGCCCTGGGCTCTCTTGTCTGTCTTTGCCTTGAGAATATAACGCCAGTGGGGAAAGGGTATATTTTGCATCCCACTCTGGGTTTTAATTTTCTTATTGTTGTATTCTTGGCAACTCATTATTTTCTTCTGAATCAATGGCATATTTATTACTTTATAGTCAACTTAATATTTGTCTTGCATATGAAGACAAATATGAAAAGAATGTTAGTGTATATGGACACAACCTCCCTTTGTTATAGATTGTTCCTCCACTAGTGGAGAAGGGCTCCTATGGCCTATTATCGACAGCATCCTGGGCCCTGACTCATTGCATTGGAAAGAGCTTCATATACTGGCCTTGAAAGAAAGTGGGACTCTCTGGAAATTGTCCAAGAATATTGAGACGATTTATGATAGTGGAACTGGAGACCAAGATTTAGGTCAAAAGTAAGTCTTATCCAATATCATGCCAAATAATGGACATGACAGGGAATATCAGTTGTGAAGAAAGGTATCAACCCATCTCAGCTAAGGTTCCAGAGCTCAGGGAATGACCAGGAAATCCAGGGACACAGGAGTGGATATCAAGGGAGTGCTGTGCCCAAGATTGCGAATCTGAGAAAACTACCAAGGAGCCGACACTGGTGCAAGTACATGAGGGTTTATTAACAAGTTCGAGCTTGGATCCAAGTATACCTGACACAGCGGAGCAGGGACTTGGAACCCGAGGGGGGTTACAGCTGGGTTTTTATGAGCTGGTCTAGGAGATTTGCAGAAGGGGTAGAGGAATTTCTTAAGCTCTGTTTACTTTGCAATACGGGACTTTCTGTTTCTATCAAGGGTGTTCTGAGCTCTGTTCTCATTCTGATATGGGACTCTCTGTCAAGGGTGTTCTGCGGTTTTTCCTGTAAAGTTCAGCTCTTATTTACAGGGGCCTGAGATGGCGATACTTGTGCTAATGCTAAACTTGAGGTGGAATGACGTGAATTTTCTCAGCCTCTACAGGGAGGGCGGCAGGAAACTAACTGGATTGCTGGTGGCAGAGGCTGGACTTCTGCTCTTCTTGGCATCCCCTCCTCACTGACACCACCTTAAGTGAGAAGCTATTTGCTCCTGCACTCAGACTGACCAGGCCTGTATCAAGAGACAAATAAGACAGGGAGAGATTGTCATACAACCTCTACATGGCCTTTAGCAGCAGTGTTGGAGGAAGGTAGAACTTGAGATGGTGGGGGACTTAGGTGGGGACAGGCGAGGAGGGAGTCAGACAGGAGTGGAGGGGAGACATGTATCTTACTTCCCCAAGTAGCAGTAGTTCTCGGGGACAAGGTGGTTCAAGCCAAGTGAGCACCACTGATAATAATTCCTCCTCAACCTGGAACCCAGTGGTAAGGTGGCCATGCTGACAATGCCACTGGCAGAAAAGCAGGCTGTAGCCTGGAAGCTCAGTCAAGACTGTGCTAGCTCACAACTCAGGGCTTCTCCCGGAGAGCTCTTACTATAGTAACATCCGGTTCACTGCTTTTCCCTCCGCAAAAGGGGATTTCTACATTTGAGTCTTCACAACAGATTCGTGGGCACAGGGATTTGCAGCAAATACTCAAATTCCTCCTCCCCACACATCCAAGCCATCCCCCTCCACCCCGGAATGTTGCAAAGCTCCACTGTGTACCAGAGGAGAGGAGGCCACAAGCAGGCACTGGGGGATCAGGAACAGGCCCTCACGAGGATGCCCATGGTCCTGAGTGGTGTCAGCTGTAGCAAGTCACATCCACAGGACTACTTCACCCAGTGTCCCTGGAGCAGGTTCAGGTTTTTACAACATTTCAGAACCCCAAATCCCCCGTGCCTAACCACATGGCTAATGTCACAGATGTGCCTCAAGTACACAGCTCTGTGCCTGGAATTCCTCCTGGGCCTGGTTCTCGCACAGCATCTCACATCCTAGTACCTCATCCTTGGGACTCAGTGAGCCATGGCCAGTCCTGAGAAAAAGGGGCCTGGGAGGGACGAGGAGGTCTCTGCTCTGACGGTTGGAAAGGCAGAGACCAGCTGAGGAGATCTTTCAACCTGCTGGGATGGGCCCAGTGCTCTGACCATTAAGTAGACATGCTTTGGGAAGAGAAAAGAACCACCAGGTCAACAGGCTCTAATTTTCAATTTGGATCACTAGGAATATTTTTGTATCTTTTCCTTGTCAGATTTTATTTCTTCTGAGAGCTCAAAAAGGTGGAATTAGAAATTAGGAGGAAGGATACGGTGATCCAGAATCTACTTCCAGTAAAATCAGTGTGTATTCCCATTCTGTTAAATTGGGGGACAGACACATTCCAAGGCCACAGGCAGGCTGAGGTGTTGCCCCACGTCCTCCTATGTGTGTCCCTATGACCAGAACCACTGCGCCAGATTGTACAGTAAGAGTCAGCCTTGTCCTCAGGCTGCAGCTCAGAGATGAGGAGGAGCCTGCATCTGCCTCGGTGTCATTGGATCCAGAGTAGGCTGGAGACCTCAAAGCCTGGGACATTTAGGGAGCTGATCAGAGGAGGGCCTTTCACATTCATCTCAAGCGAGGAGTAACTGTGTTCTGCACAAAGAGTCATACAAGAAAAAATCAAAAGAAGTTATGAAGATCTTCAAATTCAGATGAGAGTCAGTGACTTCACAGGAGCAAGACCACCTGGTGATGATGAGTCAGGGTAACGGGAGGGTGGATAGAACAGGGCAAGACTGAAGAAACTCTGTGCTCAGGGCAGAGCAACTGAGGAAGGAACATAGCAGGTGGCAATGCAGGGGGCTGTGCTCCCAGGATCCCCTCAGGCCTGTGCAGGAGGAGGAAGGGGGAGAGAAGGGACAAGATGATGTTGAGATCAGGGGTCTCTGCTTTGATGGGCCCTACAGAGGGTGCTGCTGTCACTGCAGGGGGGGGTCAGGGAGGGAGAGGTTTCTCTGTGCCTGAAGGAGTGGAAGATCTGGGAAAGGAGCACAAACACTGATTTCCCAGCTCAGCATTGGTGGACCCTGACCTTGAGTGGCAGCATCAGTGCCCACGGCTCGAGGCTGGTGTGCAGGCCTGGTGAGCAGACCCTGGAGTGGATGTGGCTGTGTAGCAGGTCAGGAGCCTGAAACTGAAATTTGGACCCCTTCTCCAGGTGCAGAACCGGGGACAGGAGTCTGGAGGCATCATCCCTCAGTACAGGCTGTCTCCCAAAGCTTTCCCTGCAGTGTCCTTGCAGTGTGTTGGGTAGTGGATCCTGCCATCTGCTCTGGGTCCCCAGGGATGAGCCATGTGTCTGATGAGGTGAGACGTGCCCCTGTTTGTCTCCCCTATGAGATTGTTCCAAGGAGGGCTGAGGACAGTGAGCATGTGTTAGGGGGGATGTTTGCAGACCTTCACACCTGACGGGGAGGAGGAGTCATGGAGAAGCATGAGCTGAATGTCCAAGGTCAGGCTGCAGTGCCCAGGACATCAGGTATCATGAAGAAGTAGGGAGGGGGAAAAACACCAACCTATGCACCCTCTTGCAACCCCCCTAGGACCCCAGCCACAGGGAGGCAGAGCTGGGGGGTCTCTCTCATCCCTTCATCCCCTGGGGGAGGAACAATGCATCTGGTAACTGCTCAAAACCCCCACTACCTCTTGATATCTGTCATGGGAAGGACCTCTCTAAGGTCTGGGAGCCACGGGCTGACAGCAGGTGGGCCTTGGACCTAGACACATGCAGGGGCTGCCTTCCCAGCTGAAAGGATCCAATGGACCCCAGGGTCAGACTCCCAGTCCACTGCTGCCCCAGCCCTGGTCTGCCTTGAATGAGATGAGTTGACAGGAGCCCAGAGCAGAGCCCCCTGCCTCCAGTGCTGTGGGACTTCACCCGTTGTGCATGGAGGACAGGCCACACCCAGGTCACACCCAGCCTTCCTGAGGCTGCACCTCATGGCCCCAAATGTTTAGAATTCCCTGCTGTGCCTCTTCCCTATGGAGTGTCTCCAACTGTCCCCACTGTCCTGCTTCTTCTCTAGGATTAGAGTGAGGTTTGAGGTCATCACGTCCCCAGGGCACAAAGCAGATGGACCAAGACATCAATGATGCTGCCCCCATGGACTCCAGTGTGGGTCCCTGAAGCCTGGTCTCCCCCTGTCGCTCTCTGTCTCTGTCTCTTTCTCTGACCCCATCCCCTTTCTCTGTCAGCTGAGCTTCTGTCCACACTCCTGATGGGGAGGCCACAGGTTTGCTCTTTCTCTACGATCTCCTCTGTCTGTGGCCCCAGGTGTGTGCTATAATTACAGGTTTATAGATGATCAAGCCTTACTTTTCAAAGTTTCCTGTGTTGTAGCTGAAGGATGTCCTGCAGTAGTCACCAGAACCACAAGGGCAGGGCCTGACCTTGACATTGGTTATGAAGAGACTGAGACCCTCACAACACAGGACCTTCTGTTTCTGTTTCTGAAGGGACAATGCTAGTTCCCACCCTCTGTGACCATGGAGGTTGTGGCTCAATTCCAGGGAAGGGTCGGACTCATCACAAAGACTGACACCTCAGTCCAGGGGACACACTGTGTCATCGAGACTATGGGCTCACTTGCAGTTTCTTTGCTCCCTTTTTTTTATTTATTTATGATAGTCAGAGAGAGAGAGAGAGAGAGAGAGGCAGAGACACAGGCAGAGGGAGAAGCAGGCTCCATGCACTGGGAGCCCGATGTGGGATTCGATCCCGGGTCTCCAGGATCGCGCCCTGGGCCAAAGGCAGGCGCTAAACCGCTGCGCCACCCAGGGATCCCTCTTTGCTCCCTTTTTAAACTGTCTGTTCGATCTTCCTCAGGTCCATCCTTCCTAACCTCCCCATTCAGGGACATGGGATCACACCTCACTAGATCAGTGGATGGGATGATGTCACCTGTACCCGACCATGGATCCCAGACTCCTAGATGACATTCTCTGCCTGCATGAAGGTGCTGTCGCTCTGGGGTAGTTTACTGAGCTGTGACAACACAGCAGTGTGGTGCGGCCGCCGTCACAGGGCCATATAGTAAAGTGACATCACCACGAATACAGTCCCCTCACACACTCACCCTCCTCCTTCCTCCACCTGCTGTCAATCCCTGGCCTCCTTACCACCTCTAGATTCCTGCCTTTTCCAAAATACAATGAAATTTCAGTGATGGGGAATGTAGCCTGTGGTTTGTTCTTCTTCCCTATGAAATGTGAAGTTAATACTCATGCATATTTTTGAACTTCACAACGTATTTCCTTTAAATATTGACTAATATCACCCTCTATGAATATCCATCATGTTGGAGGACATTTTTCTTACCTTTCTGGTAATTTTATAAAAAGGTGGTATAAAAAAATCAAACTGCAGATTTTTAATTGCTTCCAGCTCTGGAGAATATGAAAAAACATTCCTTAAACAAGCATATTGAAATTTTTCTCTAGAAAGCTATTTTTTTTTACCATTTATAATTCTGAGTGTGGCATTGATTTATGTGTTCCATGCAAACATCAAATAATGAGAACTAGTCATCTGGTTGAAGCTAAGGGAATAATGATCCCAGCTGCACAGAGCGCTGACATATACATCAGCAGAGCAGGGACGGGGCTGATGGACCATGACAGCTTCATGACTTACGAGTGTTTCATTTACTGAAAAATCAGAAGATGATAAGTGAATGTTCACTAGTCTAGAAGAAATTGTCCCAGCTCATGAGGACAAAACTTTCTGTATCCTTTGAGACTCTGCAAAAATGGAGCTACTCTGAGTGACTTTGAGGCCAGAGACGATAAAGGAGTCTCCATTCCCAGGAAGGTTCTGAGGATGGACCTTGGATCCGAGCATCAGGCAAAGCATAAGCAGAAACCCAGGGGGAGCTTAAGCAGGCAGCTGCTGGGGCGCTCACTCACTATGCAGACAGATAAGTAGGTTTTTGTATCACTTCCCCACAGGCCTGGAGCACCATGGGAGCATTGAGACTGCTGTCATAGGATGAGCAGTAATAATCAGTCTTGTCCTCAGCCTGGAGCCCAGAGATGGTCAGGGTGGCTGAGTTGCCTGACCTGGAGCCAGAGAATTGATCAGGAACCCCAGAGGGTCAAGTATTCGTACCATAGATGATGGTTCTGGGGCCTGTTCCTGGGAACTGCTGGTACCAGCTCACATAACTGCTATAAGCAACGTTGGAGCTGCTTCCAGTGCAGGAGATGGTGACCCTCTGGTCCAGGGCCCCAGACACTGAGGCTGGTTGAGTCAGCACAGACTGGCCCCAGGAACCTGCAAGGGGGAGAGACACAGAGAGGGTGATGCCGGGGTCTGGAGACAAGAGAAAGATGCAGGACCCCCCCCTACATCCTCATAGGGCCCCTTCCTCTGTCCCCACATCCAGTCACCTGTGCAGTGAAGGAGGAGGGTGAGGAGGAGAGGGCAACAGGCCATGGTAGAGGTCATTCTTGATCCTGTCTTCTGTGGTCCCACAGCTGAGCAGAGCCTCCCCTCATCTCTCCCTTCCCCTCTTCATCCTCTGAGAGAGACTTTCCATGCAAATGAGACCCCAATTCTCTGATCCCTCAGTGGCCCTGGGTCAACTCCCTCAGCCTAGGGATGTGAAGGGTGTGGGGAGGGTAGGGGTGAGGCTGTGTAGAAACCTGAGTTAGGGAGGTCCCAGCTGTGAGCCATGAGCAGAGGGTACAGGCAGTGCCTGGTGGCAGGTCCCAGCTATAATCACCCCTGACTCTTCAGAAATGGACCACATCGCCCCCTGGTGTCCAATCTCAGATACAATATTGTGTGACTTGGTGATCAGAGCCCATTTAAGACAAAGGGTGTCTACCCAGTCCTCTATCCAGTGTTTCAGGGCCAGGTCAGGGTCCCCTTATGTAACCTCCCACAACCTGAGAAAAACTTTCTGCTTTACCTAGACTCCTCATAGGTAAATGTGTCCATAGCCCCTTGGGAATTCTTGATTCAGGACTGAGGTGGTGTCTCTATACAAACTCTTCTTGGATCAGGATCAAGTCCAGAGCAGTGACGGGTCTCTATGGACATTTGGAACCTTCTGTGCAACATGCTGTGTTTTCTCCTGTTATGGATTCCTCTCTGAGTTCTAGAGGATTCCTTCCACTGATGTTTGTAAAACAATGAGGGACAGGGAGAATTCTTTTCAGGTTGTGAGTAGAAGCCATTGTGTTCATCCTAGTAGATCACACACTGAGATCTTTGTCACCTCTCCCTACTTGCATGATGTTGTCACAATAGTTTCCCACACACTGTGGGCAGGGACTCCCTCCTAGGGACTCTCTTCCCAGCACATGGTCACAAGATGCAGGAGCCCTGCCAGGTGAGGTTGTGTGTGCCACTAACATCAGAGGACAGGGGGCAAAACTGCTGGAAGGTCTTGTAGGACAGGAGTGACTGCTGAAGTTGCTCTGACAGAGACCAAGGGACAGAGATTATGTGTGAGTCACCCCTCAGTTACCTGGGCATTTAAAAGGGATGTGGGCTCCTTCACACAAAATGTCTCTCAGGGAGATTGATTTAAACTCAGTGACAAAGTAATTGTGAGGCTGCAGGTGGAATCACTACACACCTGTCCCAGATCTGTGCTTAGTGCAGAGAGAATATGGTCGAAAAGTCTGGTTAAGGAATTGGATGCAACCACAACTGTAAAGGAAGGCCTTCTGTTCTTGCTTGAAAAGGAGTCCACAACATTTTTATAATATCATCTTTCTGATTTTCAGTCATAAGTTTAATATGGAGTGTTTTTTTCTACAAGCGGAAAAGTCTAAAGTGATGGCTAAGGAAACTCAAGGAGAGCCTATGCCTACAAAGTTCAGAGCCATGTTAGCCATGGGGTCACCAAACACACACAGAGCTTCCGGGGCAGAGCAATCTGAGGTCAGACTTGTCTCTGGGGTGGACACAGCTGTAGTCCCTCTGCCTGGTACCCAGCATGTTCAGGACAGATTTATTGCTCCTTCAGCCACCCATGACTACAAGAAGGAACTTCCAATACCAAGACCAGATGCACCCGAAGTTTCTGTCAAACTTTTTTTTGCGGGATTTTGCTACATGTGAGTGGTGGACACATAGAGATAGGGGATACCATGTGGTCCAGAACTGGGAAAGAAGTTATCTTCACAGAGGTCCAGCCTCTTTGGAGGTGTCAGGGGGTGACTCAGAGTGTGACAGTCCAGTCCTTAGAGTACAGGGATGGTGTGTTCCACATCACCATGGACTCTGAGAACCGTGGGAATAGTACTGACGCTGGGGTCCCAGAATCAATGCACTGATCAGCCGCAGGTGCTGACTGGAGTCAAGGGATGGTCAGGGGATGATCTGCTCATAGGGACACAGATGCCATTGGGATTCCTGAGAATCAGCCTTGTCCCAGGATAGCAGGTGTTCAGGGCACATCCTGGCTGCTCTGCTGACAGTATCCAAGTTATAGAGGATGTTAGTGTTTCCTGGTGACCGGGATTTTGCTACCCAGAGATCGTGACCCTGAGGATGGTGGGTGAGCACAGGCTCACATACTCTGAATTCTGGAAGCAAAGAGAAATCCAGAAACTGCAGAGTCAAAGATATTGTACAGGGAAGAGAGAGAAGAGGCCACTTAGCACCCTGTTCTACCTGGGACTTCTGATGGATGGTTCTCCATGGAGCTGATTCTAGAAATAAAAGGCAGGTGTTTGAAAGATCATATCCTGGAGGGGGATTTGGTTCTGGCAGTGAGGACTCACATGAGAGGAGATCTTGCAACAATCCAAAGTCCGGGTCTTGTTGTGTGATGTAAATCTATCTGTTTATCTCATCTGTCCTCGATCCAGTGAATGCCATGAGAAGGACTTAGAGCAAAATTCTACTAATGGAGACTTTGTTATTCGACCCAGTGGATCTCCTCGGGGTATTATTTTGTTGTCCAGGGTATGTGGAAATTACCTATGCAGTGAGGGAGGAGCGTGAGGAACAGGGTAGAGACAGCCTAACTCTGGATCCTGAGCCACACATCCAAGCCTGGCCTACCAACTCATTTTCTGTGCTCCCCTGATACTCACGTTTTGGGGGGAGGTTTCTCATGCAAACTTTCCTCTTTCCTAAGGTTTTGCAAGTTGTTCCTTTGACTTTAGCCAGGGCTCCAGCTGAGCAAAAGAGAGTATAGGAGTCGGGGGTAGGGCTTCACCCAGGAGTGACACAGGAGCACCTGCAAAAGGCCCAGAGACAGACACTCCCAGGGGATGTACAAGGGAGCACCGCTGCTCTCTGGTGGTTGCAAGAGACATGTGCACTTTGGGCTGAGCTGGAGCCCAGGGCTCCTGCCCCCCATTTCTCCATGCGCACTGATCTAGTCTCTACTGATTAGCTTCTTTTACTGAGAAATATACATGGAAGTCTCCCCCATGTCTTCCTCTGCCCTGAAAATTTATATCTTTGAATTGTTGAATCACATTCGATGTATGGACACACTAGAATTTATTTACCCTATTCACCATTTTCAGGACACATTTGTTGTTTTCTAGTCTTGGCAATCATCAACAAAACAGGGATAAACATTTAGGTACATATTTTGGGTGGACATAAGTAATTCATTTATAGAATTACCTAGGAGCATGAATTTTGTATCCTATCATTAAAATTTTGTTTAGCTCTGTGAGAAACTGCCCAGGTATGTTCCAAAGTGGCTGGGGAAGCGGAGCTGCTCGGAGGCGGCTCTGACAGAGGAAGAGACTCGGTGCAGAAGGGGCTGCGCCACTCCGGGAGCAGCTCAGAGGGGCTAGAGCGGTGGCTCCGCGGAGGGGGCGGCACCACCCGGAGCACAAATCCAACAGCGGAGGCCCCGGAGCATAGGGCGCGGGGACACAGCCCAGGATCCAACCTCCGCCTGGGACAAGCAGAGGCCGGGAAGGCCCAGGTCAGCAAGGACGCTCCTGCCCCGAGCTGAGCAGATCAGCAGCCCTGCCCCCAGAGCATCCAGGCCCCTGCAGATGGAGAGCTCCGTAGTTACTGCGGGGGCTGACTCTAGGTCTGGATAGCTGACCGCTGCAACGGTGGTTGCTCCTCCTGGGGCCTCACCGGGTAAACAACCCCCATTGAGCCCTGCACCAGGCAGGGGGCTGAGCAGCTCCCCCAAGGGCTAACACCTGAAAACTAGCAAACAGGCCCTGCCTCCAGAAGACCAGCTAGACGAACAAGTTCCAGGGGAAGTCAAGGGACTTAAAGTATACAGAATCAGAAGATACTCCCAGGTGTGTGTTATTTTTTTTTTTTTTTTTTGCTTTTTGATTTCTGTTTGCTTCCCCCACCCTTTTTTCCCTTTCTTTCTTTTTCTTCTCTTTTTTCTTTTTTCTTCCTTTTTCTTTTTTATTTTTCTCTTTTCTTTCCTTATTCGCTCCCCTCTTTTTCTCCTTTTCCCAATACAACTTGTTTTTGGCGACTCTGCACTGAGCAAAATGACTAGAAGGAAAACCTCACCTCAAAAGAAAGAATCAGAAACAGTCCTCTCTGCCACAGAGTTACAAAATCTGAATTACAATTCAATGTCAGAAAGCCAATTCAGAAGCAATATTATACAGCTACTGGTCACTCCAGAAAAAAGCATAAAGGACTCAAGAGACTTCATGACTGCAGAATTTAGATCTAGTCAGGCAGAAATTAAAAATTGAATGAGATACAATCCAAACTAGAAGTCCTAACGACGAGGGTTAGCGAGTTGAAAGAACGAGTGAGTGACATAGAAGACAAGTTGATGGCAAAGAGGGAAACTGAGGAAAAAAGAGACAAACAATTAAAACACCATGAAGATAGATTAAGGGAAATAAACGACAGCCTGAGGAGGAAAAACCTACGTTTCATGGGGGTTCCCGAGGGTGCCGAAAGGGCCAGAGGGCCAGAATATGTATTTGAACAAATCCTAGCTGAAAACTTTCCTAATCTGGGAGGGGAAACAGGCATTCAGATCCAGGAAATAGAGAGATCCCCCACAAAAATCAATAAAAACCGTTCAATACCTGGACATTTAATAGTTAAGCTTGCAAATTCCAAAGATAAAGAGAGGATCCTTAAAGCAGCAAGAGACAAGAAATCCCTGACCTTTATGGGGAGGAGTATTAGGGTAACAGCAGACCTCTCCGCTGAGACCTGGCAGGCCAGAAAGGGCTGGCAGGATATATTCAGGGTCCTAAATGAGAAGAACATGCAACCAAGAATACTTTACCAGAAGGCTCTCATTCAAAATGGAAGGAGAGATAAAGAGCTTCCAAGACAGGCAGGGACGGAAAGAATATGTGACCTCCAAACCAGCTCTGCAGGAAATTTTAAGGGGGACTCTTAAAACTCCCTTTTAAGAAGAAGTCCAGTGAAACACTCCACAAAAACAAGGGCTGAATGTTTATCATGATGACACTAAACTCATATCTTTCAATAGTAACTCTGAATGTGAACGGGCTTAATGACCCCATCAACAGGTGCAGGGTTTCAGACGGGATAAAAAAGCAGGACCCATCTATTTGCTGTCTACAAGAGACTCATTTTAGACACAAGGACACCTACAGCCTGAAAATAAAAGGTTGGAGAACCATTTACCACTCAAATGGTTCTCAAAAGAAAGCAGGGGTAGCCATCCTTATATCAGATAAACTAAAATTTTCCCTGAAGACTGTAGTGAGAGAGGAAGAGGGACAGTATATCATACTTTAAGGATCTATCCAACAAGAGGACTTAACAATCCTCAATATATACGCCCCGAATGTGGGAGCTGCCAAATATATAAATCAATTAATAACCAAAATGAAGAAATACATATATAATAATACACTTATACTTGGTGACTTCAATCCAGCGTTTTCTACACTCGACAGGTCTTCTAAACACAACATCTCCAAGGAAACGAGAGCTTTAAATGATACACTGGACCAGATGGATTTCACAGATATCTACAGAACTTTACATCCAAATTCAACTGAATACACATTCTTCAAGTGCACATGGAACTTTCTCCCAAATAGACCACATACTGGGTCACAAATCGGGTCTGTACAGATACCAAAAGATTGGGATGGTCCCCTGCATATTCTCAGACCATAATGCCTTGAAATTAGAACTAAATCACAACAAGAAGTTTGGAAGGACCTGAAACACATAGCCGTTAAAGACCATCCTGCTAAAAGATGAAAGGGTCAACCAGGAAATTAGGGAAGAATTAAAAAGATTCATGAAAACTAATGAGAATGAAGATACAACCATTCAAAATCTTTGGGATGCAGCAAAAGCAGTCCTAAGGGGGAAATAAATCGCAATACAAGCACTCATTAAAAAACTGGAAAGAGGAATCCCTGGGTGGCGCAGCGGTTTGGCGCCTGCCTTTGGCCCAGGGCGCGATTCTGGAGACCCCGGATCGAATCCCACGTCGGGCTCCCGGTGCATGGAGCCTGCTTCTCCCTCTGCCTGTGTCTCTGCCTCTCTCTCTCTCTCTGTGTGTGTGTGTGTGTGACTATCATAAAATAAATAAAAATTTAAAAAAATTAAAAATAAATAAAAAAATAAAAAACTGGAAAGAACTCAAATATAAAAGCTAACCTTACACATAAAGGAGCTAGAGAAAAAACAGCAAATAGATCCTACACCCAGCAGAAGAAGAGACTTAATAAAGATTCGAGAGAACTCAACAAAATTGAGACCAGAATAACTGTGGAACAGATCAACAAAATCAGGAGTTGGTTCTTTGAAAGAATGAATAAGATAGATAAACCATTAGCCAGCCTTATTAAAAAGAAGAGAGAGAAGCCTCAAATTAATAAAATGATGAATGAGAAAGGAGAGATCACTACCAACACCAAGGAAATACAAACGATTTTAAAAACATATTATGAACAGATATACGCCAATAAATTAGGCAATCTAGAAGAAATGGACGCATTCCTGGAAAGCCAGAAACTACCAAAACTGGAACAGGAAGAAATAGAAAACCTGAACAGGCCAAAAACCATGGAGGAAATTGAAGCAGTCATCAAAACCCTCCCAAGACACAAGAGTCCAGGGCCAGATGGCTTCCCAGGGGAATTCTATCAAACGTTTAAAGAAGAAATCATACCTATTCTACTAAAGCTGTTTGGAATGATAGAAAGAGATGGAGTACATCCAAATTCGTTCTATGAAGCCAGCATCACCTTAATTACAAAACCAGACAAAGACCCCACCAAAAAGAGAATTACAGACCAATATCCCTGATGAACATGGATGCAAAAATTCTCAACAAGATACTAGCCAATAGGATCCAACAATACATTAAGAAAATTATTGACCATGACCAAGTAGGATTTATTCCTGGGACACAAGGCTGGTTCAACACTCGTAAAACAATCAGTGTGATTCATCATATCAGCAAGAGAAAAACCAAGAACCATATGATCCTCTCATTAGATGCAGAGAAAGCATTTGACAAAATACAGCATCCATTCCTGATCAAAACTGTTCAGAGTGTAGGGATAGAGGGAACTTTCCTCGACATCTTAAAAGCCATCTACGAAAAGCCCACAGCAAATATCATTCTCAATGGGGCAGCACTGGGAGCCTTTCCCCTAAGATCAGGAGCAACACAGGGATGTCCACTCTCACCACTGCTATTCAACATAGTACTGGAAGTCCTAGCCTCAGCAATCAGACAACAAAAAGACATTAAAGGCATTCAAATTGGCAAAGAAGAAGTCAAACTCTCTGTCTTCGCCGATGACATGATACTCTACGTAGAAAACCCAAAAGCCTCCACCCCAAGATTGCTAGAACTCAAACAGTAATTTGGCAGCGTGGCAGGATACAAAACCAATGCCCGGAAATCAATGGCATTTCTATACACTAACAATGAGACTGAAGAAAGAGAAATTAAGGAGTCAATCCCATTTACAATTGCACCCAAAAGCATAAGATACCTAGGAATAAACCTAACCAAAGAGGTAAAGGATCTATACCCTAAAAACTATAGAACACTTCTAAAAGAAATTGAGGAAGACACAAAGAGACGGAAAAAATATTCCATGCGCATGGATTGGCAGAATTAATATTGTGAAAATGTCAATGTTACCCAAGGCAATTTACAGGTTTAATGCAATCCCCATCAAAATACCATGGACTTTCTTCAGAGAGTTAGAACAAATTCTTTTAAGATTTGTGTGGAATCAGAAAAGACCCCGGATAGCCAGGGGAGTTTTAAAAAAGAAAACCATATCTGGGGGCATGACAATGCCAGATTTCAGGTTGTACTACAAAGCTGTGGTCATCAAGACAGTGTGGTACTGGCACAAAAACAGACACATAGATCAATGGAACAGAATAGAGAACCCAGAAGTGGACCCTGAACTTTATGGTCAACTAATATTCGATAAAGGAGGAAAGACGATCCACTGGAAGAAAGACAGTCTCTTCAATAAATGGTGCTGGGAAAATTGGACACCTACATGCAGAAGAATGAAACTAGACAACTCTATTTCACCATGCACAAAGATAAACTCAAAATGGATGAAAGATCTATTATTTTTTTAATTTTTATTTATTAATGATAGTCAAACAGAGAGAGATAGAGAGGCAAATGGTGGGTATTTGTCGTTTCTAATGGCTTTTGGGGATTTACCCCAAAGTACAGATGCAGTGAAACGCCGGGACACCTGCACCCTGCACCCCGATGTTTATAGCAGCAATGTCCACAATAGCCAAACTGTGGAAGGAGCCTCGGTGTCCATCGAAAGATGAATGGATAAAGAAGATGTGGTTTATGTATACAATGGAATATTACTCAGCCATTAGAAACGACCAATATCTACCATTTGCTTCAACGTGGATGGAACTGGAGGGTATTATGCTGAGTGAAGTAAGTCAATCGGAGAAGGGCAAACATTGTATGTTCTCATTCATCTGGGGAATGTAAATATTAGTGAAAGGGAAATAAGGGAAGGGAGTAGAAGTGTGTGGGAAATATCAGAAAGGGAGACAGAACATAAAGACTCCTAACTCTGGGAAACGAACTAGGGGTGGTGGAAGGGGAGGAGGGCGGGGGGTGGGGGTGACTGGGTGACGGGCACTGAGGGGCACTTGACGGGATGAGCACTGGGTGTTATTCTGTATGTTGGCAAGTTGAACACCAATAAAAAATAAATTTATTATTAAAAAAAAGAGACTGGTGTTGAATTTGTCCTTGGTGTCAGGCAAGGTTTTGAGCTTCGTGGATACAGTAATAACACATATACACAAAAGGAAAAAAATTCAAATGTGGGACACACAGCAAAGACAGTCACAGAGAAACATCTCCACGTAGTTGGTATTACCCGACCAGTGATCACCGTGGGTATCTGGAGCCCACGGACTGCTTAGAACCCCTCATCTCCTACAGAACATCAACAATGACCTTCTCCATGCTCTCTCTGCAGCTTGCCCTTTACCTTCACACGTCCCTGTTCCATTCCAGGTGCCTGAGTGCAGGTGTCCTGCCCTGCTCACCTGGTGTGGGTTTCCAATGCTCTAGGGTGCTTCGCAGGTCTGAGCAGAAATGGGCTCCTGTCCTCACAGGGAACAGAGACAGGAGAAAGAGAAAGGCTACTCCAGGTCAGTAGATGACTAATAAGCAAAGGAGGACTGCATACAAGGCTGTGTTGGTCAGCAGCAAGACAAATAGATCCTCACACACATCCACTAAGTCTTATGTTTATGAAGATGCCTTTACTATGTTGAGGCCTGTGTACAGCATATAAACTCCACGTCACTATGTCAAGGATACATTCTTGGAGCACAATCTGGGAGCAGCTAAGTCAAGCAGAACCCACCATCCACAGATAAGGACAGAGTTGAATGGCCTCAGAGTGCCTGAGTCCAGCTTCTGGATCAGTCTGTGATTACAACTTTTTACAATATTCCCCAGGAACTGGCAATGCAGAGTTCGTCCTGTGTCCTACCAATTTCTCATTTTATTTATTTTTAATTTATTTATTAAAGATATTATTTATTTATTCATGAGACACACACACACACACAGAGGCAGAGACACAGGCAGAGGGGGAAGCAGGCTCCATGCAGGGAGCCTGATGCAGGACTCGATCCCAGGACTCCAGGATCTCACCCTGGGCTGAATGCAGGCGCTAAACTGCTGAACCACCCAGGGATCCCCAATTTTCTCATTTTTAATCTGTATTTAGGAATTTATAATTAGGGGGTGCCTGGGTGGCTCAGTTGGTTAATCATCTTTCAGCTCAAGTCATGATCCTGATGTACTGGGATGGAGTCCCCGTGTTTGGCTCCCCACTGAGCAAGGATTCTGCTATGCCGCCTCCTTTCTCTTCATCTCTCTCACAAATAAATAAACAATATCTTAAAAGGAAATAATTTCTTATTAGGGCTCCAGTTAAGAGGCAGGTGATAAACTGCTGGAAGCGATCGTACAGGGGTAAGGCCTGGAAGATGCTGGTTCTTGGGAGACAGTGACCACTCTCCTCACTTGACCTGTGACTACATGGAGGAGGGAGACAGGATCCAGTCCGTGGTGGAGACACCAGCTCCTGGTCCTACAGGCCCCACCCAAGCCTTGGACCCCAGGTCTTATACTCTCAGCAGAGTGTTGAGATGGGCTGGCACCTTCGTACCCATCTGATTACTCCAAGGTTGGTACTTAACAAGAGTGGAGGTGCAGACTGACAGGTCAGTTCTCTCAGATTCACAGCCTGTGCTTCTCCCTCATGGCTGCACACGGACTTTATCTCTTACATGCAGACACGGCCTTCCCAGGTGCCTGCACCAAAGCCTGTTTGTGGAGCTCACCTGCAAGTGCTTGAAAGTCCTCAGGCCCCACTTCTGATTTCTCAGGTGTCCCCCCAGGACTCCTGCCCCTCTTCCTGCCCCTCTGTGTCCCACCATGGAATGAAGCCCCTGAAACCACTACCCTGGAGTCTGCCCAACACCCTGTCCCAGATCTCATGTTGCATGGAAGATTCCCTCAGCTCAGACTCAACAGACACTTAGGATGCGCCTCCCTTTGTCCAGTCCCCATCCTTAGCTCTGGGGTGAGAAGGGAAACAGAAGACCCAGTTCTGCCCCATGAAGGCTCAGTTCTTCCAAGGACTCACTCCATACAACTAGCTATTCATGTGGAGTGTTGCCCTCCTCAAGGAGAGGAGACACTTCTGGTCACAGAGGAGACCCCCTTCTCTGTGCCTCCCCAGATAGGCCCTGGTATAGAACCTCACAGGTGGCAGGTGTGACTGTGGACCACCTGCAGTCAGGGCCGTGGTTCCTACTCACTGCCCCTGTGCTCCAGCCAGGGCAGCAGACATAACTGATCACAGATGTCATCAGATCACACACCTGACAGATCTGAGCAGGGTCCTGACCCTCACAGGCCTGTGGGGACATAGCTAGCATCCCTCAGGACCTTGAGCATCCCAAACCCACACTGCTCCCTGATGGCAGGAAATGTGTCCACTCGACCTGGAAGGGCTCCTGCCTTGAAGCCAGAGCCCAGGGCTGCTTTCTGCACACATTCCTGCCCTCCTCAGAGCTGCCAGTCTCAGATTCCAATGCGGGGAGTCCCGTGGATTTGGTTTGGAAACATGCCAGTCAAGAAAGGCAGCTGTGGTAGGTGAGGGGACATTGTCAACAGGCCTGGGACTCAGAGGGAAGGGAAAACATATGAATTCCGCTAAAATATCATTGTCGCTGTGGGTGACACCATTCTTACTAAAGAAGATTCACTCTCCGGCCTTATGCTTGAAAATAAAAAAATCACAGAAGGATAAATGTAGTGGTCTGACGGGCCTGCCATAAGAAGATGACTGTGCACACGTTCAATCTCTTTTCCTCCGTAGAACCCAGGGTCGGCAGTTGTCTGCCTTCTCTTGGAAGATTTCCCTCTTCTAAAATGTGATTAAACTGTGATCCTACAATGAACATATCATGTTTTATACGTGGGCCCCTTCCTGGGTAACATCTTAGTCGGTCCCAGCTTTGGGTGATTAGATTCAAACTTGGAATTAATATCCACATGTGGATTTCTAGGCACTTGCAGTTTTTAGTGATTATGAATGAATCTGCTGTAATTATTCACATGGAGGTTTCCCTGTGACAAATGTTTTGGATGTATTTATTTAATCTTACACTGGCATCTATTTAGAAAACACCCCAAGATTAGAAACTGGTCAATGCCAATCATACTCATGTAGATAATAATATCAGATTAAAATAAGGGCTGACTTAGTCTTCAAGCACTTCATGGGTACAGCTGAGGTCCCATGATATTTTCAAGTGCAAAATAATTTCTTTCATTTAATTCTAATCACAAATTAAAAAAATGAATATAATTCAGCTGAAGTAAGTGTTCCCCAGCTGATAAAGACAAGAAATTTTTGTTTTCATGAAGCCTCTTTGTCTACAAATGGGCTGCTCTGAGTAGCTTTGAGGACAGGAGGGACAGGAGGAGCCTCATTTGCATGTGGTTCCCCTGCATGGACCTTGGTCCATGATGTCAGCAGCAGGAGCATAAGAAGCAGAAATACAAAAAATAGGCATTCCCCTGAGGACTAATGGGAGGATAGCATAGCATTGAAACTTGAACAAATAGGTAAATGACCAAGGATAGGAACCCCAGATTCCTCAGATGTCAGGTGAGAGATGAACACAGTGGGCTTACCACTCCCTTGTCTCTGAATTGAGGTCAAAGAGATTCTGTGTCCCAACCAGATGGGAGCCATAGCCCTTCTGTGTCTTCTGAGACCCCTTGTCTAGGTAGGGGCTGCTATGAGTTCTGGGGGAAGGGAGGGAAGGAGGAGCCCTCATTCCCACATGGTGTCCTTGGAAAGATGTGGGTCGATGGTGGCAGTAGCAAGAGCATCAGAAGCAGAAGCCACAGGCTGAGCCTCACCAACACATGGAGACCCATTCTGGCAGATGAGAAAAGGGTTCTGATCTCAGTTCTGACAAGCCAGGGATCTGCATGATCCATGAGATGCAGTCACAGGAGCTTTACTGGGGGGCCCCTTCATCATCTGTCCTCGGCCCAGATGGCCAGAGAACCAGAGTTGCTGTTGACCAGGTGCTCCAAGGGTCTAACTATCATAGTAGATGAGAATTTGGGGGCCTATTCATGGGAGCTTTCGGTCTCAGGACACATATTGGACATTCCTGATGTGTCTTGACTCAGATGCAGTTGAATTCTGTGCCCCTGGTTCTTCCTTTACATCTTGGACTCCATCCACTGTCTAGACAGTCCCTGGCACCAGGAATTTCAATTCATTTTTATAAAATTCCCCATATGTTGCTGCCAAGGACAGGGTTGGGAGATAGATTTTAAGCCCATGGGGACAGAACTGTATGCAAAATTCTCTGCGGTGAGCCTCAGATCTGGATTTCAGCCAAAGAGAAAGGAAACAGCTGACTTGGCCAGAAGTCTGGGCAGCATAGGGAGCCCCACTGCTGTGGGAATAGCAGGTTTTCCTCTAACAGACCCACAGGCCTGGATCACTGGATAAGCACTACTAATCAGCCTATTTTTCAGTCTGGAGCCTGGAGGTGGTCAAGGAGCCAGTGATGCCAAAACCAGAGCCAGAAAATTGATTGGGGACCCGAGGATCAATGGCTATTGCCATAGATGAGGAGTCTGGGGTCTTTCCTTGCAAGCTGCTTGTACCATTTCACACCATAATCACCAATACTGGGACTTTTCCAGGGCAGGAGAGGGTGACCCTCTGGCCAGGGCCCCAACCACTAACGGTGGCTGAGTCAGCACAGACTGGGCCCATGACCCTGCAAGGAGGAGAGACATAGACAGGGTGTGCAGGCCTGGTGGGTGTGGTCGTGTAGGGGGGCAGGAACCTGAGTCGGGTTCCTGGATCCCCTCCCCCAGTGCAAGATGGGGGACAGGAGTCCTGCAGGCTTGATCCCTCAAACCAGGCTGGCTCCCGGGGCTTTCCCTACAGCGTCCCAGGAGCATGTGGGGTAGTGAGTCCTCCCGTCTGCTGCGAGTCCTCACGGGTGAGTCGTGTGTCCAATGAGGTGAGACCTGCCCCTCTTCATGTCCCGCAAGGGAAATTTCAGGGAGTACTGAGGACAGTGAGTGTGTGTTGGGAGGGATGTTTGCAGACCTTCAAACCCCAGGGGGAGGAGGAGTCACGGAGGAGCACAAGCTGAATGTCCAAGGTCAGGCTGCAGTGCCTGGACATCAGGTGTCATGAAGAAGTGGGGATGGATTGAACACCAACCTTTGCACCCGCCTGCACACCCCCAGGTCCCCAGCCACAGGGAGGCAGAGCTGGAGGTCTCTCTCATCCCTTCATCCCCCAGGGGAGGAGCACTGCATTCTGGTCACAGCTCCCCACTCCCACACAGGGTCACACCTCCTTGGGTCAGTGGATGGGATGATGTCACCCTGTGCCCCATCACAGCCCCCAGAAATCTAGATGACATTCTCTGCCTGCACGAAGGTGCTGTCGCTCTGGGGTACAGTTTCCTGAGCTGTAACAGCACAGCAGTGTGGTGCGGCTGCTGTCACAGTGCCGTAGAGGAGAGTGACATTATCATTAATACAGTCACCTCACACACTCACCCTCCTCCTTCCTCCACCTGCTGTCAATCCCTGGCCTCCTTACCACCTCTAGATTCCTGTCTCTTCCAAAATACAATGAATTCCAGTGATGTGGAATGTAGCCTGTGGTATGTTCTTCTTCCCTATGAAATGTGCCATTAGGGGATCCCCAGGTGGCTCTGCGGTTTAGCACCTGCCTTCGGCCCAGGGCATGATCCTGGACTCCTGGGATCAAGTCCCGTGTTGAGCTCCCTGCACAGAGCCTGCTTCTCCCTCTGCCTGTTTCTCTGCCTCTCTCTCTCTCTCTCTCTCTCTCTCTCTCTCTCTCTCTCATGAATAAAAAATGAGACCCCAGTTGTCTGGTCCCTCAGTGTCCCTGGGTCAAGTCCCTCTGCTGGGCATGTGAAGGATGTGGGCAGGGGAGGGGAGGGGCTGTGTAGAAACCTGAGTTAGGGAGGCCCCTGGTGTGAGCCCTGAGCAGAGGGCACAGGCAGTGCCTGGTGGCAGGTCCCAGCTATAATCATCCTTGACTCTTCAGAAATGGACCCCATCACCCCCTGGTGTCCAATCCCAGATACAATGTTGTGTGACTTGGTGATTGGAGCCCATCTAAAACAAAGGGTGCCTCCCCACTGCTCTGTCCACTGCTTTAGGGCCAGGTCAGGGTCCCCTTATGTAACCTCCTATAACCTGAGGACAAACTTTCTGCTTTACTTAGACTCCTCAGGGGTACATGTATCCAAAGCCTCGTGTGAGTTCTTGAGTCAGGACTGAGTGGTGTCTCTATGCCAGCTCTTCTTGGATCAGGATCAAGTCCAGAGCAGTGACAGGTCTCTATGGACATTTGGAACCTTCCGTGTGAGATGCTGTGTTCTCTCCTGTTGTGTGACTCCTCCCTGAGTTCTAGAGGATTCCTTCCTCAGATGTTTGTACAGTCGATGAAGAGACAGGGAGAAATCTCTCCACGTTTTGGGTAGAAGCCCTTGAGCTCATTCCTAGTAGATAATATACTGAGAACCTTTGTCACCTGTCACTACTTGCAATTGGTTGTCACAATAGTTTCCCACACACTGTGGGCAGGGACTCCCTCCTAGGGACTCTCTTCCCAGCACATGGTCACAAGACTGCCGGAGCCCAGCCAGGTGAGGCTGTGTGTGCCGCTGACATCAGAGCAGAGGGGTAAAGACGCTGGAAGTTCTTGTCAGACAGGAGTGACTGCTGAAGTTGCTCTGACAGAGACCAAGGGGCAGAGTGATGTGTGAGTCACCAGTTAGTCAACTGTGCATTTAAAATGGATGTGGCCTTTTTACACAATTCCTCACAGTAAGGTTTATTTAAACTCAGTGACAAAGTCATTGTGAGGCTGCAGGTGGAAACACTATCCACCTGTCCCAGATCTGTGCTTAGTGAGAGGGAATATGGATAGAAACTCTGGCCAAGAAATTGGATGCAAAAACAACTGTAAAAGGATGCCTTCTGTTCTTGGTTGAAACGGAGTCTACAAACTTTATGAAATTGACTTTATATTTTTGGTCATAGGTTTAGTATTATGAGTTTTATTCTATATTCAGGAAAGTCAAAAATTATTGCTAATGAAACTCAAGGAGAGCCTATGCCTACAAAGTTCAGAGCCGTGTCAGCAAAAGAATCACCAAACACACACAGAGCTTCCAGGGCAGAGAAATCTGAGGTCAGACTTGACTCTGGGGTGGACACAGCTGTAGTCCCTCTGCCTGGTACCCAGCATGTCCAGGACAAATTTCTTGGTTATTCAGCCATCCATGACTACAAGAAGGGATTTCTAATACCCAAGGCCAGCTGCACCCAAAGTTTATGTCAAAGGTCCCACAAGTGAGTGGTGGAGACCTGGAGATGAGACCATGTGGTCCAGAGCTGGGAAAGAAGTTTTCTTCACAGAGGTCCATCCTCTTTGGAGGTGTCAGGGGGGTGACTCAGGGTGTGACAGTCCAGTCCTGTGAGTACAGGGAGGGTGTGTTCCACGTCACCATGGACTTTGAGAACCTGAGAATAATATTGATGCTGGGCGCCCAGAATCAGTACTGATCAGCCTCAGATGCTGACTGAGCCCAGGGATGGTCAGGGGATGATCTGCTCATAGGGACAGAGATGCCTTTGGGATTCCTGAGAATCAGCCCTGTCCCAGGAGAGCAGATGTTCAGGGTAAATCCTGGCTACCCCGCTGACAGGACCCCAGTTATACAGGATGTTGCTGGTGTTTCCTGGAAATTCGCATTCCAGAGATTGTGACCCTGAATGGTGGGTGAGCACAGGTTTAGTCTGAATTCTGGAAGCACAGAGAAATCCATAAACTACAGAGCCAAGGATATTGTACAGAGAATAGAGAGTAGAGGAGAGTTTGCCCCCTTTTCTACTTGTGACTTCTGATAGATGGTTCTCCCTGGAGCTGATTCTAGAAATAAAAGGCAGTTGCCTGAAAGATCATTTCATGGAGGGAGATTTGTTTCTGGTGGTGAGGACTCACTTGAGAGGAGACCTTGCAACAATCCGAAGTCCAGGTTTTGTTGCGTGACATAAATCTGTCTATCTCATCTGTCCTAGAGCCAGTGAATGCCATAAGAAGGACTTAGAGCAAAATCCTAGTAACGGAGACTTTGTTATTGCACCCAGTGGATCTCCAGATGGTTTTATATTGTCGCCCAGGGTATCTGGAAATAACCTATGCAGTGAGGGAAGAGTGAGAGGAACAGGGCAGAGACAGGGCAGACTCTGGATACTGAGCCCCACATCCAAGCCTGCGCCTACCAACACATTTTCTGTGCTCTCCTGACACTCACATTTTTGGGGGAGGTTTCTCATGCAAACTTTCCTCTTTCCGAAGGTTATACAAGCTCCTCCTTTGACTTAAGCCAGGCCTCCAGCTGAGCATAAGAGAGTATAGGAATCGGGGGTAGGGCTTCACCCAGGAGTGACACAGGAGCACCTGCAGAAGGCCCAGATTCAGACACTCCCAGGGGATGTACAAGGGAGCACCACTGCTCTCTGGTGGTTGCAAGAGACATGTGGACCTTGGGCTGAGCTGGAGCCCAGGACTCCTGTCCCCCATTCCTCCATGCTCACTGATCTAGTCTCTTCAGATTGGCTTCTTTTACTTAGAAATACACATGGAAATCTCCCCCATGTCTTCCTCTGCCCTGAAAATTTATGTCTGAATTGTTGAATCACACTCCATGTATGGACATACTAGAATTTCTTTACCCATTCACCATTTGAAGGACATATTTGTTGTTTTCTAGGCTTAGCAATCATCAGTAAAATAAGAATAAATATGTAGGGACATATTTTGGGTGAAAACAAATAATTCATTTATAGAATTACCTAGGAGCATGGATGTTTATTATATCTCTAAGATTTTGTTTAGCTCTGCAAGAAATTGCCCAGGCATGTTCTATAGTGGCTGGGGCATTTTGCATTTCCCCCAGCAGTGAAGGAGAGTTCCTGCTGCCCCACATCCTGGGCACCATCTGATGTTGATGTTTTATTGAATTTTACTCATGCTGATGGGAGTCTGGTGCTACCTCACTGCTTCAGTGTGTAATCCCCAGTGAAACATCTTGTGGGAAATCTTTACACATGTGCAATAGCTCTCTGTGTACATTTTTGGTAAGGGGTCTGTTCACATCTACTCACTGGGAAAACATGACCCAGGACCCATGAATTCTGGTGCTTGCAAAGCTCCAATATGAAAAGAAAGAGATAAAATCAATATCACCAATATTCCAGGACTCAGAGAATTCCACTAAATTCTTAGGATGGCACCAGGGGATAGGCAGGGCCTGGGTAGAGGGCCACATGGTTCTCCTGCGTCACACAACTGCCCTTCTTCTCATTCCATCCCAGCAACAGTGGGGGGTCATATCGGTTCTGAAATCCATGTAACTATTTTTTCAAGGGAGATGAATATCTTCAAAAGGAGGTATTTTCATTGACCTTTTATATTTAAAAAAGTCTGGAAAATCAATCATTCTCTTTCTAGCAAGATACAAAGCATTTGTAGCCTAATTTTGAGCCTATGTTGGTCACAGGCATGGACAGGGGAGTGATGGAATAAGACGTGGACATTAACACATGTCCCCAGGAAACAGAAGTTCTCTGTGTGATAATGGGAGTATGCTGCTCTACAGCAATGATGACCAATCTCTCCTCAGGGGACAGCCCAATGTGGTCGAAGGTGTTTTTGTCAACACACCCGGATCTGGAAAATCAGGCTTGAACCTCTGGCTGGTCTCTCAATGCTGTTCTGGGTCACAATGTAGGATCTCTGCCTGGGAGCTGTGGTACCAATGCCAGGGTAACCCCTGTGTTTCTACTGTTCTTGTGCAAGAGAAGGTGACCTCGGATATGGGCCCATCAAGAGGTTCCCTAAGGGAGGGACACATGTACACATGGGGAGTTCTTCCACTTGATGTCCACAGCCCCCCACAGCCCTGGATTATGGAAAAGCCACAATGGGACTAAGGAAAGAGGGAGACAGAGTCAGTACTTTTGGGCTTAGGACACCCACTCACAGGAGTCCCCATCAACCTGTTGGCAGCTATAGCAGATGCTCATTCACGCACCCACATCACCCAACTTCACTAATGCACGCTGAGAATTTTCCCAGTAACAGTGCAACATCCCCTAAATCTCATATCCCATAAATGGGTTCATGGTCCCAAATTCCCTCTTTGCCTGAACCCTTCTTTTCAACTGCACAATGGAAGCCTCAGGTGCTGAGCAAAGTATCCCATCCAGCTCTGAGAATGGAATTTCCCAGGGCCTGTGTCCTCACACAACATCCCAGATCCTAGTGCTCAGGCCTCAGACACAGTGAATCTCGGTCTCTCCTGAGCACTGGAGCCTGGGAGGGAAGGGAAGGCTCTGCTCTAAGCCCTGGAGGTGCTGAATCCATGCTGGGGAGGACTGCACCCTTTGCTTAGATAGTCCTAGACCTCTGAGGGGGATAAAGTCAAAGAAAGGCTCATTGTCCTCATTTCAGGAGAAAAACACTTACCAGCAGAGACTCCGCTTTTATGACATTTGGAAACCCAGGTAATATGAATGCTACAACATTGAAGTGTTTTGTTTTGTTTTTTTTTTTTCTGATGACATAGAGACACTGATGAGATAATTGAGAATAAACCCATTATGAACCAGGTGGCACTTGTAAGTACATGGTATATATATACAACTTATTCTACAAGTTTAAATTTTCATGGAAGAAGAATCTGAAGATATGAAGGATTTTGTCCCATGTCCTGATCTGCCACTGTCACTGTGAGAAACAGTATTGTTCCTGATTAGACAGTGAAGGTCAGTGTAGTCCTCAGGCTGTAGCCCAGAGATGGGGGCCCTGCCCTGGCTGAGGCATCCTTGGATCAGGAGAAGTGGCTGGGGACCCCAGAGCCCTGGTGCTCATCTGAGTCTGAGTAGTACAGGAGATACTGGGGAGGGCTCCGTGGCTTCTGCTGGAACCAGTGTATGTAGTAGCTGCCATCACTGGGGCCACTGCTCAGGGTACATGTGAGTCTGACTGTTGTTCCAGGAGATGTAGAGAGGGAGGGTGCTGGGTCAGCAAAGGCTGGGACAGGGACCTGCAAACACAGACATTCATGGGTAATGGAGCAGAGACTGGAGAATGCTTCCCAGTAGCTGAGCCAGAGAGGCTGATGGATCCTAGGAACTGGGACCTGGTATGTGAGGCCTGTCTGTACCTGTGCACTGAGAGAAGTACATCAGGAGACAGGAGTCCAGGACTTGGTGACCGTCCCCACACCAGGTGGGCTTTCGCAGATGCCTCCTTTTACCCCCATTATTTTCTACCAGAGGGTGTCCATGCTAATGAAGTCCATCTAGAGATTTCCCAGCCCCTCCCTGAGTCCTGGTGCTGGAGCTCAGCTTACACCACATTGTGGAGGATGGAAGTCCCCCCTGGGGAGAGCCCTGGAGGAAACATCTGCTGAGACCGCATGTAGTCCCTGCTCAGGGGACTCCTCCAGGCCTGAGAGGACACAGCTGTTGAGTCCCCATCAGTGAGCAGAGGGCCCAGCACACAGACCCAGGCTTCCTTGAGTCAAGGGTCCTCACTGAGCAGTTACGTAGGGCCCAGAGGCCCACACCTCCCCCTGTTGGTCGCAGGCACCAACCCCATCTGGGATCAAAGCCCTGAGAGCCCAGGGGCTTTCACCAGCTCACCAGGGCCCTGTCCACACCCCCATGTCTGATCTCTAGATACCATGATTCGTATACTCTGCACACGATTATTCTGGTCTCATTCTCTGAAGTGATGCTTCCCTATCTAAAGGACAACCATGTGCACAAATAGCCAATTAATGTGTCACCAGAGAAGTTACCACAAAAGGTGAAAGTTAAGCGTGTATCATGTCAAGCATCACTGATCAGAGGACAGTGGAGCTGGTTTGAAGGGCTGGTAGGTGCACAGGACACATTCATAGATGAATATTTAACAAGTATTCCAAGAGATATTTATGGAAGTTAGTGTTTAAGAAGCATCTATTACTGTATTTTTAAAATTCTTAAATTTTTTTATTGGAGTTCAATTTGCCAACATATAGCATAACATCCAGTGCTCATCCCACCAAATGCCTCCCTTGGTTCCCGCCACACAGTCACCCACACCCCCCGCCCTCCTCCCCTTCCACTACCCCTTGTTCATTTCCCAGTGTTAGGTGCCTCTCATGTTTTGTCACCCTCACTGATATTTTCACTCATTTTCTCTCATTTCCTTTTATTCTTTTTCACTAATTTATATATTCCCCAAATGAATGAGACCATATAATGTTTGTCCTTTTCCAATTGACTTATTTCACTCAGCACAGTAACCTGCAGGTCCCTCCATGTCGAAGCAAACATTGGGTATTTGTCGTTTCTAATGGCTGAGTAATATTCCATTGTATACACAAACCACATCTTCTTTATCCATTCATCTTTCGATGGACACCGAGGCTCCTTCCAGAGTTTGCCTACTGTGCACATTGCTGCTAGAAACTTCGGGGTGCAGGGGTCCCAGCATTTCATTGCATCTGTATCTTTGGGGTAAATCACCAGCAATGCAATTGCTGGGTCGTAAGGCAGATCTATTTTTAACTCTGTGAGGAACCTCCACACAGTTTTCCAGAGTGGCTGCACCAGTTCACATTCCCACCATCAGTGCAAGAGGGTTCCCCTTTCTCCAGATCCTCTCCAACACTTGTTTCCTACCTTGTTAATTTTCCCCATTCTCACTGGTGAGAGGTGGGATCTCATTGTAGTTTTGATTTGTATTTCCCTGATGGCAAGTGAGGCGGAGCATTTCCTCATGTGCTTTTTGGCCATGTCTATGCATTTCTGCTGTTCATACACAGCTCCACACTTTGTAGGGAGTGGCCATGATCTGTCTGGAACCTGCAGAGAAGACCCTCTTCCCTCTCCATAACTATAAGAAATTCGAGGACAAATTTTTGGGTTCCCTGTCTGCAGCTGCAGAACTTCAATCTCTGTCTCCACCCTCCCACGGATCCCTCCTTGTCTCCATCTGACTGTCATGGTACAAGCAATATAATCAATTGAATTAGGAGGCCACCTCACCCCCTTAATCACTGCATCTGTACTAATTACATCTGCAGTACCCTTTTCCATATAAGGTCACATTTGAAGTTCTGAGATCTACGATTTCAACATATGTTCCTTGGTAGGATAGAATTTAAATGAGGATGTTAGGAAAGAAGAATCGTTTCCCAAAAGTTTTATAAGTATCACTATTTATTTATTTATTTATTTAAAAGTTTTTATTCATTCATTCAAGAAAGACACACACAGAGAGAGGCAGAGACACAGGCAGAGGGAGAAACAGGCTCCATGCAGGGAGCCCAACATGGGACTCAATCCCAGTACTCCAGGATCAAGGTCAGGGCTGAAGGCAGGAGTTCAACTCCTGGAATAACCAGGCCTACCTTTAAAATATTTATTATTACTATTTTTAAGTGTGTAACACAGTTTCATTGCACTGAAATGCAACCTAATAAAGTAAACATCAAGAAAATACTAAATGAACACTTCTTCCATTTTTCGTTTTTTATCTGTAATGGAAGACTTTTAATGTTCCTTTTTTCTAGAGGAATTGTATTTAGCCTCAATCTATAATCCTGATGCAACAGATATTTTGTAATACAAAATATCTGATTTTGGGTTTTTGTGAACTAATGCCTCCTGAGTCACTCATATACTTACTCAATGTTAGGATTCACACAGGGAAGAAAATCAATCCAGACCCTTCCCATGCCCATCTCCCCATGGCCAGTCTGCATTTATACTGCTGTGGCCTGAGGTGTTTGGCCATGAGATGTCAGTAATCACATGATATTTGTATCCACACTGGATGAAACAAAGTGTATGTGTCCCTTCCTCATCTGGGTCTCTCAAAGAGCCCAGCACCACTACGTAGCCCCCAGGGGTACTCATCCTTGTCCTCAGGCTGGGCACTAGGAGATGGTCACGTCAGATTTGTTCCCAAGAAGGGAGCCTGATAGATCAGTATTTATTGTTTTTTTTATAAATAAATGCTCCAGACTTCGCCAATCTTTTCCTGGATCCAGTATGGATAGTGTCCTGTGCTGGAGGCATTGCTGAATGTGACTGTCCCTCTTGGGGATATGGCCATGAAGGCTCCTGAGTCACCATGATCTAAGAATTGGTCCCTGAAATGAAAGTAGACCCTTTGTAGGAATGAAGAAGAAAGGCAGAGGGATTCCTCCTAAGGAGGCGTCTGAGATCCCCATGAACAGGGGAAGTGACTGAGGAGGGGGAGGAGAAGGAGAGGAGTCAAGATCACGGTGTGGAATTTCCACAGATTCCCTGGCCTTAAAACTGGCTCTGGTCTCTGGGATGTATCTTTTTTATTTAAAATTTTCTTTACATTTTAGTTATTAACACAATGTGTAATAGGAGTACAATTTAGTAATTCAAGAGTTAAATAAATGAGCCAGTGCTCATCACAAGTGCACTCCTTCATCCCCACCACCTTTGTAACCCTACCCTCCACCCACCTTCCATTTAGTAAGCATTAGTTAGTTCTCTAGAGTTAAGGGTTTGTTCTTGTTTTCCTCTCTTTTTTCCCTATGATGCATTGTTTCATTTCTTAAATTCTCCATGAGTGAAATTATATGGTATTTTTCTTTCTCTGATTTACTTACTTCACTTAGCATTATACACTCTAGCTCCATCCACATCTTCGCAAATGATAAAATGTGATTCTTTTTATGATTTAGCAATATTCCATCATATATATATATAACTTCTTTCACCATTTATCAGTTGGCCTCACTCTGGTATTGCTCAAAATGCCACTATGAACTTCGGGTAGCATGTATTCCTTTGAGTTATTATATTTGGATTCTTTGGTAAATAACAGGAGGGTAATAGCTGAATCACAGAGTATTTCTATTTTTAACGCCTTGAGTATCCTTCAAACTGTGTTCCAAAGGATCTACATAAGTTTGCACACCCATCAACAGTGCAAGGCATTTTCCCTTTCTCCACATCATTGCCCACACCTGCTGTTTCCTATGTTGTGTCTGTTAGCTGTTATGACTGATGTGAGGTCATATCTCAGTTTAACTTTGATTTGTATTTGGGATGTTTCTTTACCTCCTCCTCAGCTCCAGGGATGAAGGGCATCCTTGGTGGTATATTGTGCAAATAGGAGCCCACAATTCTATCTGATTCTGGATCCTCAGCCCAGCTAGTAGCTTCCATCCAGGGAGGAGTTCTGGGGTGGGTGAGAGCTATGGGTTTGTCCCCTGGGAGGAGACAGCTGCTGTCATCTCTCCCTCTGGCAGTGAGCACCAGTGCAGGGCCCAGGCAGGTGGAACCATTTCAGTGGGTTTCAGGCCTGGCCAGCTCTGAGCAGGTGCACAGCGCCCCCTGCTGACAGCCTCAGGAGATCCGTCAACGTGGTGGGAACTGAGCAGGAGGAATAGAGCCCATTTTTGGTTTCAACAAATAAACAAGAAAACAAACAAGAAGTGTTACCTACTCTTGAGTCCCTCTCGAGAGTTTTCTTTTTTCAATGACTTCTGTTATCTTTTTCAGTTCTAACATTTCCATTTGGTTTGTTTTGATGATTTCTCTTTAATTTCTGCATTTCTATTTTTTTCCATTTGTTTGAAGAGTGTTTGTAATTTTACACCACATGGATTTTATGAGAGTTGTCTAAAACTACCTGTCCAATAATTACAGCATGTGAGTGATCTCAGTGTTGGTGTCAGTCGATTCTACTTTCTCATTTAGGATTTTATTTTCCTCGTTCTTGACATGTCATATTTTTTTTTATTGGATCCTGGGTATTATGGCTATTATATAATGAGATGCTTGGTGCTCAGTTATTTTTCTTCAAACAAGTGATCCTCCTGCTGAGGTGCGCAGCAAGGGGAAGGGTGTTTGTGTCAGCTTCCAGGTGGCTCAAGTGAAAATGTTTACCACTTTGCTGCTTACTCTCTGCTGGAGAAGGTGGGGCAGTGATTGCCACTTCCCAGCTCTTATCAGGTGGGGGAGTGGGAAAAGCTCTTTGCTGGGCCCTGCCAACACCATGGTGGGATGCACAGGGCTGAATGGAGCTGCTTTCCTTCTGAGAGTGGATCTTCTGCTCCCCACTGCATTCCTTGTCCTCACTGACACCAGGAAGCAGAGGGTCAAATGCAGCACCAGCTCCCGTGCCTCCTGCATCATACTTCAGTGTTTTCAGGTCCAGGGAGAGCCGAGGCTCAGTCCCCCAGTGTTCAGACCGCCACCAGCAATGAGTATATGGCAACAAACCAGCTTTGCCATGTACCACTGCATTCATTCCCCCTGCTGAGCTATGGAGTACAAATGATCTCCCCAGTATCTGCCAAATTCATCGGTGAGAAAACCTGGAATGCAAACTAGTCACCTAGGCCTGCCTTGCCCAGAATTTTGATGTTCCCATGCGATGGAGGCTCAGCTATCTCCTGAGTAGCTGACACCATGGCAACCATGGTGGTGTTGGGACACTGCCTGCTTCTGCCAGGAGGATATGGACACCATGTCTCTGCTGAGCAATAATGTGAACCCTGCATGATGGCACAGTTTGGGGATTCATTAGTGTGTGCAAGTCATGGGCAGGTTTGTCCAAATATTTCCTCCATCAGGCCAACTTATCTCCATATCCTCTGACCTGAGGAGTTGGTGCTTTTGGAGTTTTAGTGTTTTCTGGTTTGATTTTCTGGATCTCAGCCTTTGAATGTTTCTTGGTTGGAGGAACCTCCAGTCTTGTCTTACATGTGGAGGACCTAATACATGGAAAGGAACCGGGGTACGCACTGTTGCATTTTCCTCAATTTGTTTGAAGTCTTCCTTCTACCTCTTTCTACCTTCAAAAGTCTTCCTATACTTGTTTGTTGTAGTGTGTCAGGACATTTCAGTTGTAAGACAGAGGACCTGCATGAACGGGAGCACTTCCTACTGTCCAGTGCTGGGGAATCTCATGGTGCCTGTTCTGAATTCTTTCTTCCAGGGCTAGAATGGCGGGGAACCTGCTGAACTGCTGGAAGGGAGGAGATTTATCTTGACTCTCAAGCTGTGTAAATAAAAGACAAAGAACCTGATTGTTATTTTTACATTACTCTTTACAGTGTAAAGAAAAGCAAATACATTCCATAACCAAGAACTCAATGTGAAAAGTTTTACAGGCCGGCTGGAAACCAGTGGAGCACAAATGTCTGTCTTTCTGTTCTTAAATGCAGAGGAGTGGAGAGACGAAATTTTTATTCCTTTTTTCTTTTATTTGTTTGTGTGTAGAAATTTTATTCTGTAATCAGTTTATATTTACAGAGAGAAATACAAATACGGGATAGGGATCTCTATGTTTCACCCAGCTTTTTCTAATGGTAACTTTTTGTGTTGTTATGATATGTTTATAAAAACAAGTATTTACCAGTGGTCTGATAATCCTGAAAAAATTTCAGACTCAATCTGGATTTCAAAATTTGTTTGTTTATTTCTTTATTTACTTATTTATCACTGTTTTGCCTAAAATCAATCCAAGTAATAACATTGCATTTATTCATAAGGACATACTAAAATCCTCCAATGTATGAGTTTGCAGGCTTTCTCTGTTCTTGATTTTGGGAATTTGGAGACAGCTGGTGTGGTATATTGTAGAATGTCCCAGAACATGGGTTTATCTGATTTTTTCTCATGATTACATTAATATTATGGATTTGGAGGAAAATAGCACAGAGGTGAATTCATGTTCTTAATGCATCATTTGGAAAATGTGTCATACTAACATGACATATCATTGAGAGTATGGGTGGGGACAGTGCACACTTGGTGCTATTTTATTTTATTTTATTTTTTTTTGAAGATTTTATTTTTATTCATGAGAGACACCGAGAGAGAGAGAGAGAGAGAGAGAGAGAGAGGCAGAGACACAGCCAGAGGGAGAGGGAGAAGCAGGCTCCATGCAAGGTGCTTGACCCGGGACTCCATCCCTGGTCTCCAGGATCACGCCCTGGGCTGCAGGAGCTGCTAAACTGCTGAACCACTGGGGCTGCCCCATTTGGTGCAATTTTAAATGATTCTTTTTCTGTTCATAATCTATCTGTTGCCAGTCTACTGGCTTTTGGCCATTCTGATAAGTGTGCAATGGTAGCTCATTCATATTTGCATTTGCTTTTCCCTAATGATATATAGTATGGAACAGAATATCACGTTTTTTAATAATAAATTTATGTTTTATTGGTGTTCAATTTGCCAACATACAGAATGACACCCAGTGCTCATCCTGTCAAGTGTCCCCCTCAGTGCCCGTCACCCATTCACCCCCACCTCCCCGCCCTCCACCCCTTCCACCATCCCCATTTCATTTCCCAGAGTTAGGAGTCTTTATGTTCTGTCTCCCTTTCTTTTCTTTTTTAATTTTTATTTATTTATGATAGTCACACACACACACACACACACACAGAGAGAGAGAGAGAGAGAGAGAGAGAGAGAGAGAGGCAGAGACACAGGCAGAGGGAGAAGCAGGCTCCATGCACCAGGAGCCCGACGTGGGATTCGATCCCGGGTCTCCAGGATCGCGCCCTGGGCCAAAGGCAGGCGCCAAACCGCTGCGCCACCCAGAGATCCCCTCTGTCCCCCTTTCTGATATTTCCTACCCATTTCTTCTCCTTTCCCTTCTATTCCCTTTCACTATTATTTATATTCCCCAAATAAATGAGAACATATAATGTTTGTATACAATGGAATATTCTTCAGCCATTAGAAATGACAAATACCCACCATTTGCTTCAATGCGGATGGAACTGGAGGGTATTATGCTGAGTGAAATGAGTCAATCAGAGAAGGACAAACATTATATGTTCTCATTCATTTGGGGATTTCAATTAAATAATATGTATATATACATTAGAAATTAGATGCAAATATGAATATTTTATTGTAAGAGAAAAAAATATCTGTCACAACATATGACAGCATAGCATATTCCAGTTTAGCCCCCTGAAGAAGAACTTGAACTATAAGGCAACAGGAAGACTGGGGTGATGACCATCCTGTGCAAATAATGGGAGCAAGGGAATACAAATGACCGCCCTCTGCATCTTTTCTCTCATCACTGAAAGGAACTCCTTGTTGATGACGGAGGAGGTAAAAGGAAGAATCAGGACAGGACAGAGAAGCCCCAGCAGTCTGATCCCTGAGGACTCACCGGTGGCATTCCCATCTGCCCCTCATCAAAGGTCTCTCACCTTAGACACAGGTAGCAATACTGGTGATTTTTTCAAGATGCAAATTTGACCAGGTATGGGATTATCTCCCCCTGCCTGAACATCTGCTCTGAAAATGACGCCATGGGGATTGAGGATGAAATGTGCCTGGAGAACGTGAGTCAGAACTGAGAACTCATGAGACTCCAGTGACTCCTATACAGCATAACACTTCACTGAGGACACTGCCTGCCCAGTTTGCAAGAATTTGTGTATTTTCTTAGACATCTGGCCCAGAAGTCTGGTCTCACAGGACCCTTGCAACAGCGCTCCCTGCTGCACTAACATGCTTAGCCCACCCTCCCCTCTGACTCCACCAAACACTCCTGGAATGGTGTCCAGAATGTGCAACTTGATCATTTTAATGTCACTGCCCAGGAAAGGAGAATGAGGAGTTGCCCTTGTCACCTTTGGCCCTGACACTTATTTTCAAAAAACTAGTGGTCTTCAGACAGTTAAATACATGATAAATTGCATTTTGCTCATATTACCAGATATTTCAGAATTACCTGTCATTGAGTTTGCTTCCTCCAGGTGCCTCAGGTCTTTACCACTCTATCATCATTTTGAAACAAGTAAATGTCATAAGGTTCTCAGGGTACCAAGGTGGTTAACACCTTGTAATAATTCTATGTGAATTCTTCTTTCGTTTGAACGTTGTTGTTGTTGTTTTCTTGTTACTATATAGATTTCCTGTCAGGTCTGCATCCTTCACTGCTAAGGCTTTTCAGCCTATATTTGCTATGACAATATAATGCCATCAGGGGAAATGTGTCTTCCACTCCTACTGATTTGTCTGAAATCAATTTTTCAATGAATGTAAGGCAGAAATTCTAATTTGTTTGTCCCTCTGATATACTTAATATTTCTAGGATCATTCTGTTATTTATTCAGCCTGATGATTCCTATTAAAAGAACCTTACTATAAATGGACCTCTCCTCACTATGGATGGGTTCTTCAACCTCCCCTGCACTGAAACCCTCATGGTCCTGCGCTCTAATTACATTGGACCCTAACCTAGAAATATTGTTCAGAGTTCCATGGAAGTCACCGAAGTTGTGTGTCTAAGATCTGAGTCCAATAAACAGCTATTATCTAACATCTTGCCTAACAGGGAACCAGAGGGAATGAGCAGGAGACAGTGAAGGATTAAACCGGGGCAGTGTCCAAATGGCAGGATGACACCAAGTGTGTAGATGTATTTGAATGATGGTGGTTGAAGCTTCACTATATTAAGTCATCCAATCCATTGCCACCATGTCTTCTCACTTACTTAAATCTGTTTAATTTTTGGCAATATTTTGCAGCTTTCAGTTTACAATTTTTTCCTACTTGTTATATTCCCTCCTAAGTGTTTTATTCTTTTTGATGCTATCCTAAATAGAATGTTTATTAGTATCTTTTTTGATCTTCTTCATTTTGGATATAGACAACAATACCTGGTTGTGATAGGGCATTACCACTTGAACTCCTGTGGGAGATACTAGATAGATCTCATTGAGGATTGATGATAGAGTTTGTTCCCTATCTTGGAAGAGTAGGAACAAGTAACGAAACCTGAAAGAATATGAGAAGGAAGCTCTGCATCTGTGACCTTAAAATAAGCAATCTCACATGACTGACTGTATGCACAGGAGAAAGTAGATGACTAAATAAAATGGCTGCTCCCTCGACCCCTTATGGGTAAAATAGAAAACCCTAAAGTTTTTCTTCTTTTCCAGTTTGACATACACCTGATTTATGTTTTCTAGAACCTATGTAGTCATTTGTGAAACATGTATTTCACAAGGACCAAGATTCTCTGGTTGATGCAGAAGAAGTAGTAATAGGTAGGGTGAGGAAGGAGCTTCCCTCTTTGTTCCTGACCCAGTGATTTTGGCAGGAAGGACAGGAGAGATATGCTTCCAGCTCTTTGCTTCCTCAGGGTGTGGCCCCTGGTAGAGGACACCCTCCTCCCTATAAGCAGCCTTTCTCTGCTGGTTCCCCAGCTTCCACTCCCTCCTCCAAGCTCTAACATCTCCTCCATCTCCTCACTGGACCATGATGCCCCTTCTCTGAGAACAATGATATCTAGGGAATGACCCTCAAGATTTGATGCACACCTAGGACTGCTGGATTATTTGAAGGTTGATTTAAAAAATATATTTCATTCCAATTAAGCATCCTTATTGTCTTTTTACACTGGAATTGTGCAGTGAGTAACTATAAGTTTCTGGTTTTAAATTATTTCCCAGACAATGATACCTTGTTTAATTGATTCATATGTTCCACTACTGAGACATCTTCAGTTACAAATAGATAAGTTATAGAAATTATTCAGTATTGAACCGCTAGAGTAAGAGCCAGATATTCATAAAGTACATAATTTTCAAATACATTGTAATATATGAAATGGTTATAAATATCTAAAATACATAGATATAGATGGGATATGACATATGAATAACAAAAAGGTCAGATTGTGAAAATAAGGGTAATTCACATTGAGGAGGATGGGGACCATCTAAGTGAGTCCTTAGGGGAGGAGGTTGTCAAAAACCAGCAGTCCTCCCCTGAGATGTGTGGGTCTGTCCACCTCTGAACTCTCCAAGGGAGGAAGGATCTGAATGAGAATTCTAGGGAAGATTCATGGACCTTCAAGAAAATCAAGGTTCCCTTGCAAAGATGCATCTTCTCTATATAAGATAGTGGCCTATCCCCATACATCTACTCCACATGTTTCCCGGCTCTTCTTCTGGTCTTAGACAAAGGCCAGTTTGAGCAGGAGAAGTTGGAACCAAGGAAATACAAACGATTTTAAAAACATATTATGAACAGCTCTACGCCAATAAATTAGGCAATCTAGAAGAAATGGACGGATTCCTGGAAAGCCACAACTACCAAAACTGGAGCAGGAAGAAATAGAAAACCTGAACAGGCCAATAACCAGGGAGGAAATTGAAGAAGTCATCAAAACCCTCCCAAGACACAAGAGTCCAGGGCCAGATGGCTTCCCAGGGGAATTCTATCAAACGTTTAAATTTTTTTTCATTTTTATTTATTTATGATAGTCACACAGAATGCGAGAGAGAGATAGGCAGAGACACAGGCAGAGGGAGAAGCAGGCTCCATGCACCGGGAGCCCGACATGGGATTCGATCCCGAGTCTCCAGGATCACGCCCTGGGCCAAAGGCAGGCGCTAAACCGCTGCGCCACCCAGGGATCCCCTATCAAACGTTTAAAGAAGAAATTATACCTATTCTACTAAAGTTGTTTGGAAAGATAGAAAGAGATGGAGTACTTCCAAATTCATTCTATGAGGCCAGCATCACCTTAATTCCAAAACCAGACAAAGACCCCACCAAAAAGGAGAATTACAGACTAATATCCCTGATGAACATGGATGCAAAAATTCTCAACAAGATACTAGCCAATAGGATCCAACAACACATTAAGAAAATTATTCACCATGACCAAGTAGGATTTATCCCTGGGACACAAGGCTGGTTCAACACTCGTAAAACAATCAGTGTGATTCATCATATCAGCAAGAGAAAAACCAAGAACCATAGGATCCTCTCATTAGATGCAGAGAAAGCATTTGACAAAATACAGCATCCATTCCTGATCAAAACTCTTCAGAGTGTAGGGATAGAGGGAACTTTCCTCGACATCTTAAAAGCCATCTACGAAAAGCCCACAGCAAATATCATTCTCAATGGGGAAGCACTGGGAGCCTTTCCCTAAGATCAGGAACAAGACAGGGATGTCCACTCTCACCACTGCTATTCAACATAGTATTGGAAGTCCTAGCCTCAGCAATCAGACAACAAAAAGACATTAAAGGCATTCAAATTGGCAAAGAAGAAGTCAAACTCTCCCTCTTCGCCGATGACATGATACTCTACATAGAAAACCCAAAACCTCCACCCCAAGATTGCTAGAACTCATACAGCAATTTGGTAGCGTGGCAGGATACAAAATCAATGCCCAGAAATCAATGGCATTCCTATACACTAACAATGAGACTGAAGAAAGAGAAATTAAGGAGTCAATCCCATTTACAATTGCACCCAAAAGCATAAGATACCTAGGAATAAACCTAACCAAAGAGGTAATGGATCTATACCCTAAAAACTATAGAACACTTCTGAAAGAAATTGAGGAAGACACAAAGAGATGGAAAAATATTCCATGCTCATAGGATTGGCAGAATTAATATTGTGAAAATGTCAATGTTACCCAGGGCAATTTACACGTTTAATGCAATCCCTATCAAAATACCATGGACTTTCTTCAGAGACTTAGAACAAATTATTTTAAGATTTGTGTGGAATCAGAAAAGACCCCGAATAGCCAGGGGAATTTTAAAAAAGAAAACCATATCTGGGGGCATCACAATGCCAGATTTCAGGTTGTACTACAAAGCTGTGGTCATCAAGACAGTGTGGTACTGGCACAAAAACAGACACATAGATCAATGGAACAGAATAGAGAACCCAGAAGTGGACCCTGAACTTTATGGTCAACTAATATTCGATAAAGGAGGAAAGACTATCCACTGGAAGAAAGACAGTCTCTTCAATAAATGGTGCTGGGAAAATTGGACATCCACATGCAGAAGAATGAAACTAGACCACTCTCTTTCACCATACACAAAGATAAACTCAAAATGGATGAAAGATCTAAATGTGAGACAAGATTCCATCAAAATCCTAGAGGAGAACACAGGCAACACCCTTTTTGAACTTGGCCACAGTAACTTCTTGCAAGATACATCCACGAAGCAAAGAAACAAAGCAAAAATGAACTATTGGGACTTCATCAAGATAAGAAGCTTTTGCACAGCAAAGGATACAGTCAACAAAACTAAAAGACAACCTACAGAATGGGAGAAGATATTTGCAAATGACGCATCAGATAAAGGGCTAGTTTCCAAAATCTATAAAGAACTTATTAAACTCAACAGCAAAGAAACAAACAATCCAATCATGAAATGGGCAAAAGACATGAACAGAAATCTCACAGAGGAAGACACAGACATGGCCAACATGCACATGAGAAAATGCTCTACATCACTTGCCATCAGGGAAATACAAATCAAAACCACAGTGAGGTACCACCTCACACCAGTGAGAATGGGGAAAATTAACAAGGCAGGAAACAACAAATGTTGGAGAGGATGCGGAGAAAAGGGAACCCTCTTACACTCTTGGTGGGAATGTGAACTGGTGCAGCCACTCTGGAAAACTGTGTGGAGGTTCCTCAAAGAGTTAAAAATAGACCTGCCCTACGACCCAGCAATTGCACTGTTAGGGATTTACCCCAAAGATTCAGATGCAATGAAACGCTGGGACACCTGCACCCCGATGTTTCTAGCAGCCATGTCCACAATAGCCAAACTGTGGAAGGAGCCTCGGTGCCCATCGAAAGATGAATGGATAAAGAAGATGTGGTTTATGTATACAATGGAATATTCCTCAGCCATTAGAAACGACAAATACCCACCATTTGCTTCAACGTGGATGGAACTGGAGGGTATTATGCTGAGTGAAGTAAGTCAATCGGAGAAGGACAAACAGTGTATGTTCTCATTCATTTGGGGAATATGAATAATAGTGAAAGGGAATATAAGGGAAGGGAGAAGAAATGTGTGGGAAATATCAGAAAGGGAGACAGAACATAAAGACTTCTAACTCTGGGAAATGAACTAGGGGTGGTGGAAGGGGAGGAGGGCGGGGGTGGGGGTGAATGGGTGATGGGCACTGAGGGGGGCACTTGACGGGATGAGCACTGGGTGTTATTCTGTATGTTGGTAAATTGAACACCAATAAAAATTAATTTATTAAAAAAAAGAAGGAGAAGTTGGAGACAGAATTATAAAACTCTGTCTTAGAAAATCGTGGTTCAGGGAACTGCCGCCTCTGGGCCTGTTGAAGAATGAGAGAGGCGTTTTTCATGGAATCCCAAATGAAGGGGAAATTTTTGTCCTGTACTCTGAAAATGGAGGTGATTCGTGTTTGGAGAACCAAATCAATAACAAAGGGATAGGAAGTCAAAAGTTACAAGATGTCCAGGAGAGGAGAGGAGATTAAGCAAAAAGTGCAGAGTGAGGGAGGACCATCTAAGGCAAAGGGAATGGACCTCTTCTGCCTGGATCATTGCGGGTTCTCAGCATAGAGCCTCTGACCCTCCAAAGGAGAGCTATCTGAGGAACCTGTGGAAAGTGTTGGAGTGAATGGCTGAGGGCATAAGGAGGCTAGATGGAAACAGAAAACCAGGGAGAAGATTGATCCTTTCAAAGCTCAGGCTACTGTCACATCAAGAAGCCCTTGTGAACTGAATAACTTGTCATCTGCGACTCACCTTAATATTCCAGTTTGAGGGAACTCCTCTCACTCCTCTCAGGACACCCCCCAGTTATTCTTCTCATCACAATGGTCCTATCCTCAGTTGCCCTCTCTGACATTTGGTCACCTGAACAAGGACCTTAATCATGCTGACTTTGTAGTTACTGGAGCTCATGTGTGCAGAATAGAAACAGGTGGGAATTCTGGAATCCCACACTGTGGAGGGGTGCCATGGTGGGCACCACGTCCTGTAAGTGAGGGCAGGATCTGCTCTCTGAGCTACACTGGGGTAGCAGGTGGTGTTCTCATGTGCGTTTTAGGTCACAATTGGGCATTGAACCATAAAGGAAATATGACAGCGCAGCCTTCTGGACACCACCATGAGATCTGCAGACAGATTCTTGCTTCTTCTTTCCTTTTGCTCTTGGGAAAGGAGTCACTCATGACATATGGAATCACATTCCCCATGACTGTTCCCTACATGATTCTGGACTGGTGATGGCTCTAGTCACAGAAAGAAGGAAGCAATGACATAGGTTTCCATGTGGGTTGAGAAATGCCGCCATCCAGTTTCACCAGGGAGTTATAGAGTCACAGCAGAGGAGAGCCTCAAATGGGTGGAGTCCTGCTCCAAGTCCTACTGAAGCAGGTGCAGGCCCTTCTCCCGTGTGATGAAAGTGGGCATCAGTCCTTCTAACTTGTCAGTCGCAATGGCCCAGAGCCCTGTGGTGTCCACACAATCATGACCTGTATTTAAATCAAAATAGTGCTTCACAGTCATGTTTTTCAATGACAGAATAAGATAAACCTGTTGAAAACTTTTAAATGAAAATGTATGATATGAAAATATGGAAATAAGTAATGAAATGTGGACAAAAATAAAGAATGATAAATATGGGTTAATAATAAATAACAAGTACACTTTATTAAGAAGAAAAAAGTCCAAAAATGCTTAAATAGACCTATTTCCTTAGAAAAACATACACAATGTTATTAGGAAGTATTCCTCAAAAAGACATAAGATACAGGGAGCTTCAAAAGAGAAACCTATGAAAATAAAGATACAACCATTCAAAATCTTTGGGAAATGGCATAGCAGTCCTAAGAGGGAAATATAATGATCCCTCAAACATTTTGAAAAAAAAAAAAAAAACAAATACACAAGATAACCTCGCACCTAAAGAAACTGGACAAGAAAAAAAAAAAAGAAACTGGACAAGAACAGTAAATAAAACATACACGAAGAGAAGAAGAAAGCAAAACTCAATGATGTAGAGACCAGAAGAAATGTAGAACAGATCAACAAAACGAGGTGTGGGTTCTTTGAAAGAATTAATAAGAAACATAAACCATTACCATCCTCATTTAAAAGAAGAGCAAATGACTCTAATTAATAAAATTATGAATGAAAAAGGAGAGATCACAACCAATACCAAGGAAATACAAATGATTTTCAAAGCATATTATGAGCAGCTATTGCCAATAAATTAGGAAATCTAGAAGAAATGTACGCATTTCTGGAAAAATGCAAATTACCAAAACTATAACAGGAAGAAATAGAAAACCTGAACAGGCCAATACCCAGACAGGAAATTGAAGCAGTCATCAAAAACCTCCCAAGACACAAAAGTCCAGGGCCAGATGGCTACCCAAGGTAATTCTATCAAATGTCTAAAGAAGAAATAATGCTGTTTCTACTAAAAATGTTTGAAAGAATAGAAAGGGATGGGATACTGCCAAACTCGTTCTATTATGCCAGCATCACCTTAATTCCAAAACCATACAAACCCCACAAAAAAAGAAGTATACATCAATATCCCTGATGAACAGATGCAAAAATTCTCAACAAGATATTCGCCAATAGGATCCAATAGTACATTAAGATTATTCACCATAACCAAGTGGTATTTAATCGGGGAATTCAAGGCTGGTTCAACACTCGTAAAACAATAAACCTGATACATCAAATCAACAAAAGAAAAATCAAATATCATACGATCCTCTCAAAAGATGCAGAGAAAGCATTTGACAAAATACAGCATCCATTCCTGATCCAAACTCTTCAGAGTGTAGGGTAGAGGGAACATTCCTCAACATCTTAAAAGCCATCTACGAAAAGCCCACAGCACATATCATTCTCAATGGGGAAACACTGGGAGCCTTTCCGCTAAGATCAGGAACAAGACAGGGATGTCCACTCTCACCACTTCTCTTTAAGATAGTACTAGAAGTCCTAGACTCAGCAATCAGGCAACAAAAAGAAATAAAAAGCACTTAAATTGGCAAAGAGTATGTCAAACACTCCCTCTTTGCAGATGACATAATACTGTACATAAAAACCCAAATGATTCCACCCCAAGATTGTGAAACTCATACAGCAATTTGGCAATGTGGAAGGATACAAAACCAATGCCCAGAAATCAATGGCATTTCTGTACACTAAAAATGAGACTGAAGAAAAAGAAATTAAGGACTCATTCTCTTCAGAGAGATGGAAAAAATCATCTGAAGATTTTTGTGGAATCAGAAAAGACCACAAATAGCCAGGGGAATTTTTAAAAAAGAAAACCAAACCTGGGGGCATCAAATGCCAGATTTCAGGTTGCACTTCAAAGCTGTGGTCAAGACAGTGTGGTCCTGGCACAAAAACAGACACATAGCTCAAAGGAACAGAATAGAGAATCCAGAAATGGCCACTCAACTCTATGGTCAACTAATATTTGACAAAGCAGGAAAGACTATCCACTGGAAAAAAGTCTCTTCAATAAATGGTGCGGGGAAAATTGGACCTCCACATGCAGAAGAATGAAACTGGACCATTCTGTTACACCACACACAAAGATAAACTCAAAATGGATGAAAGGTCTAAAAGTGAGACAAGATTCCATTAAAATCCTCGAGGATAACACAGGCAACATGCTTTCTGGACTTGGCCACAGCAACTTCTTACAAGATACATATAAGAAAGCAAGTAAAACAAAAGCAAAAATGAATTGTTCGGATTTCATCAAGATAAAAAGTTTCAGCGCAGCAAAAGTAACAGTCAACAAAAATAAAAGACACCCTACAGAATGGGAGAAGATATTTGCAAATGACCTATAACATAAAGGGCTAGTTTCCAAGATCTATAAAGAACTTAGTAAACTCAACAGCAAAGGAACAAACAATATTAACATGAAATGGGCAAAAGACATGAAGAGAAATATAACCAAAGAAGACATAGACAAGGCCAACAAGCACATGAGAAAATGCTCCGCCTCACTTGCCATCAGGGAAATACAAATCAAAACCACAATGAGATACCACCTCACACCAGTGAGAATGGGGAAAATTAACAAGGCAGGAAACCACAAATGTTGGAGAGGATGTGGAGAAAGGGGAACCCTCCTGCACTGTTGGTGGGAATATGAACTGGTGCAGCCACTCTGGAAAACTGTGTGGTGGTACCTCAAAGAGTTAAAAATAGATCTGAGCTACACCCAGGAATTGCACTTATGAGGATTTACCCCAAAGATACAGATGCGGTGAAAAGCCGGGACACCTGCACCCCGATGTTTCTAGCAGCAATGTCCACAATAGCCAAACTGTGGAAGGAGCCTCGGTGTCCATCGAAAGATGAATGGATAAAGAAGATGTGGTTTATGTATACAATGGAATATTACTCAGCCATTAGAAATGACAAATACCCACCATTTGCTTCGACGTGGGTGGAACCGGTGGGTCTTATGCTGAGTGAAGTAAGTCAATCGGAGAAGGACAAACAGTGTATGTTCTCATTCATTTGGGGAATATGAATAATAGTGAAAGGGAATAGAAGGGAAGGGAGAAGAAATGTGTGGGAAATATCAGAAAGGGAGACAGAACATAAAGACTTCTAACTCTGGGAAATGAACTAGGGGTGGTGGAGGGGGAGGAGGGCGGGGGTGGGGGTGAATGGGTGACGGGCACTGAGGGGGGGCACTTGACGGGATGAGCACTGGGTGTTATTCTGTATGTTGGTAAATTGAACACCAATAAAAATTAATTTATTAAAAAA